>NC_041385.1:594193886-594317071 GCF_002162155.2 Triticum dicoccoides | reverse complement strand
TGCGTAGTTTAGCTTAAAAAATGATCTTCATAATAACAAATATCATCTTTCCAAAATTTAACATTCAAGTCAACATGAAACAAGTTGCTGCGCACGATCTTTCATATATGAAGCTGCTCCATAAAGCACAATCCATGTGATAAAATTCAATCACAACTGCCATGTTCATGTAATAAAGCACAAATGCACATCTAACACAAGTAAAACAAAGGTTCAAAGCTTGTATTCAAGAATGTATGGAAGATAAAATACTAAAGCTTGTCATAAAAAATGCATTAGGACAATAAAATTAATTCTTTGAATTCCAGAAATATCATGTGGCTTGACTTGCATCAGGACACATTTATTTTTCATTCCATCTTGCATCAAGGTATGAGTTGGAGAAACTGGACCGATTTTTTTCATCCCATCTTGCATCAAGGTAAGGGTTGGAGAAATCTTGTGGTCTCATTGTTGGCCTGCAAATACGATGATAAACATGTTGGTAAACTGACTAAAGTAGTTGATAAAGTTGAATAGGAGGCAACAACAAACGTCACATCAATATTTTGGTTACATCTATCTTAAATAATAATAATAATAATAATAATAATAATAACACCGATTTGCACTACTTTGCTAAGTGCATTAAATTGTAGGAAATTAGGAAAATGAACATTTCTCTCTTTTTTAGCAAATGTTTGGATAGGATATTTATTAATCTTCCACATTATTCATCTCATTTGGGCTAGTTATCTGGTAACATGTGATTCAGTGAACATGCAACTCCTTCTACTCCTATGTTCTTGGCAACATGTGATTCGGTGAGCAATTTCTCATTATTCATTAATATTTTAGTCAATGTCTGCTCTCTTCTACTCCTATGTGGAATTCACATTTCTACTAATAAACTTACTAGGATCCAGAAGAAGAGCATGATCTTGAGGACGCTCTGGAAGATGATGAAGTAGATGAGGTATTGGATCAACCTCGGTTGTCCGCACCATAAGTGTTCATTCGACAGAATGATGGCTAGGCCACCCTTGATCGTCGAGTGATTCTCTCGGACCTCCTCTGGCAGTTTGATCTATCACATGCTCAAGCTTGGTGCCAACGGCCAGCAAAAGCTACACAAGGAAGCGATGGTAGCCTGGTAATGACTTCTCTCGCTGCAGCTCTCCAATACCTACATAAATTTATGCTTGTATATATGTTCTGGGGTTCAAGGACACTTACAATAACCTTATGTAATTAAAAAATATAAGTGAGAGGCAAGTCCCCCTCCCCCAATGCACTAGGCCCACATATGGGACTAGAACCCTTCTAAGAGACATAGGTAAACATATACACATTTACTTAAAATGGGACGTGTAGATCAATACTCTTCAAAAAATACACAATAACAAATATGTAATGATTTCGTGCTTTTGGTTTTAGTTTCGGCAACCAACCATGCATCTCTTAGAGTTATATATCTACTCATTAGTGCGAGTGTATGAGCTAATTGGGCACTATATTTCTAGATGGGTTTACTGATCCTACCATGTATTTTTTTCTTTCTTTGATGATCAGATCAAATGATTGAGGCGATACTTATTGTTGTGACTAAGATTGATTCCTTTTAAATAGATGAAGCCATGTGGTACACCATATCTAAGCTCCCCAAAAAGTTACTAGTCTAAATGTCTAATAGAATTAGCAGTAAAGGTTGAGAAAATAAGAAAGTAGTTGGCCATGAGGAGCAATGTTATAAGGCCGATACGCACGATATACCTCACTGACAAAGTTCACAAGAGTTGTATCGGGGACATCTATAAGGTGGCCTACCAAGTTGAAGATGTAATGGATAAATACTCATACCATGTTCTTCAGCATGATGAACAAGGGTTCCTGAAGAAATTCTTCATCAAAGGAACATTACATCAATGTTTTCAGTGAAATTACAAATGAGGAAGTCTAGGTAGAGAAGAGATTCATGATGACATTCAATTTTCTATTCACTTCATTAATCATTTGGAAAAAAATTAATACAATCTTTCATATTTTTTTGGTGATGTATGTAGTATAAAATATATCATCCATGCTCACTACCCCACTAAATTTTTTATGGAGTATGATTGACCAAAAAATGTTAACTGAGCTAGTTCATCTATACCAATACAAAAAGACCCAAAAGGGCAAAACCAATCAATCTGGGCTATTAAACCATGTTAATCCAATGACCTAGATTGCTCCAATGATGAGCGCTCAAGATGTTTATCATGCAATTAATATCATACTAAATATCAAGGTAGATGCTAATCACATAATTAACATGTGATTGATATTCTACCTAATATATATGAACGTGTAATTAATTTCCTCCAAAGTATTGATACGTCCATTTTCATCATGTTTTCCTACTATTATTTATTATGTTTTGGGTCATTATTTTTACTTTATGATGCAATTCTAATGTATTTTCTCTCTTATTTTGCAAGTTTCACATGAAGAGGGAAATTGCTGTTGGGAACGAACAATGAAAATAAAAAAAATCCTACGAACACCCAAGATCTATCTAGGAGAAGCATAGCAACGAGAGGGGAGAGTGTGTCTATGTATCCTCGTAGACCGAAAGCGGAAGCGTATATAACGTGGTTGATGTAGTCGTACTCTTCGCGATCCGATCACGATCCAACCAATCTAGCGCCGAACGGATGGCACCTCCAAGTTTAGCACACATGTGGCTCAATGACGTATCCTTCTCGTTGATCCAGCAAGATAAGGCGGAGAATTAGATGGGATCACATCCAGCATGACCGCGTGGTGGAGATGGTGGTGGTGGAGCAATGGCAGCGCTTCGCTAAGCACAAAACTGTGGACGAGTGATACGTCTCCATCGTATCTACTTTTCCAAACACTTTTGCTATTGTTTTGGAATTTAATTTGCATGACTTGAATGAAACTAACCTGGACTTACGCCGTTTTCAGCAAAATTGCCATGGTGTTGTTTTTGTGTAGAAATCAAAGTTCTCAGATTGATTTGAAAATTTACGGAGAATATTTTTGAAAAATATAGAAAATACTGGTGGAAAAATATACTAGAGGGGGGTACCTAGGAGCCACAAGCTCAGGGGGCGCTGACGGTGTCCTGGACTAGAGGGTACTCACCACGTCGTCTCCCGATTAGTAGGATTGGGCCGAGGACCCCCATGACCGTTGACTCATGGGCCAGTCCGGATAGCCGAAGTATACACAAGGAAGATTCTACAAGACTTGGTGATCAAGACAAGGACTCCTCCCCACCGGCGTATTCGGCTAGGACTCTTGTTATCCTAGGCCTCTGGTACATTATATAAACCGAGGCCAGGCTAGTCGATAGATGATTATGACATTACTCATCATACCTCTAGGGTTTAGACCACAACGTATGATCTCAGGGTAGATCAACTCTTTTAACCCCTATACTCATTAAAGTCAATCAAGCAACATGTAGGGTATTATCTCATCAAGAGAGCCTGAAGCTGGGTAAAATCCCGTGTTCATGTTACCATCGATCCTAAGACGCACAGCTTGGGACCCCCTACCCGAGATCTGTCGGTTTTGACACCGACAATGGTGCTTTCATTGAGAGTTCCGCTGTGTGATCGGCAAAAAGGGTCAATGGCTTGACTGCAGATCAACTATGACGTCGGCTTCTTCGTCGCCAGCTTGACTGGTCACCTTGGCTTGACCGAGGACTATGCCCTACCTCCGATCGTCATGTTCGGATGAGGGCCTTCATCAACATCAACTCCGATCTCCATCAAGATCATGGAGGAATCATCCATGGAGCTCGGGGGCTCAACGTCAACATTGCCCTCGGGCGACCGTGCTGTTTTTCTGGACAACGAACTTTTATCCGCTGCCACCACCTCCTCGAGTGTTGCTTAAACGATTGCTTCAGTGGAATTGTGCGAAATTGAGTCTACAACAACACTGCAAAATTTCGTCGAGTTTTGATGGAGGAATCTCCGGCAATCTCCGATATACCGGAGCCGTGTTGAATCTGGACGAGAATCCGGACGAGTTTGGAGCAAGGTGTCCATCATCTAGCTCGGACGTCCTTTGGAAGATCGAACTGTTGATCGGCTGCGGAATTCCTATATCTACCACCTGTCAAAAATTCAGCTCGATCCGACCGTCCAAACTCCGGTAACCTTTCGATTCGTGCATCACTTTTCGGATCTGTTTTCTGCGCGAGAACGAATCCAACCTGAGTTCATCTTCTTTATGAACGGGATTTTGGACATCCTTTTTGAAGGAAGTTTTTGTATGGGGTATTGTGTTTTATTCTCAAACACATCCCACTAATATTATAAGTATTTTTCCAATATAATCTTCACCATTGCACCGGTGTCAAACCAGCCCGACAACATCACTCCATGGCGGCCGACCTGCGCTAGACACGTCGTCGCTTTGTTGAGACGAGCTCAACTTCTTTGGGTCATCATCTCGGCCAGCCGAACAATAGTTCGGCATCACGAAGGATAAATCGTCACCAACATTGCTGCGCCACGGATTACACGGAGCGGGCACACCGGCATCGCCGTACGGTCACTTCATCAAGCCAGCATTGACCACGTCACAAGTTACGACTTGCATCGGCATGGCCGAATTGTTGCTTCATCGAGCTGATGTCCATCACGCCAAACTACTTCAACACCTCGGCTGACATGGCAGCTGCAACATCACCTCACTGTCCTGCTCCGTCTCCTCGCCTGGACTGGGGGCTTCGTCATCCCTTCATGAACTTACTTTAGAGACTTCGACGTCACTGGCCGACCAACTTCATCACATTAGCTAGACCACGGGCTTTGCCTCGGCGAGCCAACCTTTGGCAGCATCGTCATGCCTTCGCTTCATCACCCATCAGGCAATGGGTGTGCGGATCGAGTCCCAATTTTGGGAGTAACCTTTCTTCAGACCGCTACAACAAATAAACCAGATGCTATTAATCCTAGCAATTTTTGCTTGTTTGGGTTTATTTTTCCCAAGGAATTATTACTCTGCTTTGTTCCATCATCTATACACAGGTCTATCAAATGGTGGCCGCACTAACGACGGTTGTGTGGTGGTTCGGTCAGTTTTCGTGCATAGTTCGGCGAACGTCGTATCCGGAACTCGGACCGACCTGTGAATTCGGGCTTTGTCACGCCTTCACTGCGTCACGCCGACGCCCTGCATCGACAATGGCCTCGGCGCCAGGCCACATCTCTTTAAATAAATTATTTGCGTAAATCAATTATGTAAGGATTATATATATATATATATATATATATGTTATTATTATTATTATTTCCTCGACCACACTGTTTTATGTGTGAAGGTAATCGATTTTGACTGCGTTACGCGGTCACTACTCCGGAGTGCCAAACTCCTTGCTCAGACACCTCGGGCTTGGGGGCTGGGACCTCGGCCATGCCGAGGACTGCGAACCTTGTCGGATCTGTCACAGGTCAATGGGAGTATTCGTCCCGCCATAAGCCCAAATCGCGTTATCAACACCATGCACAATAACCAGCTAAGTCGCTCTCATGCTCAAAGGCTTTCTGTTTTAAATTTTGTCCACTTCGACCAAGCATTATACTTTTTCTTGGCAAAAAGTTGTTTGTGACAAAAGTTCCTTGTCATAACTTTGTTTGTGACACACAAATTAAATACCTCGTTTATTTGGGGGCTTCCTTTATGAAGCCTTTCCTCTTGCATATGATTATACTTGTACGGCTTCGTTCCTTGTTCGTGTATTACGCCACAATATGCACCATATTGACTTAAGTGTTCCGCAAGCTGGGTTGCCTTGCTCCTGTGCTTACCCCTACATTCCCGATTGTTTGGCTAGGGAGTAAAGGGAGCACCTCTACGATTGTCATGACCGGTTCATCCGAGCTCGGACCTCAGACAGGGTGAAGCCGAAAGCTAGCGCTCTTATTGTTTTCAATCATGGTCGGCACACAATGGAACTCATGAGTACAAAAAATCTATTGCACAAGTCTCATAGTAACAATGAGCAACCGAAGAAAGGTGTCGGTGGAGGTACTATTTTCTTCGAAGATGCTTCTTACACTTCGTCAGTAATATAGCATAAGTTCCCTGAGTGCGCTTTGTCTGTTACAGCCTTATGGCCTGATTGCCTGGTTATCGGAAACACCGTCGATATTCTCGACAGGTGGAGTACATAACACTTTTTGGTCCTTGACCGAAGAGGGAGAAGCCGACGGTCGGTTAAGACGCGTTTAAAGTTTGGGTGAACACAGATATGATATAAGTACTTCGGTACACACAATCATTATAACATAAAATTCTTTTACCCAAGTCACTTGGGGGCTCTTAAAATTTATATGAGCTGTTTTCCCAGCTTATGGCACTTTCAAACTATTTGTGTGTTTCCAGCACAAGTCTCGCAGTGCAAGGCTGGACACCTTTAGGGATTCGGCAAAAACATTCTCGGATATTGCTATATATGCATCGGTTTCAAATTGTGTCTTCGGTCAATAGTTGGGTTGCCCGGCTCCTGTGCTTGCCTCCTACGTTCCGCTTTGTTCGGCTAGGTGTGCAAAGGGAGAACCACTGCGATTGTGCTTCCAGCTCGTATGGTTAAGCACCTTAGTGGAGAAAGCCAAAAACTGACTGTCACAATAAGCGTAAACTGGTCAGCGATCCGATGACTATGATAAATGATGGGCCATTCATAACATTGGCCAAAGTGTTTACAGCTTGACCTCGGCTGTCGCCGAACACTAACCGGGGGCTCGTAGCTAGCCTCCCCAGTTTAAAGCTCCTATGACTAAGTGAAAGTTATAAAGCCCGCATATCTGATTGCCACGTTCCCGCTAACACAACTGCCTTCGGGCACCGAGACGTCGGCTAAGGGTTGTCTTGTTATTGCGGAAACACCCTGTGTAGTATCTACAAAGGGGTAGAAGCCGACGATGGGCCACTTTGAACTGATAAACGGTCGCAACGGAGTCAAGATAAACATATCATCGGCATTTGTATTTAATATACAAGCGCCGCCTTCCGTAATCATCGTTATAAAGCCATAAATATGCATCAATTTGACTTAAGATTTTGGCCCAGCTGGGTTGCCTGGCTCCTGTGCTTACCCCTACGTTCCCGATTGTTCGGCTAGGTGGTAAAAGGAGCACCTCTGTGATTGTTACTACCGGGTCATCCGTGTAAGTACCTCAGACTGGGTGAAGCCGAAAGGTAGCAAAGGATCACATTGGTCGGAAACGACGGAAGTGAAAATTTTGGTTCATTAATAACATAGGGTTCGGGAACTTTACCGGAACTAAATCCTCAATATTTTCCTCCCACATTGACCGGAGGTGAGGTTTCATGATCATGATAAGCATGATGAACCAAAGAAAGTAACCGATAGTGGGACTATTTTCCTTGGAAGATGTTTCTTACATTACGTAATATAACATATCTCTCCGTGTACCTTTGTTTATAAAACCGTATGGCCGGATTGCCTTGTTTTCCATAAATCTTTGCCCTTATAACGAATTCATAAAGTAGAAAAACACTCCTCAGCTACTAGCCAAAGAGGTTGAAGCCGATGGTTGGTCAACAAAGTTTTGTACAATGCAGATCCGAGCATTAATGATGTAAAGTACTTGGATACACAGAGTCATTACACATAATTTGTGATTATACTATGGATATCTGTCAGGATCCCGAGTCAATGGCACACCGATCTAGCATGTAACACCTCATATCACTTTGCGGCCTCACGCACGGTATCCCCACGGGTGTCGCCTTACCAGGCCCGGGACCGTTTGCGCCTTTTGGCACACGTATATGATAGTGTCGCTAGCATCCATATGATAAGGAGCCCCGGCTAACATGGCTAGCCGTGAATCCGAAGTGGCACTAACTTAAGGGACAGGCATACATGACCCAGCAACGAACGTGTCGGTCATCAGCGAGTGAATCCAGGCTGTAGCAACTGGGCTAGCAGGACTCCAGAGAATCTGGGCTGTAGCAGGCTAACAGGACTCCTGTAGACACCGCGTGGCATTTCCCCGAAGGGACAGACACAAGATCGAAGAAGGACACATGCCGGCCAGCCTAAGTGTTCCGGAGCAGTAGCAAGCTACCAAGGCTCAGTGGAAGCACTAGGAGACATTTTCCGGTAAGAGAGGCTACCAAGGATAAACAACTAGATAGTCAGATCCCACACATACCAAGCATTTCAATAACATACACACAATATGCTCGATATGTGCAAATACAACATGGCATCACAACATGACTCTATAACTCAAGTATTTATTTAATAGGCTCCGAGGAGCGAGATATTACAAACATGGGTCTCATGACCCAGCATTCAGAGCACACAAGTCAAGCACAAGCGGAAGCTTAACATGTCTGAGTACAAATATCTACAAATGAAAAAGGCTGAGAAGACCGACTATCTACAAGATCCTACCGAGGGCACAAGATCGTAGCTGAGGTAACAAGCTAAATGTCGAAGTCCACGTGGAACTACTAGCGAGACTGAAGTCTCTCTGCAAAAACATAAATTAAGCAACGTGAGTACAAATGTACCCAGCAAGACTTACATCAGAACTAACTACATATGCACCATTATCAACAAAGGGGTGGTGGGGTTTAACTGCAGCAAGCCAGCTTTGACTCGGTGGCTATCGTGAACTACGACTGCAAGTATCTCTTTTGAGGTGGTGCACACGAGTCCACATATTCACCATATCAATACACCGCTATGGATCCGCTCCCGTCTCCCTATGAGAACGCCATCCATGGCACTCACACTTATCTTGCGTATTTTAGAGTATCCACTTTCACTTGTCTATGAACTATACATGCAACCCAGAAGTCCTTTACCGCGGACTCGGCTATTCGAATAGATCATATTAACCCTGCAGGGGTGCACTTCTTCACACACGCTCTCACCACTTACCGCCGTTTACACGACATGTACTCGACAACCTTCAAGCGGAAGCCCAGCGAGGGGGTCGGCCACGACCTGACTAACCACACAAGTCTCTCGTCCAGGTTTATCGCCTATGCGGGTTCCATCCGCAAGGAGATCCGGCCGGGGTGTCGCTCACGGCCCCAAACGATGTGTGCAGGGTTCCCAAGCCCACCATCTGGGTGCCACTTGGTACACCGGGCCACTGTGCCTAGTCTGTCCCAAGCCCACCTGTACGGGGTGCCACTTGGTAGACTACTAACACTACCTACAAACACCAGAAACTAGTTGCAACTCTTAGACAGAGATCATGTTGATTAATAAGTTGAGAGGGGTCAAGTTACCGGAACCCAATGTGTGGTAGTAACTGTTCATGGATCATGACGGCTGCAATGAGACAACCCACCATGTACTCCTACATGGCCTCTCACCGCTACCTTTACCAAATCGTGTTCACACATTTAGCTCTCAACAGTAGGACATGTTCACCACATTCCAATTCATCCCCGATGAATCAGACCTGACACAACTGTAAGTAATAGCATGTATGACAAACAAGCATGAATGAGTAGGCACATCAGGGCTCAAACAACTCCTACTCATGCTAGTGGGTTTCGTCTATTTACTATGGTAATGACAGGTGTAACATCCCAAAATTCTAAATTTTGGAATGTTATAAACAAATAGATAGTTTTGATTGTTGTTTGATTGATTGTGTGAAATTGAGTGGAACTGAAACTTTTAGAAAGTTAGATGAGAGGAAATAAAAGGACTTTCCCAAACTTTCACCGTTGCTTTATGATCTCCATGGATTCAAATACTTTTCAAACACAAAACCCTGGAGTGAAGATGACATGACTTCTTCCATTTAAATAAATGAAAGGGTTTTGAAAAGATTTGAATTTCATTTGGAAATATTTTCCAATTCATAAACTTCATGCAACTCAATGATTTTCATGAGAGAAGATAAAATGACTTCTTCAAAACATATGAAATATGAGTTGGGAGTTTAAAAGAAATCCAATTTAAAGTCCCTTTGAAAATTATTTTCAATTTGGACTTATTTGGGTTTTATTCAAATTATTTTTCTCCAAAAATAAAATATATGGAAATTAGGGTAAAATGATTCCCTACATCACAAAATTGGAGAGAAATAAATTTGAATTAATTTTGGTATTTTTAAAATGGTTTTTTATTGGATTTTATTGTAGCAGTAGCACTGTTTGAATTATTAGATTTGTTGTGGATTTTATTTGAAGCTAGAATAATGTTCATGCTATAGGAAATATTTTTCTGAAAATTTTGATATAAAATATTCCTATGTTATAATTTTAGTTTTTCCTGTTTCTGTTTAAAAAAAAGAGACTTCCTCCGCCGACTGGGCCGGCCCAGCCCCTGCCAGGCCGTGGCCCAGCCCACTCCGCGCCTCCTCGCTCCCGTCCCCGACCAGGACTCCTCCCGAGTCCGCCGCCGCACCGCCATGGACGCCGTGCCGCCTCCGGCCTCCTCTGCCTCCTCCTCCACGTCACCGCCCCCTCTCCGCCTTTAAAAGGCGAGGACGCCATCGCCCTGCCTCTTATCCCGCACCTCGCATCGCGCCGCGCTGACGCATCTCGCTGCAACCGCCGTCGCCGCCGACGAGCTTGCCGCCGCCGCCCCCGCACCGTTTCGCTGCCCCGACCGACGGCGATGCCACCACCGGACGCGCCGCTCCCTGCCGCACCTCCCCGTGCCCTTCGCCGCCCTCCTGGACGACCGGAGCCGCCGCCCCGGCCGGACCCGAGCCGCCGCTGCCGTCCCACATTGTCGGACTTTGCCGTCGCCGTCGTGGTAACTCCTCGCCCTCTCTCGTCCGTTAGATCTAGGATCAACGGTTAGATCTAGATCACGTTTTTTTATTCAAAACATTTTATTTTGATTAAGTACACGTTCGTTAGTTTAGGATCTGGAGTGAACAAATTTTTGTTTTTTTTTGCGTTCGGTAACGAACGTTCGTTATTTAGACATTTTCTTTTTCTGTTAGTTTAGTTAGGGACTTATTTGTAGATGTTTATTTACAGTTTAGCCCCTAGACTTCACATGATCACATCTTTCACACCGTTTATCCAAATTCAATGAAACCAACGCCCACTTCTTCGTTAGGAACTCCTCTATCCAGTAAAACAACTTAAACATGTTTTTGAAAATTTAAAATTTGAATTTCAAACAGTTTAGTACTTGAACTTCGTTTGATCGTATCTCGAGTTTTATAACTCCGTTTTAGTTGATTCTTTTTGCAAATCGAAGCTCTTGACCTAAACCTTCTGATAAGAACAAATTCACATAATTTTGGTGCTGTTAGATATTGTTTTATGTTGCAAGAGTTATATGCTTGGTTTTGAAGTTTTCCGATTTGTTTTCTTCGTTCTTTCTGATCTTTTGAGTGATTGCTTATGTGTGGTTACTATTGATTGCTTACGATAGATTGAACGGAGTGTGACGAATAGAACTATCAGGAGTCGAGTGCGAAGTTTCTTCATGAACAATACAGGCAAGTTCACACTTTGATCATACCTCTTTACTATCTAGTTTTATTGCATTAGATCAATCCTCAAACAATTGCATGATTAGGATCTGTTTAATATGTGGGTTTTGGGAAGTAGATGAGGTAGAACCTATTGCCCGGTTATATTATCAAACCCTTGGGAGTTACTTCTATGTTTGCTTATATCGTTATGCTATGCTAGTAGACGTGGATTGGGTGAGTGAATTTCCATGACAAATGTGAGATTGTTAATTAATGGTTTATTTAAGGTGGCAACTTTAATACACATCTGGGTGGATTGAGGCACCTGGGTATTCCAGCGATTGCCTGCTTCTTTTGGACCGCCACCCAAGCTCAAAGGGATCATGAGATTATTCATGCTAGAAACTTCCGTGTGCAGCCATAAGCTACTATGGGCTCTAGCATAGTTGACTAAGTCGCGCGAACTCTTACAGTGGTAGACTAGCAGATGTAGGGGATGTAGGTTGGTACTGTCTACCCGATCGTAAGGTGCTAGCGCTTCTGAAAGACTATGTCTCGGTCATCCGTTTCTCAAACATCATGTAGTGCGAGAATTCCAAACGGAGGAGATCGAGTCTTGTGGGGAAAAGTGCGCAAACCTCTGCAGAGTGTATAAACTAATCATGGTTAGCCGTGCCCCCGGTTATGGACATCTTGAGTATCTAGTACTTGGATTATCATGTGGATCTCATCATGTTACTTTAATTAATATTTTAGGTTTTAATGATGATGCTTAATTGGGATTGAGAATGCTGTCAACCATTCTCAATGTTTAACAACCACCATGGTAGTTAAATAAAAATTTATTCCTTTGCAGTAGGGAAAAATTGGCTTTTCGCAAAAAAAACATTATAACCATAGAGCTTTTCCACCAGCCATATATGCATGTAGTGATAGCTATTATTCATCATTGCTCTATGGTGTGAATTTGCCAGTACATTCAATGTACTGACCTACATGGCTGCAACGTCTCATGTTGCAGGAATCTTACGACGAGTAAGTGATACATTAGGGTTATGATTTCTACACTCAACTTTGCCGTTGGTGTTGATGGGAATCCACAACCTTGTTGTTACTTCCGCTATTTGGATTTGAGGTAATAGTATTTACATTATTTTATACATGTGATTTACCTCTGTTATAAATCCTCTAGTACTGTGTGTGTCAGCATACCGATCCAGGGATGCCACTTAAGCTCAGAGATTCGATCCATTCGGGTCGGGTCGCTACAACAGGTCATGCAGAGGAAAGCGGTTCAACTACCGCAGCATGTAACAGTTGAATCGTTGTTGTCCTAATGCAGTAAAAGGGAGCAGGAGCGAGAGAGTGTGATTGTATCGGAATGAACAAGGGGGTTTTTGCTTGCCTGGCACTTCTGAAGATAATATAGTTCTTCATCGGTGTCATCGAACTCATCGTCGGTACGTCATCTACTAAGAGGGGACAAACACCGGCAACAAGGAAGAACACAATCAATGCAATGCACAATATGATGCATGATCATGATATGTCGATATGCTGTGATTTGAGCTAATGCAACTAGCAATAGGTTAAATGAAGTTGGTTTGAATCTGAGATTCAAATTCAAACTCCATATATGACATTTCAAATGCCATTAATTCAAATTGTTATATATAGCAGCTTTAAGTTGTTCAAACATGCATGATAATGCCATAAACAGATTATTGGATTTTTCTGATCATTTTTCATATATAACTTGTTTCATTTGGAGCTACGGTTGAATTTATATGATTTTTTTAGAAGTTTACGCCTTTTTCTGGATTTTCTGATTAATTAGAGTTAAACTAATTCCAGAAAAAGATTTACGGCGTCAGCACTACGTCAGGGTGGCGTCATCGAGTCAACGCTTCAGCCCAGGTTAAACTGACCAGTGGGGCCCCCGTGTCAGTGGCTAACTAAACTAACCTAGTTTAATTAGCACTAACCTAGGTTAAACTAATTAAGTTTAAACCTAAACTAGATTAGTTAGACGGGCGGGCCCCGCATGTCATTGACCCAAGGGAGGCCATAACCCTGGTCAACCGGGCCTAAAATGCCGGTGGCTCGTCGCCGACGACAACAGGCGTGGCGAGGGCTTGGGTTTCGCCCTCCTATGACCAGAAGGAGGGCGGAGGGGCTCTGCGTGCTGCTGAGAGTGCTCCGCGTCTCCCTGTGCAAGCGGAAGGGGCTCCAGCGACCGGAGTTGAGCGCGGTGTCGACCTCGGCGGCGGCCGGAGTTCGGGCGCACTCAGAAACGAGGCTGCGGTGGTCGTGGGGTGGCGTGCTTGGCTCCTAAGGCACCTGCACGGTGCGGTGAGCACGTGGGTGTGCTCAGTTGGGAGTTGCGGTGGCTGTGGGCACGACGGCAAGAAGCTCGGGCTGCGGCGCGGTTCGGTCTGAGGCAAGACGACGACTACGGCGTGCAAGCGAGACGGGGAAGAGGAGGGTTCGGGGGAGGAGCTCATGGAGGAGATGAAGATCAGGTCAGCCAGCTCGGGGGAGGCCGGAGCTGAGCAGGGCGACGAAGCGGATCTCCGGTGACTCAAGGTTGAAGAAGACGGCATGGACGGTGTTCGAGGGCGTCCAGCGCTGCATGGGACGGTGATGACGAAGAGGGGAACGAGATGGAGCTCTTGGGCAGCTCGGGGCGTCGTAGGGACGGCGATGGTCACGGCAACGGCGAGCGGCGGCGATGGTCGCGGTCGGGTGGCTGTGCACGAGAGAAATAGAGGAGGGGAGAGAACAGGGGAGGAGTGGGAGTGTCGGCTGGATCGGGATAGCTCTGGGGCGTCCACCCACGCGTCCATAGGCTCGGCGGCAAGCAGGAGGAGGCGAGGCGCCTCGCGCGCGCGTGCGCTGTCCCACCTCTGCCTACTGGGAGAGGTTAGGGATGACTAGCACCAGGCCAGGTGGGCTGGGCCAGCACAGGTGAGGCCCAGGTGAGCATCCCTCCCTCTCTGATTTCTAATTTATTTCTGTTTTCTATTTATCTAGAACTGTTTTGGCTTTAGTAAAAATACTAAAGCATTTTATAAAATCCTGAAAATAATTTGTGGACACTCCGTGGATTAACCCAGTGGCCCACATTTAGTTTCAGAATTATTTGAGCATTTTAAATATTTATAGTAATTACATGCTCAAATCGAAATACATAATGATTTAAATCAAAAATCCAGAGATGACCTAGAAATATGTTCGTCATTTTTGGGGGAGGTTTTCACCTTTATCAGAAGTCATGAACATTTTCAAAGGGCACTTTGGGTTCATTGAAGATTATTTTAGGTTGAACCTATTTGAATTTCATTTGGTGCTAGGGTTTAACAGTCCCCAATTCAGGTTTAAATGAAATTTAGACATGATGCAGCAACCAAGCTAGTCCAAGTGCAAGGCAAGGCTAGGGATGTGACAACTCACCCCCACTGAACAAGAATCTCGTCCCGAGATTCAAGACGTGAGGTCAGAGGAAAAGGGGTCACAAAACTATCACAATCTCCATGATCCATTTGCCCTTCTCGAAGTTGTTGATCCATTGCTTCCAAATTGATCTTGACGTCTTTGCTTTCGAGATCTTCATCCAACATGATGACGATAGAAAGAAACTCTATCGGAAAGGATCATTGAAGCTCTTCATACCAGGCTAATGGCAATTCACAAACGATGGTTTGAAGGAATCCAAAGAAATGGCATACTCAGTTTTGGAATGGAACTATGGTTATAGAACAATCGGCAAATGGAAGGCACAATCCGACTGATACCGAAGATATAATCTAGTGTCTGAGCGTGCTCTCAAGAACTTGAACATTTCCATATCCATCAAGGTTTTACCAGCATCTACGCCAAAGATCTTGGCAAGGTTCCAACCATGATCTCTGCCTGAGATTCAGATCTGGTTGGTAACTGAATATTTTAGACAACATGTCTGGAAAAGAAAGTTTGCAACACAAACCGACGAGATGACGTTGCGAGATTCTCAGGAAATGAACTACGATATGCAAGCTCCAAAACATGAGCTGGTTCTGCTACATACATGTGAACACGCTGTCCCGGACAAACATAACCACTTAGTAGTCTTATAATAAAACACTACCGAGTTCATGTTGGGAACCATCATTGAAGATAATGAAGTCATGTGCATGACCTAGGATTAGCATGTGAGACTCCCTTTTCTTGAACAAATCAATCAGTGGCTTGGTGTGCTACGGCATACAATGGAGTGGAGGTAATTAATCTACCAAACCATAGAATACATTCACACATGCATAACTTACTTGCCATGATTCCAGAGGAAACAAAAACAAACTTCCTCAAATTCATGGCGGCAACTTGCATTAAATGCATGTGAACTTAGAGGAAGTGACTTCTTCCATCCAAGCATAAGCTTCATGAACGGAACATGAAGGCTTATAAAGTTTCCAACACTAGGTTGATGTTCAACATGAATCATGGAGGAGACAAAATACTACTGATGGGCTCAACAGCAACTCATCGAAATTTTCCATATCACTGGAATTCCACCATTATGTGAACAATGTGATAGTATTAGTCAGACCAAAAGATGTAATGGTGTATGCTCGAGGAACAACCACGAGTAAGACAACATTACGAATATCGTTGGTTCTAACTTGATTTGACGATAGCCCACACTCAAATCAAGGTTTGGACAAGACGATAGATTCAACAACCGATCACGAGGAACAGTCGATGAAGATATCATCTCTCTTCAACACACACACAAGGATATCCCCTAGTGACGAACTAAATCAGACAAGCTTCCATCTTCCAACTCTCCAAGTTGTTGTTTAGCCAACCAACTAGCTCAGGAGTACCAAACACAGAATCTTGGAGAATGGGGGGGGGTTATAAGAAAAGCCAACTTGATCATGAACTCAACATAACAGTCAAGGGACAACCCGGTGATACTTCTGGGAAGATATTCGGAAAATCACGGAACACCGATATGTTACTAAGCTCGAGAGCAATCTTGCTTTCCAAGGCAAGACGATATGACCAAAATAGCAAAGGATTGTTACAGTCCTAACTCATTGATCGAAGAGTGCACCGGAAATAAGGACTAGGTGGCATGATCAATCTTAGGATGATGATTCAATAACCAACACGCTAGAACGAGGTTATTGTCCATTTAACTACCAAGCAACAGAGTTGCTAGGGTATAGATTTCACACATCACAATTCACTTGTCGGCATTCCGGTTGCGACAACACGGGAACCGAGAAATGAGTAATGATGGAGAGAGTATCATTGTATCTAGAGTTCATATGATGGTGTGCAATTCCCATGACATTCTTGATATAAAGATGGCAATACTTCAGGGTAGAACAGAACAAAAGCTGTATTGGCATTTTGATCTACGAAATACAACTACTTTGACCCAATCCTGGATATGGAAGAGGTACTGGAGTTTGTTTCTCCTAGTCATTCCAGAATAGAATGGCTTGACGGTCCACAAGAGTAATAGGCATCAATGAATGAAGGAACGCATACTCTTGACTATCAATTGATAGACAAAGGTCAGAAAAAAACTAAAGAGGGACAACTCAAAGGAACATATGATTCTTTGAGTTGTGGATGCATGGATTAGTATGTCGAACCAAGTTCAGCAGGTTTCTTTCGGATAACCCATGCAGAGAGGTAGGTTTGGCAGAATCGAAATATAGAAGGGGGAACTCATCGAGAGCACACTTGTTGTGATCTTTTGGTTCCCGAACTTCTGCCATATTGGTTCATGGTATTGGAAGAAGGAAATACCATGGACCTTGAGGACTATCGCAAAGGTTACTAATATCCTAAAGGAACTAGCAAACACTATCAACATGAGGTAAGTAGGGTGAATCTCGGGTTCAGAAACCGAGGGGTAGAATACCTACTACTAAGTGGCATCACGGGATGCTTTCGAGAATGATGACCAGAATCACCACACCGTGATTACAAAACATGGGCGAGATACTAGGTGATACTCTAAGACACCTAGGGTCATAATAGTAGCTCCAACATATATGTCGAGGCGAGGAGATACCTCAACACACTGGTTAGTGTGGTTAACCTGGCCAAAAGTACATCGAAACAGAGGGAAAGGATTTTGCAAATGCATTAGATTGTTTAGAGACCTGGGATGACTCGGACAACATAACGGCTGTAAATGCTCAAAAGATTTGAGACATCCTGCAAAAATGGTGGCATAACCACTCAGAAGCACAATAACAAGGTTCCAAGACCAACTATGAACACACAGAGGTATTAGAAACTGAATTGGGGCTTAAATCCAACAATCTTATGAGTCTACTGATTAGTAACACATGATCCTGATGGAAAGAAGAGAACGCCTAGTTCCTTAACCTTGTAGGAAAGATATGATGACTCAGATCAGAAGGGCATAAGATAAAGGAGTAAAAAGAGCCTTACGATCCAACCCAGAATCAATTCCCTTATATAACTAAAGAATTTCTAGACTCAACTTCGACCAGTTTGGCTTGGTAATCCTACAGGCAGTCAGGCTCTGATACCAAAGCTGTGAGGACCCCGACTCAATGGCACATCGATCTAGCATGTAACACCTCATATCACTTTGCGGCCTCACGCATGGTATCCCCATGGGTGTCGCCTTACCAGGCCCGGGACCGTTTGCGCCTTTTGGCACACGTATATGATAGTGTTGCTAGCATCCATATGATAAGGAGCCCCGGCTAACATGGCTAGTCGTGAACCCGAAGTGGCACTAACTTAAGGGACAGGCATACATGACCCAGCAGCGAACGTGTCGGTCATCAGCGAGTGAATCCAGGCTGTAGCAACTGGGCTAGCAGGACTCCAGAGAATCTGGGCTGTAGCAGGCTAACAGGACTCCAGTAGACACCGCGTGGCATTTCCCCGAAGGGACAGACACATGATCGAAGGACACATGCCGGCCAGCCTAAGTGTTCCGGAGCAGTAGCAAGCTACCAAGGCTCAGTGGAAGCACTAGGAGACATTTCCCGGTAAGAGAGGCTACCAAGGATAAACAACTAGATAGTCAGATCCCACACATACCAAGCATTTCAATAACATACACACAATATGCTCGATATGTGCAAATACAACATGGCATCACAACATGACTCTACAACTCAAGTATTTATTCAATAGACTTTGAGGAGCGAGATATTACAAACATGGGTATCATGACCCAGCATTCAGAGCACACAAGTCAAGCACAAGCGGAAGCTTAACATGTCTGAGTACAAACATCTACAAATGAAAAAGGCTGAGAAGCCTGACTATCTACAAGATCCTGCCGAGGGCACAAGATCGTAGCTGAGGTAACAAGCTAAATGTCGAAGTCCACGTGGAACTACTAGCGAGACTGAAGTCTCTCTGCAAAAACATAAATTAAGCAACGTGAGTACAAATGTACCCAACAAGACTTACATCAGAACTAACTACATATGCACCATTATCAACAAAGGGGTGGTGGGGTTTAACTACAGCAAGCCAACTTTGACTCGGTGGCTATCCTGAACTATGACTGCAAGTATCCCTTTTGAGGTGGCGCACACGAGTCCACATATTCACCATATCAATACACCACTATGGATCCGCTCCCGTCTCCCTACGAGAACGCCATCCATGGCACTCACTCTTATCTTGCGTATTTTAGAGTATCCACTTTCACTCGTCTATGAACTGTACATGCAACCCAGAAGTCCTTTACCGCGGAGACGACTATTCGAATAGATCATATTAACCCTGCAGGGGTGCTCTTCTTCACACACACTCTCACCACTTACCGCCGTTTACACAACATGTACTTGGCAACCTTCAAGAGGAAGCCCAGCGAGGGTGTCGGCCATGACCTAACTAACCACACAAGTCTCTCGTCCAGGTTTATCGCCTATTCGGGTTCCATCCGCAAGGAGATTTGGCCGGGGTGTCGCTCACGGCCCTAAACGATGTGTGCAGGGTTCCCAAGTCCACCATCCGAGTGCCACTTGGTACACCGGGCCACTATGCCTAGTCTGTCCCAAGCCCACCTGTACCGGGTGCCACTTGGTATACTACTAACACTACCTACAAACACCAGAAACTAGTTGCAACTCCTGGACAGAGATCATGTTGATTGAAAAGTCGAGAGGGGTCGAGTTACCGGAACCCAATGTGTGGTAGTAACTGTTCATGGATCACAAACACAGAACTCAGTTCCTGAGGACAGCTGCAATGAGACAACCCACCATGTACTCCTACATGGCCTCTCACCGCTACCTTTATCAAATCGTGTTCACACACTTAGCTCTCAACAGTAGGACATGTTCACCACATTCCAATTCATCCCCGATGAATCAGACCTGACACAACTCTAAGCAATAGCAGGCATGACAAACAAGCATGAATGAGTAGGCACATCAGGGCTCAAACAACTCCTACTCATGCTAGTGGGTTTCATCTATTTACTGTGGCAATGACAGGTCATGTAGAGGAAAGAGGTTCAACTACCGCATCATGTAACAGTTGAATCGTTGTTGTCCTAATGCAGTAAAAGAGAGCAGGAGCGAGAGATTGGGATTGTATCGGAATGACCAAGGGGGTTTTGCTTGCCTGGCACTTCTGAAGATAATATAGTTCTTCATCGGTGTCATCGAACTCATCATCGGTACGTCGTCTACTAAGAGGGGACAAACACCGGCAACAAGGAAGAACACAATCAATGCAATGCACAATATGATGCATGATCATGACATGTCGATATGCTGTGATTTGAGCTAATGCAACTAGCAATAGGTTCAATGAAGTTGGTTTGAATCTAAGATTCAAATTCAAACTCCATATATGACATTTCAAATGCCATTAATTCAAATTGTTGTATACAACAGCTTTAAGTTGTTCAAACATGAATGATAATGCCATAAACAGATTATTTGGATTTTTCTGATCATTTTTCATATATAACTTGTTTCATTTGGAGCTACGGTTGAATTTATATGATTTTTAGAAGTTTAAGCCTTTTTCTGGATTTTCTGATTTATTAGAGTTAAACTAATTCCAGAAAAAGATTTACGGCATCAGCACTACGTCAGGGTGGCATCATCGAGTCAACGTGTCAGCCCAGGTCAAACTGACCAGTGGGGCCTCCGTGTCAGTGGCTAACTAAACTAACCTAGTTTAGTTAGCACTAACCTAGGTTAAACTAATTAAGTTTAAACCTAAACTAGGTTAGTTAGACGGCTGGGGCCCGCTTGTCATTGACCCAGGGGAGGTCAAACCCCTGGTCAACCGGGCCTAAAACGCCGGTGGCTCATCGCCAGGGACAGCAGGCGCGGCGGGGGCTCGGGTTTCGCCCTCCGGCGACCAGAAGGAGGGCGGAGGGGCTCTGCGTGCTGCTGGGAGTGCTCCGCGTCTCCCTGTGCAAGCGGAAGGGGCTCCGGCGGCCGGAGTTGAGCGCGGCGTCGACCTCGGTGGTGACCGAAGTTCGGGCGCACTCAGAAATGAGGCTGCGGTGGCCGTGGGGTGGCGTGCTTGGCTCCTACGGCACCTGCGCGGCGCGATGAGCACGTGGGTGTGCTCGGTTGGGAGTTGCGGTGGCTGTGGGCACGGCGGCGAGAAGCTTGCACGGTGGCGCGGTTCGATCTCAGGCAAGACGGCGACTATGGCGTGCAAGTGAGATGGGGAAGAGGAGGGTTCGGGGGAGGAGCTCACGGTGGAGATGAAGATCAGGTCACCCAGCTCGGGGGAGGCCGGAGCTGAGCAGGGTGGTGAAGCGGATCTCCGGCGACCCGAGGTTGAAGAAGACGACATGGATGGCGTTCGAGGGCGTCCAGCGCTGCATGGGCTGGTGATGACGAAGAGGGGAACGAGACTGAGCTCTTGGGCAACTCGGGGCGCCGTATGGACGGCGATGGTCGTGGCAACGGCGAGCAGCGGCGATGGTCGCGCTCGGGTGGCTGTGCGTGAGAGAAACATAGGAGGGGAGAGAACAGGGGAGGAGTGGGAGTGTCGGCTGGATCGGGACGGCTCTGGGGCGTTCACCCACGCGTCCAGAGGCTCGGCGGCAAGCAGGAAGAGGCGTGGCGCCTCGCGCGCACGTGCGCTGTCCCACCTCTGCCTACTGGGAGAGGTTAGGGATGACTAGCACCAGGCCAGGTGGGCTGGGCCAGCACAGGTGAGGCCCAGGTGAGCATCCCTCCCTCTCTGATTTCTAATTTATTTTTGTTTTCTATTTATCTAGAACTGTTTTGGCTTTAGTAAAAATACTAAAGCATTTTATAAAATCCTGAAAATAATTTGTGGACACTCCGTGGATTAATCCAGTGGCCCACATTTAGTTTCAGAATTATTTGAGAATTTTAAATATTTATAGTAATTACATGCTCAAATCGAAATACATAATGATTTAAATCAAAATTCCAGAGATGACCTAGAAATATGTTCATCATTTTTGGCGGAGGTTTTCACCTTTATCAGAAGTCATGAACATTTTCAAAGGGCACTTTGGGTTCATTGAAGATTATTTTAGGTTGAACCTATTTGAATTTCATTTGGTGCTAGGGTTTAACAGTCCCCAATTCAGGTTTAAATGAAATTTAGACATGATGCAGCAACCAAACTAGTCCAAGTGCAAGGCAAGGCTAGGGACGTGACAATATCAATCCTTAATTCGGCCACCCGTGCCTGCATTAAGGCTCGGGGGCTACTGGGCTTCGGACTTATTATTTACAAATATTAAAGGGGCACATCGATCCCCTGATCTGGTGTTGCCACCCGACCAGTGTCTCGGGAGCTACTACATTGCCCATTCATTGCAGAAAATTCAAAGTGCTCAATGTTCGGCTTGACCGAACTATGCGCAAACGCATCTTCGGATAACAGTAGGTACCATATGGACCTTTCCGGCATCAAGCTGGTATATTACGACAACTTCTCAAGACCCTCTCTCAAGGGCCCGTTCACCGATCACTATTATCTCTAATATATTACACTGTGTTTCTATTCCTATGTATGTTGCCGAGCTAGGAGTTAATCCTCATGCCGATTTCGCGCATCGACCTGAGTCTCAGGGGCTACTAGGATCAGTGATTTCATGTTTTCCTTCAGGTGCATCTTGGGTTTTGGAGCGACACACACACCTTAAGGGCTACTGGCTATATATCTCGGTAGAGAATAAATAGCACCAATCAAAAAATTGGCCCACAGTCGGGCTGGTGCACCACCTCGGAAGCAGTCCGGCATAAAGCTTGGGCCCCAGTGGTTGGCTCCATAGAGGACATTTCCGGCATTAAGCTTAGCTAACCTCCTTTAAACTTCTTCAAGCCAAGGCGATCTATGACACCTAGGATACAGTCCGGCGTTGGAGCTCGGATACAGTCCGGCGTTGGAGCTCGGATGCAAGAGGACACTGCCGCCCGGGAACAACTTCAAACCCGAGGTGTGACGTAAAAAATAACCAGGCATTGATAAAGGCCGATAACTTAAAGGGGTTCCTCGGATACCCGACGTGTAAACTCTTCGGATTTAGTTCGGCGATCCTCAAGATCGAAGATAAGAAGATTTGTTGAACCAGTTTTCAAGACCAACGGCCGAAGATGAAGAATAGTTCAGAAGAATCGAGGAGCGTCCCCGACTTGAAGACCGGTTCAGGGGGCTACAGACGGTGTCCTGGACTACGGGGTACTCACCACGTCGTCTCCCGATCAGTAGGATTGGGCCGAGGACCCCCATGGCCGTTTACTCATGGGCCAGTTCGGATAGCCGAAGTATACACAAGGAAGATTCTACAAGACTTGGTGATCAAGACAAGGACTCCTCCCCACCGGCGTATTCAGCTAGGACTCTTGTTATCCTAGGCCGCTGGTACATTATATAAACCGAGGCCAAGCTAGTCGATAGATGATTATGACATTACTCATCATGCCTCTAGGGTTTAGACCACAACATATGATCTCGGGGTAGATCAACTCTTGTAACCCCTATACTCATTAAAGTCAATCAAGCAGCATGTAGGGTATTATCTCATCAAGAGAGCCCGAAGCTGGGTAAAATCTCGTGTTCATGTTACCATCGATCCTAAGACGCACAGCTTGGGAGCCCCTACCCGAGATCTGCCGGTTTTGACACTGACAGGCGCACCTATCCCCCTAGGGCACGCCCTCCAGGCTTGTGGGCCCCCTGGAACTCCAGCAACCCTAACTCCGACTCCATATATTCCTATTTGCCAAGAAAAAAAAATCAGAGAGAAGGATACATCGCATTTCACGACATGGAGCCGCCGCCACCTCTTGTTCTTCATCGAGGGGGCTGATCTGGAGTCCGTTCGGGGCTCCGGAGAGTGGAAATCAATGTCGTCGTCATCATCTACCTTTCTCCATCACCAATTTCATGATGCTCACCGCTTGGAGTGAGTAATTCCTTCACGGGCTTGCTGGACGGTGATGGGTTGGATGAGATTTATCATGTAATCGAGTTAGTTTTGTTAGGGCTTGATCCCTAGTATCCACTATGTTCTGAGATTGATGTTGCTATGACTTTGTTATGCTTAATGCTTGTCACTAGGGCCCGAGTGCCATGGTTTCAGATCTAAACCTATTATGTTTTCATGAATATATGTGAGTTCTTGATTCTATCTTGTAAGTTATATCCACCTATTACGAGTTATGATCCGCATACCCCAAGATGACAATAATTGGGATTCTTTTCGGTGATTACCGTAGTTTGAGGAGTTCATGTATTCACTAAGTGCTAATGCTTTGTTTCGATACTCATTAAAAGAAGGCCTGAATATCCCTTAGTTTCCTTATGGAGCCCGCTGCCACGGGAGGGTAGGACAAAATATGCCATGCAAGTTCTTTTCCATAAGCATATATGACTATATACGGAATACATGCCTACATTACATTGATGAATTGGAGCTAGTTCTATGTCGCCCTAGGTTATAACTGTTGCATGATGAATTCCATCCAACATAATTATCCATCATTGATCCAATGCCTACGAGTTCTTCACATATTGATCTTTGTTAAGTTACTTTCATTGTTGCTGCTGTTACAATCACTACAAAACTGCTACTGCTACTATTGCTATTGTTATCATCGCTATCATACTACTTTGCTACTAAATACTTTGCTGCAGATATTAAGTCTTTCAGGTGTGGTTAAATTGACAACTCAACTGCTAATACTTGCGAATATTATTTGGCTCCCCTTTTGTCGAATCAATAAATTGTGGTTGAATACTCTACCCTCAAAAATTATTGTGATCCCCTATACTTGTGGGTTATCGACGAGAACTATGCCGGGAGGAAGAGACTGGTCAGCAGCCAAGGCCAATGTGTTGGGGTGCCTTCCTGCGCCCCTATTTATATGCATGGGAGGGCTGGGAGTCCATCCCTACTCCTAATAGGAGTTGGCGCCAGGGGGGAGAGGACTTGGACTCCAAGTCCAATCCTATTCCTATTAGGATCCCCATTTTTTCCCTTCCCTAGCCGCATGGGCTTTTTAGGACTTGGTGCACCTAGTTTAATAAGGCGAGGGCGCCTCCCCTCAACCCATGCCAGCCCTTGGAACGTGGTGGGCCCACTTGTGGACTTCTGGAATCCTCCGGAACCGTCTGGAAGCTTCCCGGTAGAATACCGAAAAAACTGCACCTTTTTCGGAACCCAAAATATGACTTCCCATATATAAATCTTTACCTCCTGACCATTCCAAGACTCCTCTTGACGTCTAGGATCTCATGAGGGACTACAAACAACATTTGGTTACCAATCATCAAATATCCAATACTAATCTAGCATCAACGAACGTTAAGCGTGTGACCCTGCGGGTTCGGGAATTGTGTAGTCATGAACGAGACCTCTCTTCGATCAATAACCAATAGCGGGACCTAGATACCCATATTGGTTCCTACATATTCCATGGAGATCTTTTATTGGTTGAACCATGATGCCAAGGATTCGATTGATCCCATATGCAATTCCCTTTGTATAGTGATATGTTACTTCCCGAGATTCGATTGTCGGTATCTCCATACCTAGTTCAATCTCGTTACTGACAAGTCTCTTTACTTGTTCTGTAATACAAGACCTCATTACTAACTCATTAGACACATTGCTTGCAAGCTCTTTACGATGTTGTATTACCGAGAGGGCCTATAGATATCTCTCCGTCATACGGAGTGACAAATTCCTGTCTCGATCCATGCCAACCCAACAAACACCTTCGGTGATACCTGTATAGCACCTTTATGATCACCCAGTTACAAAGTGACATTTGGGTACACACTAAGTATTCCTCTGGTGGCATGGAGTTGCACGATCTCATTGTCTTAGGAATAGATACTTGACATGAAGAAAGCTATAACAATAAACTGATATGATCAACTGCTAAGCTTACAGTTGGGTCTTGTCCATCACATCATTCTCCTAATGATGTGATCCCATTATCAAATGACAACTCATGTCTATGGTTAGGAAACCTTAACCATCTTGGATCAACGAGCTAGTCTAGTAGAGGCTCACTAGGGACATAGTATTTGTTTATGTATTCACACATGCATTTAAGTTTCCGGTCAATAAAATTCTAGCATGAATAGTAAACCTTTATGATGAACAAGGAAATGTGATAATAAACAATTTATTATTGCCTCTAGGGAATATTTCCAATAGTCTCCCACTTGCATTGGAGTATATAATCTAGGTGTTGATCATGTTTTTCCCGTGGAAGAGGTTTAGTCAACGAGTCTGCCACATTCAGACCCATATGTACTTTGCAAAGTTCTGTGTCTCCATCGTTAACATAATTATGAATGGAGTTGAAATGACTCTTGATGTGCTTGGTTCTCTTGTGAAACCCGAGCTTTGTGGAAATGGAAATAGCTCTAGTGTTGTCACAAAAGATAGTCATTGGATCTGATGCACTAGGTATTACACCCAGATCGGATATGAACTCCTTCACCCATACCCCTTCTTGCGTTGCTTCCGAAGCAGCTATATACTCCGCTTCACATGTACATCCCGCCACGACGCTCTGTTTGGAACTACACCAACTGAGCACTCCACCATTTAATATAAATACGTATCCAGTTTGAGACTTAGATTCATATGATCTTTGTCGAAGCTAGCATCAACGTAACCCTTTACGGCGATCTCTTCACCACCTTCATAAACGAGAAACATGTCCTTATTCCTTTTCAGGTACTTCAGGATACTCTTGACCGCTGTCCAGTGATCTACTCCTGAATCACTTTGGTACCTCCCTGCCAGACTTATGGAAAGGCACACATAAGGTCTGGTACACAACATGATATACATTATAGAGCCTATGGCTGAGGCATAGGGGATGACTTTCATCCTTTCTCTTTCTTCTGTCGTGGTCAGGCTTGAGTCTTACTCAACTTCACACCTTGCAACACAGGCAAGAACCCTTTCTTTGACCGGTCCATCTTGAACTTCTTTAGAACTTTGTCAAGGCATGTGCTTTTGTGAAAGTCCTATTAGGCGTCTTGATCTATCTCTATAGATTTTGATGCCCAATATGTAAGCACTTCATATTAAGCTTCTCCGTAGATTTTGTGGAAGTCCTATTAAGCTTCTCCATAAGTTTGTATAAAAAAAGCTTCGATCGCCTCATCAAATCATATATTCCAACTCCGAGATGCTTGCACTGGTCCATAGATGGATAGTCGGAGCTTGCATACTTTGTTAGCATCCTTAGGATCAACAAAACCTTCTGGTTGCATCATATACAACTCTTCCTTAAGAAACCCATTAAGGAATGCCGTTTTGACGTCCATTTGCCATATTTCATAATCATGAAATGCGGCAATTTCTAACATAATTCTAACAGACTTAAGCATCGCTACGGGTGAGAAAGTCTCATCATAGTCAACCCCTTGAACTTGTTGGAAACCCTTTGCGACAAGTCGAGCTTTATAGATGGTGACATTACCGTTAGTGTTTGTCTTCTTCTTAAAGATCCATTTATCTCAGTGGCTTGCCGATCATCAGGCAAGTACACCAAAGTCGATACTTTGCTCTCAGACATGGATCCTATCTTGGATTTCATGGCCTGAAGCCATTTATTAGAATCGGGCTCATCATAGCTTCTTCATAGTTCGTAGGTTTGCCATTGTCTAACAACATGGCTTCTAGGACAGGATTACCGTACCACTCTGGTGTGGAACGTACCCTGGTCAATCTATGAAATTCAATAGTAACTTGATCTGAAGTTTCATCATCATCATCATTAGCTTCCCCTTTGTTTGGTGTAGGCATCACTCAACTGCACATATGATGTGCTACCTTCCAATTCGAGAGAAGGTACACTTACCTCATCAAGTTCTACTTTCATCCCACTCACTTCTTTCGAGAGAAACTCCTTCTCTAGAAAGGACCCATTCTTGGCAACAAAGATCTTACCCTTTGATCTTTGGTAGAAGGTATACCCAATGGTCTCTTTAGGGTATCCTATGAAGACGCACTTCCCACTTTGGGTTCGAGCTTATTAGGCTGAAGCCTTTTGGCATAAGCGACGCATCCCCAAACTTTAAGAAATGACAGCTTAGGTTTCTTGCCAAACCACAACTCATACGGTGTCGTCTCAACGGATTTAGACCACACCCTATTTAAGTGAATGCAGTTGTCTCTAATGCACAACCCCAAAACGATAGTGGAAAATCGGTAAGAGACATCATAGAACGCACCATATCCAATAGAGTATTGATACGTCTCCGTCATATCTACTTTTCCTAACGCTTTTCCTCTTTTTTTGGACTCTAATTTGCATGATTTGAATGAAACTAACCTGGACTGATGCTGTTTTTAGCAGAACTACCATGATGTTGTTTTTGTGCAGAAATAAAAGTTCTCGGAATGGAATGAAACTTTGCAAGGATTTTTTATACAACAAAAGATAATTTCTGGAGCCAAGAACCACCGAAGGGGGAACCTAGGTGGGCACAACCCACCAGGGCGTGCCACACCCTCCAGGCATGCACAGGTGGGTTGTCCCCACCTAGTGGCCCCGTAGACCCTGAAACCGACACTATAAAATCCTATTTTTCCAGAAAAAAACCAAGGAGAAAGAATTATCACGTTTCACGAGACAGAGCCGCCACTGTTTCCTGTTCTTCATTGGGAGGCCAGATCTGGAGTCTGTTTGGGGCTCCGGAGAGGGGGATCTTCGATCTTCGTCATCACGAACCCTTCTCCATCGCCAATTCCATGATGCTCCCCACTGGGAGTGAGTAATTCCTTCGTAGGCTCGCTGGTCGGTGAGGAGTTGGATGAGATTCCTCAGTAATCGAGTTAGTTTTGTTAGGGCTTGATCCCTAGTATCCATTATGTTCTGAGATTAATGTTGCTATGACTTTTCCAGGCTTAATGCTTGTCACTTTGGGCCCGGGTGCCATGATTTCAGATCTGAACCATTTATGTTATCACCATTATATCCATGTTCTGGATCCGATCTTGCAAGTTATAGTCGCCTACTACGTGTTATGATCCGGCAACCCCGGAGTGACAATAGTCGGGACCACTCCCGATGATGACCGTAGTTTGAGGAGTTCATGTATTCATCGTGTGATAATGCTTTGTTCCGGTTCTCTATTAAAAGGAGGCCTTAATATCCCTTAGTTTCCAATAGGACCCCTCTGCCACAGGAGGGTAGGATAAAAGATGTCATGCAAGTTCTTTCCATAAGCACATATGACTATTTACAAAATACACGCCTACATTATATTTATGAACTGGAGATAGTGTCGTATCGCCCTAGGTTATGACTGTCTCATGATGAATATCATCCAATGAATCGCCAATCCAATGCCTATGATTTTCCTACATATTGTTTTTGTTAAGTTACTACTGCTATCGTTACTATTGCACTTGCTACAAAACTACTGCTATCACCATTATTGTTACTATTCTTGTTGCTACTACTATCAAAACTATCATACTACTTTGCTACTGATCACTTTGCTACAGATAATTAATCTCCAGGTGTGGTTGAATTGACAACTCAGCTACTAATACATGCAAATATTCTTTGGCTCCCCTTGTGTCGAATCTATAAATTTGGGTTGAATACTCTACCCTCGGAAACTGTTGTGATCCCATATACTTGTGGGTTATCAAGACCTTTTTCTGGCGCTGTTGCTGGGGAGATAGCTATATTTGTTGAGGCACTTTGGATTATTACCAAATTATCACTATGAAGAATCTGAAGGATGTGAAGACTAAGATTTTCCCCTCTAAGACGAGGGAGGTAAGGAACTGCCATCCAGCTCCACTTTAGATTCACCTTCTGTTATAAGCAGACTTGCAACAACACCACATGCTATTAATTCTGATATGTCACAAGTTATTGATGATGCTACTTCTTCTATGAATGTTACTCATGATGATGCTAGTACCTTGCTTGATGATAATGTGCCACTAGGTGAATTTCTTGATGAACAAATTGCTAGAGTAAGACAAAATGATATTGTTGAAACTGATGATGAGCTGAAACTGAAAAACTTGAAATACCTATTAGAACTAGCCCTCCTAGATATGAATTGCCAAAGGTACCAGAAGGTTATGTATGGGTGAGGAGGCAACTAGAGATATTTTTGCTTGTAAGGATAGAGATGATCTAGAAAAATTATTATGCAAGTATAAAGAAAGATCTTTGAATGCTTGAATGAAATGTGATCCTAAGTTTCCTACTTCACCTATCTTTATTGATGATAAGGATTATGAATTCTCTGTCGACCCAGAGTTAATTACTTTGGTTGAATATAATCATTTCCATGGTTATGAAACTGAAACTATTGTGGCACATCTTACTAAGTTGAATGACATAGCCACCCTTTTTGCTCATGATGAGAAGATTCACTATTACTATATCCTCAAATTATTTCATTCTCATTAAAGAGTGATGCTAAAGCTTGGTACAATACTCTTGCTCCTTGTTGTGTGCTTAGTTCCCAGGATATGATTTATTACTTCTCTGAAAATAATTCCCTGCTCATAAGAAACAAGCTGCCTTGCAGTGCAAATTGAACAAGAGAGTCTCCCACAAGCTTGGGGGAGGCTTCTCCAATTGCTTAATGCTTTGCCTGAACATCCTCTTAAGAAAAATGAAATACTTGATATCTTCTATAATGGACTAACTGATGCTTCTAGGGATTTCCTAGATAGTTGTGCTGGTTGTATTTTCAGGGAACAAACTATTGAGCAAGCCGAAGAATTATTGAATAACATATTAAAAAATTATGATGATTGGACTCCTCCTGAAACACGCCTAAACCCACTCCAAAGAAGAGGGGTATTTTATATCTTAGTCCTGAAGATATGCAAGAAGCAAAGAAATCTATGAAGGAAAAAGGTATTAAAGCAGAGGATGTTAAAAATTTACCACTTATTGAAGAAATACATGGGCTTGATACACCACCAGCACCTAAGGTGGTAGAGGTAAATTATTTAATGAAATTCAATGATAGTGATAATCCTCATAACAAACATCCTAGTCAATGCCTTTATGAGTTTGATAATTACATTAGAAAGCAAGATCACTTCAATGCAAATGTTATGAAACAGTTGAAACACAACTCTGATATTATTGCTCAATTAAGTGACTTGTTATTTAGAATCTCAAATGATGTTAGAGGTGTAGGAAAGCATGCATCTATGGTTCAAACTCAATTAGAACAAGTTGCTAAATCTCAAAGAGAGTTGCTTGATGAAATGAACAATAATATAAGTGACTTTGCTATTAGATTAGCAACTAGAGGAGGTAAGATGACTCAAGAACCACTTCATCCTGAGGGACACCCAAAAAGAATTAAACAAGACTCTCAAAGAGTTAACACTGATGCACCTAGTCCTTCTAAAAAGAGAAAGGAGAAGAGAAATAATAGGACTTTGCATGCCTCTAGTGAACCCGAAGTAGAAAAACCTCCTGACAATGATAACGAAGTTTCTATCTCTAATGCCGAAACTCAATCTGGTAGTGAACACTCACCTTCTGATAACGAAAAAGATAATGATGAGGTTCATGAAGACACTCAACCAAATAATAAAGAACCAAACAATGATGTTGAGATAGAACCAGTTGTTGATCTTGATAACCCACAACCCAAGAATAAAAGATATGATAAAAGAGACTTCGTTTCTAGAAAACACGGAAAGGAAAGAGAGCCATGGGTTAAAAAACCTATGCCCTTTCCACTAAGTCAACTAAAGGGAAAGATGATGAAGAATTTAACGCTTTGCTGAAATGTTGAGGCCAGTCTTTTTGCGTAGTCACTTGACTGATATCTTAAAAATGCCTCCTTATGCAAAGTACATAAAAGGCATCATCACCAATAAGAGAAAAATACCGGAAGCTGAAATCTCCACCATGCTTGCTAATTATACTTTTAAAGATGGAGTACCTAAAAAACTTGGAGATCCGGGAATACCAACTATACCTTGCTCCATTAAGAAATTATGTGAAAACTGCTTTATGTGATTTGGGAGCTGGTGTTAGTGTTATGCCTTTCTCTTTATATAAAAGACTTGATTTGAATAAATTGACACCTACTAAAATATCTTTTCAAATGGCTGACAAATCAACTGCCATACCTATCGGTATTTGTGAGGATGTGCCCGTTGTTGTTGCTAATGTTACTATTATGATTGACTTTGTTATACTTGATATGCCCGAGGATGACAACATGTTGATTATCCTTGGTAGACCCTTCTTGAATACTGCAGGAGCCGTTATTGATTGCAATAAAAGAAAGGTCACTGTTCAGATCAATGGTAATGAGCATATGGTGCACTTTCCGAAGAAACAATTCCAAGTGAATGGTATTAATGTTATTGAAAAATCTTCGACAAACACTATTGGAAGTTTTCAACTACCTCTACCTATTGTTAAAAAGAAATATGAAATGCTTATTGTTGGGGACATTCATATCCCCGTTGAGGTAACTTGGTGATTCATGGAGGTTCTTCGGTTTCATGCTAATCGAATGGGGTTGTTAATAAGACTTGATCAACCTTATTAATGGATCATTTTTGAGAGGTATGAAGTTGATGAATTTAGTGAGCACACTGGTACGCGTCGGTGCTATACAAAAGGTTTTTAATCCCTTTCCGCGACGACATTTGGAACCGTCGCCAAGTGAGTGTGGGCGATAGGTGGGGGGGGGGGTCCTTCTCACACGACCCAGAAACCGTCGGGGATAGAGAGCCTTGATGCATATAGTTGCCCCTATATAACCGTTTCTGATGTCTCAAATATCCAAAAAGCTTCATCGTTGCTACTCGTTTGTGCTCGCATTGCCATCACAGTTGGAGTTTTGTGGTTTTACCTAAAACCAGGCAGATTCCAGGCACATGAGTTTTCTAGGCACGTACCAAATTGCTCTATGTTTACGATGCCTGGCACATCACAAACAGTTCATGATTATAAACCATGTACTATAGTAGACATTCACACACATTTAGTTTTCCCGCACCGTATGTGATAGTGTCCGACATCACACATGCTTTGCAAACAACAACTGTGTGCCTTTTTGCACACGTTTCCACTTCGTGAACCGTGACGGATTATGACGTATATCGCACACGATGTGCTTTATTAACCATGTGCACCGTAATGACCTGCACACCGTAATTTCGCCCTAATTTAATTGTTGCTATTTAAAATTGTACCTAATTTAAACTTGAAAGTAGGCTATAGCTTTATTCATATCCATCAGGTTCAAACAACCAATGCATTATTCAATTCACAGGTACATATGTTTAAGAATTACATAAGCACCAAATAAAGAATGATGAACCATGGTTCTATACTTGCACTATTACAGATGGTAAACAAAGGGGCAACATACATTCTGGTTGCTGAACAAGGTGAAGCGGAATGGCCCTATTGTGCTCTCATGGATGCAGAAGGCACACACAACTCTAGTCCAACCCCTTGTGATGGCCAGATGCCAATCATGTAGTTTGAGAGGTAATCTTGAGTAAACTCCTTCTGGATCCACTTCAAAGGAAAAAAGATGTAGACATTGTCATCTAACACAACTCATTACGAGCAGTAAAAAGAAGGCTACATGGTTCTTACTTACCATCATGTAGTTCACTGTTGTCTTGCATAAAGTGTAAACAAATAGTTCGGTTGACGAGTACATATAAAGGCATGCTAAGCACAACAGGCTAAACATCAACCAAATATATCCATGGTAGACAACATAATCTACAAATGATAGCTTCAATGTGCAGGCTTAAGGACGCTGTTAAGCAAAATAAGAAGTGGAAAGGTGTGTTAACTGCATCAGGCATAACATTTATAAATAAGCAAATAGCCTTTCAAACTGGTATTGTGCAGGTCTAAAGTACACTAGTTATTGTTAAAAAACAAAAAGGCATGTTAACTCCAATATCCTTAACAACAACCAAATATCGTAATTCATAGTGGTATTGTTGAAACTATTATTGATGAAATTGAATTGCACGGCAAACAGTTGCACATATAGAGCATCACATTGTGAAGAACTTAAATAAACAAGGCATAAGGCCATCTCTAGCCAGTCCTTTAAAAGTTAAAGGACTAAAAAACTTAGTGGATATATATATATATATATATATTACAAAATTTTTTGGCCGTTGCTAGTCGATCCCCTAAACTTAGTGTTGTAAAATTCAATTTGATCAAGTTCAAAGCAAGTTCAACCGAAAGTAGCATGCATTCAAACATAAACATAGATAGTTTTGCATAGCTGAACATAAAACATAAATTTAAACTAAGCTAAACTACTTTCAGTTGAAGTACAGGTCGAGCCAATCCTTCTTTGTTAGGTACGGTGTGCCACGAGCCGGGTCCGGGCCGGTGCCGTCATCGGGGTCATTGGGGAAGGCACTCCTCCACTCATCAATGTCGATCTCCTCGTCCTCGCTGCCCACCTCGACGCCCTCCGTGCCACCGTCCTCGCCGCCTTCGACCTCGTCATTGGAGGAGAGCACGATAACCTCGCCACCCTCCGTGCTACCGTCCTCGCCTCCTTCGACCTCGTCATCGGAGGAGAGTGATACGTCTCCAACGTATCTATAATTTTTGATTGTTCCATGCTATTATATTATCTATTTTGGATGGTTTATATGCATTAATATGCTATTTTATATTATTTTTGGGACTAACCTATTAACCTAGAGCCGACTGCCAGTTTATGTTTTTTTGCCTATTTAAGAGTTTCGCAGAAAAGGAATACCAAACAGAGTCCAAACGGAATGAAACTTTCGCAATGATCTTTCTTGGACCAGAAGCAAATCAGAAGACCTGGAGATGAAGTCAGAGACGCAACAAGGTGGCCACGAGGGTGGAGGGCGCGCCCAGCGGGTAGGGCACGCCCCTAGCTCGTGGGCCCCTCGTGGGTCTCCTGACCTAGTTCCTTCGCCTATATATACTCTTATACCCTGAAAACATCCAGGGGAGCCACGAAACCACTTTTCCACTGCCGCAACCTTCTGTACCCGTGAGATCCCATCAAGGGACCTTTTCCGGCGTCCTATCGGAGGGGGATTCGATCATGGAGGGCTTCTACATCAACACCAATACACCATTGCCCTTCTGGTGAAGCGTGAGTAGTTTACCACAGACCTCGGGTCCATAGCTAGTAGCTTGATGGCTTCTTCTCTCTCTTTGATTCTCAATACCATGTTCTGCTCGATGTTCTTGGATACTATTTGATGTAATATTGTTTTGCAGTGTGTTTGCCGATATCCGATGAATTGTGGATTTATGATTAGAATACCTATGAATATTATTTGGTTCTTCTCTGAATTCTTATATGCATGATTTTGATATCTTTGCAAGTCTCTTCAAATTATCGGTTTAGTTTGGTCTACTAGATTGGTTTTTCTTGTAAAGCGAGAAGTGCTTAGCTTTGGGTTCAATCTTGCGGTGTCCTTTCCCAGTGACAGTAGGGGCAGCAAGGCACATATTGTATTGTTGCCATTGAGGATAAAAATATGGCATTTTCATCATATTGCTTGAGTTAATTCCTCTACATCATGTCATCTTACTTAATGTGTTACTCTGTTCTTCATGAACTTAATACTCTAGATGCATGCAGGAGTCGATCGGTGTGTGGAGTAATAGTAGTAGATGCAGAATCGTTCCGGTCTACTTGACATGGACGTGATGCCTATGTTCATGATCATTGCCTTAGATATCATCATAATTATGCGCTCTTCTATCAATTGCTCGGCAGTAATGTGTTCACCCACCATAATATTTGTTATCTTGAGAGAAGACACTAGTGAAACCTATGGCCCCTGGGTCTCTTTTCCATTATATTGAATCTATTTTCCATCATATAAGTTCTCTTTTACATCATACTAGTTCTGATCTATAAACCAAAAATACCAAAAATATTTACTTTATCGTTTATCTATCTCTATCAGGTCTCACTTTTGCAAGTAACCGTGAAGGGATTAACAACCCCTTTATCACGTTGGGTGCAAGTTGTTGATTGTTTGTGTAGGTATTCAGTGACTTGTGCGTTGTCTCCTACTGGATTGATACCTTGGTTCTCAAACCGAGGGAAATACTTACTCTACTTTGCTGCATCACCCTTTCCTCTTCAAGGGAAAAACCAACGCAAGCTCAAGAGGTAGCAGAGAGCGCGATAACCTCGCCACCCTCCATGCCACCGTCCTCGCCGCCTTCGACCTCATCATCGGAGGAGAGTGCGATAACCTCGCCGCCCTCCGCGCCGGCAAAGATCGCCTGCTCCGCCTCCACGAGCTCCGGGTGCTGCCGGCGGAGCTCTTGCATGTAGGCCTCGTCGGCGGCCTCAGCCTCGAGGCGCTCCCACGCCTGGCAGTCCTCCCGCTCCATAGCCGAGCTCACCACCCTGGCTCCGTCGGAACAAGGTAGACCGGACGTGTGCCGAAGGGGAAACTGAGCCTAGCCGCCGCGCCGTGGTAAAGGAGCTGCCAACGGTCATACTCCATGGCCGCGAGCTCGGCCATGTGGAAGTTGCCGAGCCACCGGCGGGTGTGGGTCTCCCGATCTGTAATCTCGGCGACCCACCACTGGTACGCATTGGTGCTATACAAACGGTTTTAAACCCCTTTCCGTGACGGCATTTGGAACCGTCGTCAAGTGAGTGTGGGCGATAGGGGGGGTCCTTCCCACACGACCCAGAAACCGTCGGGGATAGGCCTTCCTGGCACACAAGCTAGCTCATGTCCGATCGGGCGAGGCATGGAAACCCAATTGTTTCGGTTCATATGTACATCCCACATGGTGAATCACAGAAAAACATTTCCGTTCGTATGTATATCACACACAGTGAATCCAAGGAGTACGTTTCCATTCTTATGTACACCCCAAACGATTAGGCTGCTATAGTTGTGTGAAAAAGGTGGACATGAACATTTAATCTGCTGATATGTTTGTGCTAGGTACATTATCGCACATGGTTCAAGAATGTAAAATGTGTGCGGTGCCTCTACTAATGACAACGTGAACATTTTCGTAACTGTGTGCGATTGGTATTCCTATCGCACACGCACACTGGTTTGAAACATTTGCTGTATTACCATGAATCACATACACATATGAGATGAAACCATGTGTGCGTCTGCAGGGCATCGCAAACGTTTCACGTCAAAGAACCGTCTGTTTTCTTTTTTCATCGCGCACGCTGTTTTCTTTCTAACCGTGTGCACATTATTTTATTCGCTCCTGCAGAATTTTTTTTGGCTGTAATCTATTATCCGAATAGGAATTTTTGAGATATGAAACATGCAATTGAAATTCTCAGCACAATGGTTCAACAACAAATCCATAAATAAAATTTTCAGTACAATATGTTCAGTAATTACAGGATTACACAACACTTAACTATGATGAACCACAATATTTATACACGGTAAAGGTGAAGAGACAAGTGTAAATCATTTTGACTGTCGATGTTGCTGAAGAAGCGGAATGCCCATAATGTGCCTTCTTGCATGCCATAGGCACGAACAACTTTTGTCCAACCCCTTGTGACGATCGCTCGCTCATCCTTCACCGCCTTCAGGAAGACTTCTAGAGCATTATCATGGTAGCATGAATTATATACTTTAAACTTAGTTGCCTCCACTTCGGTCATGTAGTTTGCAGGTAATCACCAGTAAATAGCTTCGGAAACCACTGAAAAGAGAAAAGTATCAGATCATGAGGTCTAATAGAGTAACCGGTAAATGTTAGAAGTAACCAGTAAATGTTAGAAGCTAAATGGGATTGCACAAATGATGTAAAATATAACTACCTACATTCCTAAGTACAAGTATTTTTAGAGATTTCAATATGAACTACATACAGATGTATGTAGAATTATAGATATAGTTTGGATTAGAATCTAGATTCACTCATTTTGCTCCTTATGTAGTCTATATTGGAATCTCTAAAAACACTTCAATTTAGGAATAGATGGTGTATAAGACATGGGATGCAGCTAACCTCGACGGCAAACAACAACATCCCCCATTGTAGCCCCGTGTAAGTACATGGAAAGCCAATGTTAACTACAACAGGGTTAACATCCACAAACAATAGCAAATGGTAATAAAACGGCAACATCTGTAGTGATATCTTCATTGCGAAAGAGTAGCACGGTAGCAAAGGGACGAATTAAAAAATGGATACAACTGTTAATTCAACAGGCTTAACAACATCCTAATTCATTGTTTGTAAGTTTGTAGCCATTGAAATACAACTGTTTAAAAATGGATACAACTTTTAATTGCAACATGCTTAATGGCCATGAAACCGGTACTGATAAAAATGCAATTGGGAGAGTTAAAAATCACAAGGCAGGTGCTGCCAGAGCAGATAATGGCCCAGTTGTCTATAAAAAGGTAGGGGAACTAGCTAAAACGTGTTAGGCATGTTTACTACAAGATGCTTAAGACATGGACCGTACAGAACATAGCCATTAATTGCAACTGGTATTGGTAAGATTGAACTGGTGAGTTCATACTTGGTAAGTCCTAAGAGGTACTTGCTGGGGCACTTCATCTTGGCCAGAGCCCGCCCAAAGTCAGCGGCGGTGGAGGCAAGCTCTTCCTCCGGGTCGAAGCATGGATCAGTGCCCCTCACATGTGTACCTACAAGAAGCAAGTAAATGTTAGAAGCCAAACTGCAATTGCACAAATGATGTAAAATAATGTAAGACATGGGATGCAGCTAACCTCGACGGCAAACAACATCATCGCCCGTTATGGCCCTACATAAGTACATGGATAGGCATGTTAAGTACAACAGGGTTAGCATCCACCAAAAATAGCAAATGGGCAGCATCTCTAGTATATCTTCATTGCGGAGAGTAGCATGGTAGCAAAGTTTGTTGCTGGTATTAGTGAAATTGAACTGAACAGTTAATACTTGAACATCACACAGTGTGCAATACTAAAATAAACAAGGCACAAACATGCTTAATACATCAAGCGTACAAAACATAGCCATTGCAAGTGGTATTGGTAATATTTAGCTGGTCAGATCATACCTGTTATGTCCTGGGGGGTAGTTGCCGGGGCACTTCTTCTGGGCCAGAGCCTGCATAATGTCAGCGGCGGTGGAGGCGAGGTGTTCCTCCGAGTCAACATGCACAGCGGCCATCGCGCCATGGACCACCATCAGCTCCTCGACCTCCACGTGATATGTGGTTGGGCTTGCACGGTGATGCTCTAGAGGTAGGGACGGTGGGGATTTGGAGGCATGAGGATGTTTCGCAGGCGCCATTTAAGCAATCAGGACGGGGTCGTGATAGAGATCGGGGGTTACCTGACTGGATCCAAGCAGAACGTAGACGTGGTTGAAGCTGTGGTTGTGGCGGTAGAGGTTTGAGCTGCCGCTAGGGGGAGGCGCGGGGGGCGTGGGGGGGGGGTGATATTGAGAAATTTGATGGGTGGGGACGTGGTTGGAGGAATAAATTCTGAAATCGTGCGCCTAATGAAAATTTCGCTGTGAAACTTGAAACTTGGGCGGGGGAAACACACAACACAGACGAAGTGCGTAAAATACTCGTGTGCGAGAAAACAGAAAATTGGCAGTTCTCATCTCCAAACTAATGTACACGTGTAGTCGATTTTTTTGGCCAAGCAAAAAAACACACACGGGTACGACATAGAAACCGTGTGTTTTGTGATCTTCTAATGATAAACACAAAAAAACGCACATGGTCACACATGCTAATCAACGCTCAAAGCCCTCAAAGGATGCTCATTGTACGTTAATACTACAAACTTAAAGTACTACTAGTAATTTGCTCTAATACTACAAACTTAAACTACTTCTCACATGCTGCCATCGGGGCATGCTGGCCAGACGCCGGCGTTCTCCTTCTCGGCCTTGTAGGCGGCAGCCAACCGTGGTTCGATCTTCGCCAAGCTCTTGTCATCATGGCATGCGGCTGATACGTCTCCATCGTATCTATAATTTTTTATTTTTCCATGCCAATATTTTTCAACTTTCATATTATTTTCGCAACTTTTTATACTATTTTTGGGACTAACATATTGATCTAGTGCCTAGTGCCCAGTGCCAGTTCCTGTTTGTTGCATGTTTCATGTTTCATAGAAACCCCATATCAAACGGAGTCCAAATGGGGTAAAAACGGACGGAGAATATTTTGGAATATTTATGTTTTTTGGGAAGAAAAATCAACGCGAGACGGTGCCCGAGGGAGCCACGAGACAGGGGGCACCCCTTATCCCTCGTGGGCACCCCATAAGGCGGTTGATGCTCTTATTTTGCTGCAAGAAAGCTAACTTTCGGGAAAAAAATCTTGGCGAAGGTTTCAATCCAATCGGAGTTACGGATCTCCGGATATATAAGAAACGGTGAAAGGGCAGAATCAAAGAACGCAGAAACAGAGAGAGACAGATCCAATCTCGGAGGGGCTCTCGCCCCTCCCACGCCATGGAGACCATGGACCAGAGGGGAAACCCTTCTCCCATCTAGGGAGAAGGTCAAGGAAGAATAAGAAGAAGGGGGGAGGGGCTCTCCCCCCTCGCTTCCTGTGGCGCCGGAACGCCGCCAGGGGCCGTCATCATCACCGCAATCTACACCAACACCTCCGCCATCTTCACCAACATCTCCATCACCTTCCCCCCTTCTATATTCAGCGGTCCAGTCTCCCGCAACCCGCTGTACCCTCTACTTGAACATGGTGCTTTATGCTTCATATTATTATCCAATGATGTGTTGCCATCCTACCATGTTTGAGTAGATTTTTGTTGTCCTATCGGTAATTGATGAATTGCTTTGATTGGTTTAATTTTCTTGTGGTTATGTTGCTATACTATTGTGCCCTCTGTGTCTCGCAAGCGTGAGGGATTCCTGCTATAGGGTGTTGCAATACGTTCATGATTCGCTTATAGTGGGTTGCTTGAGTGACAGAAGCATAAACCCGAGTAAGGGGGTTGTGGCGTACGCGATAAAGGGGACTTGATGCTTTAATGCTATGGTTGGGTTTTACATTAATGATCTTTAGTAGTTGCGGATGCTTGCTAGAGTTCCAATCATAAGTGCATATGATCCAAGAAGAGAAAGTACGTTAGCCTATGCCTCTCCCACATAAAACTTGCTATCGGTCTAGTAAAGTAGTCAATTGCTTAGGGACAATTTCACAACTTCTACCACCACTTTTCCGCACTTGCTATATTTACTTTATTGCTTCTTTATCTAAACATCCCCTAGCTTTTATTTACGTGCTCTTTATTATCTTGCAAACCTATCTAACAACACCTACAAAGTCCTTATAGTTTCATACTTGTTTTAGGTAAAGCGAACGTTAAGCGTGCGTAGAATTGTATCGGTGGTCGATAGAACTTGAGGGAATATTTGTTCTAACTTTAGCTCCTCATTGGGTTCGGCACTCCTACTTATCGAAAGAGGCTACAATTGATCCCCTATACTTGTGGGTTATCAAGACCTTTTTCTGGCACCGTTGCCGGGGAGCCATAGCGTGGGGTGAATATTCTTGTGTGTGCTTGTTTGCTTTATCACTAAGTAATTTTTATTTGCTGTTCTAAGTTGTTCTCTATCTTTAGTTATGGGTAGGAAACGCAAAATACCAAAAAAATTAGTTGTACCTACTGAATCAATGGTTGAAGAACCACTCAAAATCTATCACACTCCTGAAGCTTTTTACTTGGATCATCTTCGATCCCTTTGTGCTTGTGCTGAAACCCCCACTAGCTTAGTTGAGGGCAAATCTTTATATGAGCATGCTTGTTATGTGCGACACCGCTTATCTCAAAAAGGGAAACTTTTACTGGATCAAATTCATCATTTGCAATGCTATGCTTGGAATCTATGTGAAATATATGATTTTACTTGTTGTTCTGAAAACCCTAAGAAACACCTTCCCTACCAATATGAGTTTAGTGATAATGGAATCGTATCTTCGTATGCTAAGGGTGTTTATAATTACTATGATGTTCAACAAATTAAAGAATTTGATGCTTTTAAGGGTGCTTATGAAATTGCTTCTTTGATTGAAAAGTATGATGCTACTCTCTACAAATCTGAAATTTTTTCCAGACTTAAATATTGTTATGATAATTATGCTTCTAATCCCTATGTTAAACCATATATTGAGGACTCCTCCGCTGTCCATGAAGAGACTAATATTTTGCAGGAGTCTATGGAAGAAGAAATTGATGAAACTGTGAGCTCATTGGATGAAAAAGATGACGAGGAGAGCGAAGAACAAAAGAAGGAAGAGCGGATTAGCTACCCGTGCCCACCTTATAATGAGAGTAACTCTTTAACTCATACATTGTTTAATTTCCCTTCGTGCTTACTGAAGAATGATTGCTATGATGATTGTTATGATCCCGTTGATTCTCTTAAAATACCCCTTTTTGATTATGCTTGCTATGCTTGTGGCGAAGATGCCAATATGTATTATGCTTATGAACTTGCTATAGTTCCTTATGTTAAACATGGAATTGTTGCTATTGCACCCACTCATGATAGTCCTATTATCTTTTTGAATTCTCCCAACTACACTATATCGAAGAAGTTTGTGCTTATTAAGGATTGTATTGATGGGTTGCCTTTTACCATTGCACATGATAATTTTGATGAATGTGATATGCATGTGCTTGCTTCTCCTACTTGCAATTATTATGAGAGAGGAACTATATCTCCACCTCTCTATGTTTCCAATATGATAAAATTGCAAGAAACTGCTTATACTATGCATTGGCCTTTACTATGTGTGCAGAAATTGTTCTTTTATGACATGCCGATGCATAGGAAGAGAGTTAGACTTCGTTGTTGCATGATATATGTTACTTTGTGCTCACTACTAAATTAAAAATCATTGCTAATTAAAATTGGCTTTGATATACCTTGGGATCCGGGTGGATCGACTACTTGAGCACTATATGCCTAGCTCAATGGCTTTAAAGAAAGCGCTGCCAGGGAGACAACCCGGAAGTTTTAGAGAATCATTTATTTCTGTTGAGTGCTTTTATATAGTCTAAAAAAAAGAGGGGAACCCAAAACTTTTCACAATGGAAAGTGAAAGTGAGAGAGACAAGCATTATTGAAGTGGGGGAGCTCCTTGAACTTTGTTCGTGTTCACGGAAACTTTGTGAATCTTAATTACAGAAACTTTTCATCAAAAATAATTATCCCCTTGTACAATTCCATTGTATTATAAAAATAATGTGCTAATGTTTGCCTTTAGGATGTTTACAATGCTTGTTGGTTTGTACGGTGCAGGACAGAAACTTTGGCTGTAGTGCGTGATTTTACATTTTTTACTGGAACGTCAAAAGGTTCTGAAACTTTTTGAAATATATTTATATACAATTTTTTTTATTTTTCTAAATTTGGTAGAATTTTTGGAGTACCAGAAGTATGGTGAATGTTCAAATTGCTACAGACTATTCTGTTTTTGATGCATAGTTTACTTGTTTTGATGAAACTATCAGTTTCTATCAGTGGATTAAGCCAAGGAAAAGTTATATTATAGTAGACACAATGCAAAAACAAAATATGAATTGGTTTGCAACAGCATATAGAGTAGTGATTTTCTTTATTATACTAACAGATCTTACCGAGTTTTCTGTTGAAGTTTTGTGTGGATGAAGTGTTTGATCGAGGAGGTCTCGATATGAGGAAAAGGAGGAGAGGCAAGAGCTCAAGCTTGGGGATGCCCAAGGAACCCCAAGTAAATATTCAAGGAGACTCAAGCGTCTACGCTTGGGGATGCCCCAGAAGGCACCCCTCTTTCTTCAACAAGTCTCGGTATGTTTTCGGATTCGTTTCGTTCATGCGATATGCGCAAGTCTTGGAGCATCTTTTGCATTTAGTTTTCACTTTTCTTTTATGCACCATGCTGGTATGAGATAGTCCTTGGTTGATTTATAGAATGCTCATTGCACTTCCCTAAATATTTTGAGTATGGCCGTCGGGGGTTGGATGCGACATATGCCAAAGGATGGCTTATCATGGTGGAAGCGAGTAGAACGTCGCCGGTGCCTGGAAGCGGGATGAGGCATAGACACGAACGCCGGCGCACTTTACCCAGGTTCGAGGCTCTCCTAAGAGATAACACCCCTAGTCCTGCTCTGCGGGGTGTCCGCATGATCACTAGGCACTAGTGAGTACAATGGTGCTCCTCGAGGTGTATGCTAAAGGCGGAAGGAGGCAAGGCTATCTCTCTTCCTCCTCTAGGTATGAGTCTAGTTCTATCAGATTCAGAACTCTTTGCATGGGTGCCTTGGCGGGTTTATATAGGCCTACCCCTAGGGGTACAATGGTAATCTAGCCGGGTGCCCAACCCGGCTGTCAGTGTCTCTGGTCGCCGGCTTCTCCACCGACAGCTGGGGCCCGCCGCCTGGTGGGCCCTGCTGACTGGTCTGGTATGGAGCCGACAGGCCGCCCCCGCCGCTGGCGGGTCTGGTTGGTGGCTGATCACTGTAGCTGTGATGCTAATGACGCGGGCTTGGTCAGGGGAGCGTGGCTATAGTCCCGCCGCCTGGTACGAAATCACTGTAGCCACACCACGTCCCATCTAGTTAATGGTGCACGGGCCTCAAGGGAGGAACTGGCCGCCTGCTGGAAGCTGGCCTCCCTTAGACCCGGTTGGTCTGGCTTCCGCCGTCTTCCGAGCTCTCTCTGCCTGGTAGGGCCCGCCGCCTGCAGGCCGTATCAACAGGCCGTCGTGGGAACAGGGCTCCGCCTGTCAGGAATGACGTCAAGGGGGAAGTGGCAACAATGCCGCGCTGTGCGAAGATCTTCGCCTATACGGGGCACTATAGCCATGCCAAGCCCAAGATTCGGGGGTGAGGGGCTACACTGTAGCCTCACCCTGTCTTGTCCTCTTGATGAGGGGCGCAGACTCTAAGGGCGCCGGGTGGCCACCTGCTAGAAGCCGACCTCTACGAAGGCCTCCTGCTAGGAGTCGACCCGTCTTGGTGCCGTCTGCTGGTACTCGGCCGTCTTCGGGCAGCCGGCCATTGAGCTAGCCGTCCACCAGAAGGCGGCGCTTCATGCTGGTGTCTCTCGGGGCGAAGCCGGCCCAAAGTCTTGAAAGGCTCAGGGGCTCGGGTTAGGCTACCCGTGGCCCATTACTCCGACAGTAGTCCCCGAAGCCGGTGAGGCGTCGCGGTTGACGAGCCGCGAGGTCTCAGTAGCTTCCCCTCTTGCCGCACTCTGATCAAACGCTCAGTACGCCTTGTGACGCGCCGGCTGCCGGATCCGATTTGACAAGGCGGGCTCGTCCGCTGATTTCGAACACCAAGGCAGGAAACAGATGGCGTGCCTACTAAGCTTCCCCAGGCCTTCCGCCCGCTACGAGCACGCCACACGGTGCACGTCAGGCTGGCCAGCCTGCCAGCTCGCGCTCTTGATGGGATGTGACAGCGGGCCGCGCCCACCACCACTGGGCCTCGGCACGCAGGCGGATCCGCTGCAGCTGAGGCGGGCGGTTGGGATTCCCGTAGGAGTTACTGCGCAGTAACTCTGTGTAGTAATCGGGGGGTCGTGGGGTCATGGGTGCAGTTAATCCCACGATCCCACGTCCCTCCCCCTTGGCTTTGCAGCCCGAGGACTATAAGTAGGGGGAGGTAGGGGAGCGGCGGAGCACGTGCGCCCTCCTCCCCACTCTTTCTTCCTCCTCTCTCTGCTGCCGCTGCTCAGTGCCCGCCGTAGCACCGCCACAGCTTGCCGTCGTCGAGCTCGCCCTTCCCACGCAGCTCCGCTCGGACGCCATGGCACGCGAGAAGGGAGGAGACTGAGACGGCTTGACGGTGATCGAGGATCACCTCACCTTTCTCCAGGCCATGCGCCGGATGCCCAACGCGGCCTTCGTTAAGGTGCGGGTGCCACCGCGGGAGGAGATTTCGCCGGTGCCGCAGGGGGATGAGCGGGTCGTCTTCCGCTCGCATTTCCTCCGCGGCTTCGACCTCCTGGTGAGTGGATTTCTCCGCTCATTCATGGAGTTTAACCACATCCAGCCGCACCACTTGACGCCCAACACCGTGACGCTGCTGTCTGCCTTCGTCACGGTGTTCGAGGGCTACCTCGACATCCTCCCCACTGTCCAGCTATGGGGAGCCTTCTTCTACGCCAAACTGGGCACCTCCACCAAGGAGACGGCGGCCAAGTGCGGCGCCTTCGTCGCCGTGCGCCGGCTGTCGAAGAAGAATGCCTTCCTGATCATCAAGCTGTCACAATCGGTGAAACTATGGCAGCAATCGTATTTTTACATGGAGAACATCGACCCGGCGGTCGACTTCATCAACCTGCCACCTTACGAGGCCGCCCCCCCTGTTGGGCCTCGGGCCAACTGGGGATACAAGCTGAAGCCCATGTCGGCCGAGACGACCACCGCCATTAACCGGCTCCGGGTGCTGACGGAGGCGGAAGTTCTTGTGGCGTCCGACTTGATAGTCACCTTCGTTGAGCGCCGAGTTCTCCCGCTCCAAGGGCATCCTCATCTGATCTGCCGGATGAGCGGGCACCGCGACCCGAGCCGGATGTGCACGAAGGACACACCGACTGTCGAGGTGGCCCGGATGGTGAATGAGATCACCGACCTCAAGGTGTCGAAGGAGTCCTGGCAGTTCGGCAAGCGACCATACTCCCGCGACAACCCGCCGCCTGCCATATGTCTCCGAGCTTTCCCTTTTTAATTCTTGCCTTGGTCTTGGTCTTGTTATTGAGTGGTCCTTATTTGGAGCACAGATCTACATGTCCTCAGCGACGGCCGCCATCGTGGGGCCGGGTGGTGATTACTAGCCAGACTGGGAGGTGAGTGACAAGGAAGACCCTGACTTGGGGGCGGCCGCCTTGGAGGACGACGCCATAGGTGGCGGCGGCGGAGCAGGCGGCTCTGAGGAAGGGGGCAACATGGAGACCTGGCCTGACGAAGATGACGAGGAAGACGAGCCGCGCCACGCCCGGGGCGCTGCTAACGCAGGCGCAGGCCCCTCCGTCGGGCCGTCTGCTCGAGGCGGTAAGCGCAAGCGAAAGCAGGGCGCCGCCCTGTTTGGCTGCGCGCCAAAGAAGCCCAAGAATCCGGTCGTCGTGACCAGGCAGAAAGAGGCCGCGACGAAGGTGGCCAAGTTTCAGAGGCAGCCGGAGGCTCCGCCCATGGTGTCGGCGTAAGTATTTTCTCTTACACTTTCCCTTTCTTGCTGATCCGGCCTAAAAATTTCTTTGCCTTGCTCCCTTATCTCAGGGCCCCGCTCACCCTCAACAAATCGGCTGCCGCCTCGGTCATCAGGTTGGCGGAGACCACCACCACCCGGCAAATCGATCAGGCCGCTGACCTCCAGGAGGCATAGGAGCGAAACGCGCGGGAGGTGTGCGAGGAGCAGGAAGCCACCCGCCTGGGGAAGGCGGAGGCTGACAGGGCGGAGGCGTCAGCGCTAAGGAAGCTGGCGCAGGCGGAGGCTGACACCGCAGCGAAGGAGTGGCTTGCGGAGGCTGCGCGCCGCTGCTCGTGGCTCCCCTGAACTCCACGCCGCCTCTGCTAGAGTTTGTGGCGACGACTGAGGGGGCCGGCGACAAGCAGCCGGTCATGGAGAGGGAGGGCGGCGATGTCGCCATGCCGGACATCATCGTGCCTCCGCCACCGCCGACCAGCGGAACACAAGACAGGCAGCCGGCCACCCCGCCGGCGCCACTAGCCGGGAACGAGGTGGTGACGGGCCCAACTCCCAAGGCACGCACACCCGTGCGCCGCCGTCTTGCGAAGGCTGCCTCGGTACCGCGACCGCTGGAGGCCGGCGCCGCGAGCTCGTCGGTCCCAGACACCGAGGCGACCAGCGCCGCGCCCTCTGGCTGGGTGCATGGAGGCGGGACGAGAGCCTTGAACCAGGCGGCCCTCGATGTCTAGACCAAGCTCCGGGCTGAAGCCGACGCCCTCAAGCAGTGCAACGAGGCAGTCCTGGACTCGCGAGCAGCCATCCGGGTATGCCTCTCACTCCTTTGTTTTTGATCCTCTTATTTCTTGGTGGGGGCGTGCCAGCGCACCCACTGGGTGTTGTCCTCGAGTTTCGGGCCGGCTGCTGAGCAGGCGGTCCGGAACTTTAACTTGCGAGCATCAAATGCTAACTCCATCTGACATCCCTATTGCAGGATTACCACAACCTTCACGCGGCCACCTTCAACTCTGGAGTCCGGGAGCTAGAGAAGCAGACCGCCAGCTTGTCCGAGAGCCGGAATAAGTCTTGGCTTCCTTTCTCCGCGAGGGCGCGTTGGCGCACCCGCGGGCTGTAGTCCCCGAGATTCGGGCCGACTGCTAATCAGCCGGGTCGGATCTTCCCAGTAACTGTATTTCTCTTGTTGACTATTTATGACTTCTTTTTCTATGGCGGCGTGATAGTGCACCCGCGGGCTGTAGTCCCCGAGATTCGGGCCGACTGCTGAGCAGTCGGGCCGGATCTCCCCGGTAACTGCATCCCTTCCTTGCTGAGTGTTGACGCTCTTTCTTCTTCTCTCTTTGAAGAGGCCACCGCCGCCTTGCAGCAGCAGCTGGGCGAGGCCAACACCGCGCTGTGTTTCAAGGAGGCGGAGTGCAGCAAGCTAGCTGAGGAGCATGACCGACTGGTCACGCAGCTGTTGGAGCAGATGGAGCGTCTCAAGACAGCTCAGAAGGAGGCGGAGACGAAAGAGACAGACCTCCTCGCTAAGTTCGAGACAGAGCACTCTGCCTGGGCCGACAAGGAGGCACAGCTGACTACCGGCTTCGGCAGCATCGAGGTCATGGTCGACAGTAAACTTCTTCTTTTTTCTTTCTTTGAGCCGCCGGCTTCTATTTAGGCCGTCCGTTTGCTTTTAACTCCTGTCTTCTTTGCTTTTTCACCCAAGAAGACTTCTTACAAGGCCACTCCGTTGCCGCAAACCAGGCCATTGAGGCTTCTCGCGAGGAGCGGAGGGCTGAAGGCATGCAGATTGCCGCCAACACTCCCTGGACCCTTAGCGAGCAGCTTCTCAGCATCTAGGCCCGCCTTCGGCCGGCTCACCAGATGCTGCGTCGTCTTCAACGCGTCGGGGCCCAGGCGATTTCCGCCCTCTGGCCAGGCATGCCGGCTCCGCTCATGCCCAGTCAGACTTCCGACTGGCTGGAGGTGGCGGCCAGTCGCCTGGAGGCCTGGAAGGGCTCTTCAGCCCGGGTTGGATCGCGCCGAGCTCTAGAATTTGTCAAGGCGTGGTACCCTGGGCTAGATCTAGCCCAGCTGACCATGTTTCGGCTGGAGGCGCAGGAGGAGCTGGTGGCGGTGGAGGACGACCTTGTCAAGCGGGCGACGGCGATCACCGAATACACTAACACCAGCGTCTTCATCCCGGAGCTGGTTGATGAAGGCGCCGAGGCACCGCCGGAGTGGTTCGGGCTGAATCCGGAGGACAGCAAGGACTCGACCGAGGTGATTGATTCCATGGACGAAGGGGAGGATGAGGACAGCGAAGAGGATGTGCTGGAGGTCGGAGCGGATGGCCAGCCTCAGCCTGACCGTGCCTCGAGCAACGATCCATGCTCAGGCGCACCGACTGCTATTGGAGGCGTCCAGGCGGAGACCAACCAGCTAGCTGTTCCACCAACCGGCACCGCTGACTCTGCGGTCCAGCCATCCGCTGCTCCAACCGACGGCGCCGACTCCACCGTCCAGCCGGAACCCTCTGCTGCTCCTTAGGCCGCCGCCTTTATTTTCCCTGTTTATCGGTCTCGACAAATATTGTTAAATTTGCACAATTCCACCTGCGGGGTGCATTTCAAACTCTGTTGAATGCTGGCCAATGGGCCTTTTGCTATGTAAATGCTCTTTGTCACAAATTATGCTTTATTTGCCGAGTTCTAACTTTTCTTGCTTTCTGCCCCTCGCTTTTTTCCTTTGCCGCTCTCCCTTTGCTATCCCTTGGCCAGCCGGACAGCTGCTCTACGGACTGTAGCTGGGCCAAGTGCTTAGCTACTTTTGGGAGGGCAAGTACTCAACCGGTTGGAGCGTTGGCAAGGTAAGTAGAAGCCGGTCGTCCGACTGCTCAGCAGCCAGTCGAGTAGGCGGGATGCCGGCCTCGGTCATGTGCGCTTGTTTCCTTAGCCGTTTTTCGTATGGGCACCGCTTTGGCAACTCCTGTCCACCATACAGTCGCTCTATGAGCTGCGGCTTCTGACAGGAGAAGTTTTCTTGTGCCGACATACTACTTGTCCGACTGTAGGAGATGACACATAGTAGAAGGCGGCCAGCCCCCCGGGCCGACTAGTCGAGCCCGATGCCAGGCGGAATAATGAAACAACACACTCATGGGCATAATTCTTATCATATAGATAAAAGAGGGTAGTCCCCTAGCTCTTCTTAGGGGACCCGGAGTCTTCGTACTTAGTACAAAGGATAGCGTGATACATACTGCTTTAACTGTAAAATCTTCGGAGGAGGTTTGCGTTCCATGGCCTCTCCGTCTCTTTTCCTGAGTCGTCTCTTTTGCGCGCTCTGGGCTTCTGAGGGTCGATCAGGTAGTAGGAACCATTGCCCAACACTTTGCTGACGATGAAAGGGCCTTCCCAAGGTGCTGAGAGCTTGTGCTGGCCGACTGTTCGCTGTATAAGCCGGAGCACAAGGTCTCCCTCTTGGAAGGATCTTGGCCTGACCTTGCTATTGTAGTATCGGCGTGGGCTCTGCTGGTAGATGGCGGACCGGCTGAGTGCCAATAGCCGGCCCTCTTCCAGCAGATCGACGCCGTCTTCTCATGCTTCTTTGGCTTCCTCCTAGGTGTACATGGTGGCTCGAGGGGAGTCAAATTCTATGTCCGTTGGGATGACGGCTTTGGCACCGTAGACGAGGAAGAAGGGCGTGAAGACGGTTGACTTGTTCGAAGTTGTGCGCAAGCTCCAGAGCATGGCCGGCAACTCATCGAGACAGCAGCCGGCCGAATGCTCTAGAGGCTTGACCAGTCGAGGCTTGATGCTGGAAAAAATGAGGCCGTTTGCTCGCTCCACTTGGCCGTTTGACTGCGGATGGGCAACAGACGCTAAGTCTAGTCGGATGCCCTATGTCGTGCAGAAACGAGCCAAGGCTGCTTTGACAAAGTTTGTACCGTTGTCAGTGATGATGTTGTGTGGTATGCCATACCGAGTGGTGATGTCGGTGATGAAAGTCACGGCAGTCGGCCCATTCAGCCTCTTGATTGGCTTTGCTTCTATCCACTTAGCGAACTTGTCCACAGCGACAAGCAAATGAGTCATGCCGCTGCGAGACGTCTTGAATGGCCCAACCATGTCCAGCCCCCAGACGGCAAAGGGTTAGGTAATGGGAATTTTCTTGAGCGCAGAAGCTGGCAAGTGTGGCTTGGAGTGGAACTTCTGGCGCCCTTTACACTTCTAGACCAACTCTTTGGCGTCTTCTAGGGTAGTTGGCCAGAAGAAACCATGGCGGAAAGCTTTCGCGACAAGTGATCTTGAAGCCGCGTGGTGACCACATTCACCTTCGTGGATATCCTTGAGGATTGCTTGGCCCTAGTCGGGCTCCACGCAGCGCTGGTACACATCAGTGACATTGTGCCACACCAGTTCTCTATTGACGACGGTGTATGCTACTGCCTGTCATTGCACTTGTCGGGCTAGGATCTCATCAGTCGACAGTTCTTTGTTCACCAGGAAGCTGAGGATGGGTTGAGCCCATGACGGTGCTGCTATTTCTTCGACTACCACGACTGCAATTTGTACAAGGGCGGTTGGGCCGGGAGGCAGCGGGTTGGAGTTGGCTGCCGCTTATTGAGTTGGAGAAGTCCCCGGGCTGACTACTGCACTCCCCGGGCCGGGTTCTAGAGTCCCCGGGCCAGGTGCGACTGCCGCAGTCCCCGGGCCGCCTGCCGAAGTCCCCGCACCGGCTTCTGGGGCCCTCATGTCGGATCCCACGAAGATGGAGTCTGATTCTGGCGACGACTTGACAGACGGCTTGAGGAGGCGCTATAGGGCGATGCCGACTGGTATTGCTTGCCAGGTGGAGCCGATCCGTGCCAGGGCATCTGCTTGCTCATTTTCATTTCTTGGCACATGGAGGAACTCGCACCCGTCAAAGTATCCACTGAGTTGCTGCACAAGGAAGCGGTAGCTTGCCATATTTGCATCCTTGGCGTCCCAGTCGCCTGACAACTGCTGGACCACCAAGTCAGAGTCACCATAGCACAGGATCCGGTGAATGCCAAGTTCCTTGGCAAGCCGAAGCCCGTGTATGAGTGCTTCATATTCAGCTACGTTGTTGGAGGCAGCAAAGTGGATTTGCAGCATATATCTGAGCTTGTCGCCTTTGTGAGAGGTGAGGAAGATGCCGGCTCCCAGACCGGTGCGCATTTTTGATCCATCAAAGTGCATCCGCCAATGGGTGGAGTCTGGCGCTGGCGGTAGGTACTGGGTCTTGGCCCATTCGACGAGGAAGTCGGCTAGCGCTTGTGACTTGATGGCAGTGCGAGGCTGGTAGTAGATAGGTGTAGGGGCCAGATCTATGGCCCATTTGGCCACTCGACCTGAAGCATCTCGGCTTCCAATGATCTCAGCAAGCGGGGCAGTGCAGACAACAGTAATTGGGTGCTCTTGAAAGTAAGGCTTGAGTTTCTTGGCGACAAAGTTCACACCATAGCACATCTTCTGATAGTGGGGTAGTTCTGTTTGGAGGCAGACATCACTTCACTCAGGTAATATACCGGCCTCTAGAATGGCAGTGCTCTACCCTCCTCCTTGCGCTCCACTACTATGACTGTGCTGACCACCCGACTGGTGGCGGCGATGTAGAGGAGCATGGGCTCCTTATCAGTCGGGGCCGCCAGGATAGGTGGGGTGGTCAACATCTTCTTGAGGTGCCAGAAAGCTTCGTCTGCCTTGTTGTTCCACTCGAAAAAATGGTTTTCTTCATGAGCTGGTACAGGGGGAGAGCCTTCTCCCCCAGCCGGCTGATGAAACGGCCGACAGATGCCAGGCAGCCGGTGAACTTCTGCGCGTCCAGCAGTCGGGTGGGCACCTCCATCCTCTCAATAGCCTTGATCCTCATAGGGTTGCACTCTATGCCGCGCTCTGAGACCAAGAAGACAAGAAGTTGGCCGGCTGGTACTCCAAAGACGCATTTCTCCGGGTTGAGCTTGATTTGAAATTGGCGCAAGTTCTCAAATGTTTCCTTGAGGTCTTCCAGCAGCGTGCCATGCTTCTCCGTCTTCACTACCACATCGTCCACGTAAACATGGGTGTTTCTGCCGAGTTGCTTGAGGAGACACTTCTACATGCAACACTGGAACCTGGCGCCGGCATTCCTCAAGCCGAACGTCATGGTCAGGTAGCAGAAGGCTCCGAATGGCGTGATGAAGGCGTTCTTCAGCCTATCGGCCGGGCTCAACTTGAATTGGTGGTATCCTGAGTATGCATCCAGAAAACTCAACAACTCGCATCCGGCTGTGGAATCTATCAGTTGGTCGATTCTTGGCCAAGCAAAGGGATCTTTGGGGCAAGCTTTCTTGAGGCTGGTATAATCAATACACATGCACCACTGTTTATTCTTCTTCAGCACAAGAACTGGGTTGGCCAACCATTCTGGGAAGAATACTTCCATGATGAAGCCGGCTGCTAGAAGCCAGGCTATCTCTTCTCCAACAACTCTTCTCTTTTCTTCTGACAGGCGGCACAAGGGCTGCCTGACCGGCTTGGCGTCAGATCGGACATATAGCTTGTGCTCGGCGAAATCCGTCGGAACACTCGGCATGTCTTTGGGAGACCATGCAAAGATGTCCCGATTCTCACAGAGGAAATCGATGAGCTTGCTTTCCTGTTTGCTGTCAAGGTTTGCCCCAATGATAGCGTGCCTCTCCGGGTGCTCCGGGTCCAAGGGTATCTTCTTTGCTTCCTTCACCGGCTTGAACGAGCCCTCAACTTCCGACTCCTTGGGGGTGGGTGACATTGCCGGCTGCTTGCCTGCCATTGCCACAATCCGGTCAAGGAGTCACTTTTCAGCTGCAATCAAAAGGGACTCGGCCAGTCGGCTGCTGTCTGCAGCGTAGGCGCACGACTTCTTGTTGTCTCCGACTATGGTCAGGATTCCCTTGGTAGTCGGCATCTTCATCTTGAGGTAAGCATAGTGGGGGACTGCCATGAACTTGGCCAGAGCAGGCCGGCCAAGTAGTGCATGATAAGTGCTCTCAAGGTCCACCACCTCGAACCAAACTGACTCTCGGCGGAAGTGATTTTTGTCCCCGAAGAGAACATCAATCTGGGTCTTGCCGATTGGTGAGCAGGAAAGGCCAGGAACTATGCCATGGAATACAGTCCGACTGGGATGAAGCTGCTTCTACTTGATTCCTAACTTCTCCATCGTGTCACGGTACAGGATGTTGATACTGCTGCCGCTGTCTATCAGGACTCGGGAGAAGCGATCTGCCCGCCTCTTTGTTGCGAAGGTGGCATCCAAGACCAGGGCATAAGAACCAAGGGAGGGCATTACCTCTGGGTGGTCAGCCCTGCTCCACCTAATGGGCTTCTCAGACCAGTGCATGAACTCTGGAGTCTCTGCGCCACTGCATGTACTTCTTGTTGCTGTTGCCGTCTGTTGCACCTGTCATTGGCCCCGCTGGTGAACACGACCTAGGCTCCATGCTCCTCAGGATACTCATCTTGTATGGCGCCGACTGGCCGAATCGCTGGCTGCTGAGGCGGAGGAGGCGGCAGGCCGACAGGCGGAGGAGGCAGGAGCCCATCTCCCTTGGCGATTCGGGTGAGCTAATGGCACTTCCGAGTGGTGTGGTTGGATGGCTTCGCGCCGCTATGGAACTTGCAGGGTGCGTCAAGAGTCTGCTCTTACGAGAAGGCGGGCAACCAATTGGGATTGCCGCCCTTCTGATGCTTAGGTGGAGGCTGCCCTTCCGGCTGCTGGTCCTCGACTATCGCTACCTGCCGGCCGGTGGAAGCTGGCTGCGTGGCCTTGCGCTTGTTGTCGCTTGGTTGCTGTCGCCGACTGGTGTCACCAGCCAGGGTCCGAGGAGCCCGAGGAGCTACCTTGCCGGATGCATCGACTTGGATCTCCACCTTCATGGATGAATTGGCCGTGGCGTATTTGTCGGTGATGATCAGCAGTTCGTCGCGAGTCGTCGACTCGTCGCAGAGAAGTCAGTGCTTGAGGAGGGTGCCCTCTCGGCACCCAGCGGTGAAGTATTCGATGGCCTGCACCTCGTGCACGCCTTCGCAGGAGTTGTGCACCTCGGCCCAGCGTGTGAGATAGTCGCGAGTCGATTCACTGGGCCCTTGGACGCACAAGGAGAGCTGACGGGGCTTGGGAGGCCGCTTGTACGTGCTGGTGAAGTTGCGGATGAAGGCTTAAGTGAAATCAACCCAGCTGTTGATGATGCGGAGCTTCAGGCTGTTAAGCCACGTTCGGGCTGTGCCCTGGAGCATGAGCGGGACGTATTTCACAGCAACGCACTTGTTGCCGTTCGGTATGCTGACGGCCGTGGAGTAGTCGACCAGCCAGTCCTCCGGCTTCACGGAGCCGATGTACTTGGGCATATCTCGTGGGAGCGTGAACCCTCGACAGAAATGCTCGTCTCGGATTTGCGGGCTGAAACAGGGTGGGCCCAACGCGTCTTCCTCTTCTAGCGCCAAGCAACGATTGAGGCGGTCGATCCGATGGCGGGCGTCGTTCTCCCCGACTCCTTCCCGGTGGCCAAGGCGGTCGCCGATTGTCGGGTCCGTGACAGACGATGGAGTGGGGTGCCTTTCTCCATGAGGCTGAGGAGGAGGTGGGTCGCCCCGCTGCTCCACAGCTCGGGGGCGGCCTTCTGTGTCACGCTCGATGGACAGATGAGTCTGACTGCGGCTGGCAGCCGGCTCATTGCCTCGTCTTGTACGGACGCCACCAGTCAGCGTCCGGGGTGTCGTGCGGTGATCCTGGCGAAAGGGCAGCTCATCGTTCCACCGGAGGGGCGCTTCGGCGCGGCAGCCGGCTTCTTGCTGCTCAGCGGCCGCGTCAAGGAGCTGTTGGACGCGCTCCGTCATGTGGCAATGCTCGTTGCCCTCATATTTGTCCAGCTTGTCTGCCACCACCTGGGCAGCTCGTATTTTTTCCACGGGCATGGCGTAGACGGGACGATCCGTCCCGAACGTGCTAGCGATGGTCGCGCCATGCTGCCGGATCGAGCCGATGCGGCTAGGCCCCTTGGGGGCCGGTGTTCCGCCGACGCCTTGGTCCATCTCGCCCCGGCAGGCTTCCGAGAGGCGTCGCATGCTGGCCAGTCAGTTGGCGCTTCGATGAGATGGGCGCGGCGTGCTTCCAGCGTCTCAGCGTCTGCGTCTCCTGGGATGGGTGCTGACAAGTCCCGAAGCGCTGCATCGAGTGGGTCTCGAACGCCTCCATCCGAGTGCTCACCACTGTTGATGAGAAGCACCTCCGTGACTGACGAGACGGTTCTCAGGGCAGTCGGTGCCCGCGTCGGATGCAGGCTCGTCGGAGAGGCTGATCTCGCCAACGAGGTCGGCGAGATAGCTTGCTACACAGGCGATCTCCGTGCTGCGCAGCACGTCGAGCCTGACGCCGTCGGGCGTGCCGGGCTGGCTGCGCATGCCAGGAAGGAACAAGGTTCCCGTCCAGAATAGTTCTCCGGACGATGGTGCACCTCGCCCCATGGTGGGCGCCAAATGTCGGGGGTTGGATGTGACATATGCCAAAGGATGGCTTATCATGGTGGGAGCGAGTGGAACATCGCCGGTACCTGGAAGCGGGATGCTGTGTAGACACGAATGTCGACGCACTTTACCCAGGTTCGGGGCTTTCCTAGGAGATAACACCCCTAGTCCTGCTCCGCGGGGTCTCCGCATGATCACTAAGGCACTAGTGAGTACAATGTTGCTCCTCGAGCTGTATGCTAAAGGCGGAAGGAGGCAAGGCTAGCTCTCTTCCTCCTCTAGGTATGAGTCTAGTTCTATCAGATTCGGAACCCTTTGCATGGGTGCCCTGGGGGGGTTTATATAGGCCTACCCCCCAGGGGTACAATGGTAATCTGGCTGAGTGATGGACCCGGCTGTCAGTGTCTCTGGTCGCCGGCTTCTCCGCCGGCAGCTGGGGCCTGCCGCTTGGTGGGCCCTGCGTATTGGTCTGGTATGGAGCCGACAGGCCGCCCCCGCCGCTAGCGGGTCTGGTTGGTGGCTGATCACTGTAGTTGTGATGCTAATGATGCGGGCTTGGTCAGGGGAGCATGGCTATAGTCCCGCCGCCTGGTGGGAGATCACTGTAGGCACACCACATCCCATCTGGTTAATGGTGCACGGGCCTCGAGGGAGGAACTTGCCGCCTGCTGGAAGCCGGCCTCCCTTAGATCCGGTTGGTCTGGCTTCCGTCGTTTTCCGGGCTCTCACTGCCTGGTAGGGCCCACCGTCTCTAGGCCGTACCGGCAGGCCGTCATGGGAAAGGGCTCCGCCTGTCAGGAATGACGTAAAGGGGGAAGTGGCAACAGTGCCGCGCCGTGTGAAGATCTCTGCCTGTACGGGGCACTGTAGCCATGCCAAGCCCAGGATTCGGGGGTGAGGGGCTACACTGTAGGCTCACCCTATCTTGTCCTCTTGATGAGGGGTGCAGACTCTGAGGGCGCCGGGTGGCCGCCTGCTAGAAGCCGGCCTCTACGGAGGCCGCCTGCTAGGAGTTGGCCAATCTTGGTGTCGTCTGCTGGTACTCGTCCGTCTTCAGGCAGCAGGCCGTTGAGCTAGCCGGTCACCGGAAGGCGGTGCTTCATGCTGGTGTCTCTCCGGGCGAAGCCGGCCCAAAGTCTTGAAAGGCTCAAGGGCTTGGGTTAGTCTACCCGTGGTCCGTTACTCCGACAATGGATTTATATAATTCTTCATGTTTTTCGCTTATATCATTTAAGTTTGGATTGCCTGTTTCTCTTCTCATAGAAAACCGCCATTTGTAGAATGCTCTTTTGCTTCACTTATATTTGCTAGAGCGTGGGCATATCTTTTGTAGAAAGTTTTAAACTATCTTGCTTCACTTATATCTATTTAGAGAGATGACAGGAATTGGTTATTCACATGGTTAGTCATAAAATCCTACATAAAACTTGTGGATCACTGAATATGATATGTTTGATTCCTTGCAATAGTTTTGCGATATAGAGATGATAATATGTGGGAGGTTCTAGTAAATGGTTGTGTTTAGTAAGGATATTGGTGTTAAGGTTTGTGATTCCCGGAGCATGAATGTATGGTCTCCTAACTATGTAACCAAATTGGTGCGCATTGTATTGTGATTGTTTATCTTTGCATGAAGGTCAAGGGCGCGCGATGGTTAACTCCTACCAACCTCCCCCCTAGGAGCATGCGTAGTAGTACTTTGCTTCGAGGGCTAATAAAATTTTGCAATAAGTATATGAGTTCTTTATGACTAATGTGAGTCCATGGATTATACACACTCTCACCCTTCCATCATTGCTAGCCTCTTCGGTACCGTGCATTGCCCTTTATCACCTCGAGAATTGGTGCAAACTTCACCGGTGCATCCAAACCCCATGATACGATACGCTCTATCACACATAAGCCTCCTTATATCTTCCTCAAAACAGCCACCATACCTACCTATCATGGCATTTCCATAGCCATTCCGAGATATATTGCGATGCAACTTCCATCATCATCATATACATGACTTGAGCATTCATTGTCATATTGCTTTGCATGATTGTAAGATAGATAGCATGATATTTTCATGGCTTGTCTGTTTTTTGATATCTTTGCTATGCTAGATCATTGCACATCCCGGTACACCGCCGGAGGCATTCATATAGAGTCATATTTTTGTTCTAATATCGAGTTGTAATATCAAGTTGTAAGTAAATAAAAGTGTGATGATGATCATTATTAGAGCATTGCCCCATGTGAAAAAAGGAGAGGCCAAAGAAGGCTAAATAAAAAAAGGGGCCCAAAGAAGCCTGCCCAAAAAAGGGGGGCAATGTTACTATCCTTTTACCACACTTGTGCTTCAGAGTAGCACCATGTTCTTCATATAGAGAGTCTCTTGAGTTATCACTTTCATATACTAGTGGGAATTTTAATTATAGAACTAGGCTGGTATATTCCAACGATGGGCTTCCTCAAATTCCCTAGGTCTTCATGAGCAAGCAAGTTGGATGCACACCCACTTACTTTCCAGTTTGAGCTTTCATACACTTATAGCTCTTAGTGCATCCGTTGCATGGCAATCCCTACTCCTCGCATTGACATCAATTGATGGGAATCTCCATAGCCTGTTGATTAGCCGCGTCGATGTGAGACTTTCTCCCTTTTTGTCTTCTCCACACAACCTCCACCATCATACTCTATGCCACCCATAGTGCTATATACATGGCTCGCGCTCATGTATTGCGTGTAGGTTGAAAAAGCTGAAGCGCGTTAAAAAGTATGAACCAATTGCTTGGCTGACATTGGGATAGGCATGAGGGGTACCTTGTGTTAAGAAAAGGGAGCATACAAGACTATATGATTTTGTAGGGATAACATTCTGAAGCATTGGTATTTTGAAAGACATGATTGCTTGTTGGGATGCCCTAAGTATTATTGTTTTTATGTCAAATGATAGACTATTGCTTTGAATCACTCGTGTCTTAATATTCATGCCATGATTAAATATATGATCAAGATTATGCTAGGTAGCATTCCACACATCAAAAATTATCTTTTTTATCATTTACCTACTCGAGGACGAGCAGGAATTAAGCTTGGGGATGCTGATACGTCTTCGTCGTATCTATAATTTTTGATTGTTCCATGCCAATATTATTCAACTTTCATATACTTTTGGAAACTTTTTATACTATTTTTGGGACTAACATATTGATCCAGTGCCCAGTGCCAGTTCCTGTTTGTTGCATGTTTTATGTTTCACAGAAACCTCATATCAAATGGAGTCCAAATGGTATAAAAACGGACGGAGAATATTTTTGGAATATTCATGATTTTTTGGAAGAAAAATCAACGCGAGATGGTGCCCGAGGGGGCCACGAGGCAGGGGGTGCGCCCCTGACCCTCGTGGGCACCTCGTAAGGCAGTTGATGCTCTTCTTTTGCCGCAAGAAAGCTATTTTTCGGAAAAAAAATCTTGACGAAGGTTTCAATCCAATCAGAGTTACGGATCTCCGGATATTTAAGAAACGGTGAAAGGGCAGAATCAAAGAACGCAGAAAAAGAGAGAGAGATAGAGAGACAGATCCAATCTCAGAGGGGCTCTCTCCCCTCCCACACCATGGAGACCATGGACCAGAGGGGAAACCCTTCTCTCATCTAGGGAGAAGTTCAAGGAAGAATAAGAAGAAGACGGGGGGCTCTCCCCCCTTGTTTCCGGTGGCGCCGGAATGCCGCCGGGGGCCGTCATCATCAGCGCGATCTACACCAACACCTCCGCCATCTTCACGAACATCTCCATCACCTTCCCCCCTTCTATATTCAGCGGTCCACTTTCCTGCAACCTGCTATACCCTGTACTTGAACATGGTGCTTTATGCTTCATATTATTATCCAATGATGTGTTGCCATCCTATGATGTCTGAGTATATTTTCGTTATCCTATAGGTAATTGGTGAATTGCTATGTTTGGTTGAATTTGCTTGTGGTTATGTTGCTGTCCTATTGTGCCCTCTGTGTCGTGCAAGCGTGAGGGATTCCCGCTGTAGGGTGTTGCAATACGTTCATGATTCTTTTATAGTTGGTTGCTTGAGTGACAGAAGCATAAACCCGAGTAAGGGGGTTGTGGCGTATTGGATAAAGGGGACTTGATGCTTTAATGCTATGGTTGGCTTTTACCTGAATGATCTTTAGTAGTTGCGGATGCTTGCTAGAGTTCTAATCATAAGTGCATATGATCCAAGAAGAGAAAGTATGTTAGCCTATGCCTCTCCCACATAAAACTTGCTATCGGTCTAGTAAAGTAGTCAATTGCTTAGGGACAATTTCACAACTCCTACTACCACTTTTCCACACTCGCTATATTTAATTTATTGCTTCTTTATCTAAACAGCCAGTAGCTTTTATTTACGTTCTCTTTATTATCTTGCAAACCTATCCAACCTACAAAGTCATTCTTTTCATTCTTGTTTTAGGTAAAGCGAACGTTAAGCGTGCATAGAGTTGTATCGGTGGTCGATAGAACTTGAGGGAATATTTGTTCTACCTTTAGCTCCTCGTTGGGTTGGACACTCTTACTTATCGAAAGAGGCTACAATTTATCCCCTATACTTGCGGGTTATCAGCGGCCTCTTCTTTCTTGCGGCGGAGGGACTCTCTTTTCTTGACTGCTTTCTACCTTTTCCGATCCTCTTATGTGGCTTTGGCCACCTCTAGATCCACCACCCAATCGGCCATGGCAGCCTCAAATTCCGCCCATAGAACTATGTGGCCGTCGGCAACGATGAACTCGGCATGGCGAGATGCCATCGCTTCCTTACCACGCGTGCGGTCGTGGGCGGCGAGGAACGCGGCGCGGCGGGATGCCATCGCTTCCTTACCGGTTACTGTGCGTCGCGGTGCCATGAATGATGCTTGGAGAGAGCTCTGGGACAGAGGGGCCGGGCAGCCGTACAATGCAGTGGTTTTTAAGAGCTCAACGACAAACGACAAAGGAAATTTGGCTTCCCTTACAATTTTGCTTGTTCATTATCGCACACGGTTCATCTTGGTCGCTTCCGGAAACAATGTGCATTGAGGCTATTGTGTGTTGCGCGTTATGATTGGCTGAAACCCCAGCCACACAGATCGTGCTTGTGCACCGTAGGATGCACCGCGATCGAATGACAATCCACGTCCCTCACATGATATCTGTGCAGCTGTAGCTGGATTGGATTTATATGCGCCAACTGCCTAGAAAATGCACATAATCTCCTAAATATGGTATATGAGCCCGAAAAAATGCCAAATTTGAACATGGTGATTTGCAGGGTGTATGTTCTTCGTAGAAAAAAACTCCAGGGCAAAAAACAAAGAAAATTTGGATTTCCCTTCAATCTTGGTGATTTCCCTCTCGAAAGCATGGAACTTCCCCGACGATGGTTCGATTTATGAAGGGCGTGCATGACGACATAAGCCAAACCTTCTCAAATTTTTACCAGGGCATGGTGAGGGCATACCATGGCACCATGCCAGGCGTCATGTTTTTCGATCATTTATTTCATTTTTTCTATAGTTGAAAACCCAATAAGCAAACATTTGTGGTTGACTATTACCACACATTTCATCGAAATATCTAACCATTCGTTGTAAAAGGCATGATAGTTTACTAAATGGCACGAGCATTGTTTTGCAAACTGTTCTTGTGCACCCTTTCATGCACCGATTGTTTGAACTTGAATTATGTGCATTAATGCCTAGAAAATGCACATAATCCCCTAAATATGGTAAATGAACCCGGAAAAGTGACAAATTTGAATGTGGTGATTTGCAGGGTGTATGTACATCTTAGAAAAAACTCATGGACAAAGGATAAAGGAAATTTGGATCCACCTTCAATCTTGGTGTTTTCCCTCTTGAAACCATGAAACTTCCTCGCCGATGGTTCGATTTATGAAAGGCGTGCATGATGACATAAGGATAACATTCGCAAATTTTTACCAGGGCATGGTGAGGCCATACCATGGCACCACGCCAGACGTCATGTTTTCAAGCATTTATTTCATTTTTGTATACCCAGTAAACGACGCGTTTATGGTTGACTATATATTGCTACACATTTCCTCAAAACATATGTGCATTCCTTGTAAAAGGCATGAGAATTTACTAAATATTACGAGGATGGTTTTCCAGACTGTTCTTGTGCACCTTTTCATGCACCGATTATTTGAATTTGAATTATGTCCATTAATGCCTAGAGAATGCAAAATAATCTCCTAAATATGGTAAATGAACACAGAAAAGTGTCAAATTTGAACATGGTGGTTTGCAGGGTGTATGTTCATCAGAGAAAAAAACTCATGGAGAAAGGACAAAGGAAATTTGGATCCCCTTCAATCTTGGTGATTTCCCCCTCGAAACTATGGAACTTCCTCAGTGATGGTTCGATTTATGAAAGGTGTGCATGACGACATAAGGATAACATTCTCAAATTTTTACCAGGGCATGGTGAGGCCATACCATGGCCCCACGCCAGGCGTCATGTTTTTCAAGCATTTATTTCATATTTTGTATAGTTGTTACCCAGTAAACGACGAGTTTATGGTTGACTATTGCCACACATTTCCTTGAAATATATGTCCATTCCTTGTAAAAGGCATGAGAATTTACTAAATGGCACAAGGATGGTTTTCCAGACCGTTCTTGTGCACCTTTTCATGCACCGATTGTTCGAATTTGAATTATGTGCATTACTGCCTAGAGAATGCGAATAATCCCCTAAATATGGTAAATGAACATGGGAAAGTGTCAAATTTTAACATGGTGATTTGCATGGTGTATGTTTATCATAGAAAAAACTCATGGACAAAGGACAAAGGAAATTTGGATCCCACTTCAATCTTGATGATTTCCCCCTCGAAGCCATGGAACTTCCTCGGTGATGGTTTGATTTACGAAAGGTGTGCATGACAACATAAGTAAAACATTCTCAAATTTTTACCAGGGCACGGTGAGGCCAAACCATGGCACCACGCCAGGCATCATGTTTTCCAAGCATGTATTTCATTTTTGTATACATTAATTCCAGGTTCATTTGGCCTTTTTTATACATTATTTGAATTTCTGGGCATTTAATGTGCATAATTCAAATTTGAACTACAAGCACATGTTCCAGTGCACCAAAGTTGGTTGAAAAATCACATGTGTGTCCTTGGGTGAATTTCTAGGTCCCATGCAAGAAATGGGAATGAAATTCAAACATCCAGGCGTCGTGGCTCGGCAGGAAATATTGAGAAACTGGGTTTTTTAATTATTGTAAATCCAAAACACGCCTGAAAATCATCAAACTTGGCATGGTGGCATGACATGGCACCAACATGCTGCGGTAATTTTTTGGGCTGAATTGGGACAAGCTTTGGTATAAGCTGCTTGCAAACCGGAGCTTCTCTCAAGAAGGCTCGTGGTTTCGAGAGGGAACGTGTCACCTCCGTGTGTGAAACGACATACGTACATGTACTACCTTCTCCCGCCTTAATTTGTTTACACAGGTAGATTAGACCAAATAGAAGTATCATGCAAAATTTTGGAATTATTCCGGGTTCGTCTAGCCATTTTTGTACATTAATTGAATTTCTGGGCATTTAATGTGCATAATTAAAATTTGAACTACAAGCACATGCTCTAGTGCACCAAAGTTGGTTAAAAACCACATGTGTGTCCTTGGGTGAATTTCTAGGTCCCATGCAAGAAAGGAGAATGAAATTTAAACATCTGGGCGTCGTGGCTCAGCCGAAAAGATTGAGAAAATTCTTTTTTTTAATTCATGTAAATCCAAAACACGCCTGAAAATCATGGAACTTGGCATGGTGTCATGACATTGGCACCAACATGCTGTGGTAATTTTTCTGTCCGATTTGTGAAGGAGCACACATTAAAAATCAACAAAATCATTTTGGAACAAGTGTTGTCACCGTTACAAATCGGAAACACAACTATTATTGGAAACCGTGCGCGTTCTACTTACCAATTACGTGCTGCCACGCGTCCCTTTTTTTATTGGCTAGGAGGTGCCGTGTGGGGTAGCTATTTGAGTATGGGAGGCGTGCGATCAGACCCTGCGCGTGCTCATTGGGAGGAGAGCCCTTTGACCTCTATCCGCCGTGCACCTCCCTCCCAACGTCTCCATTAATGGCGCCCGAGCCCCTGTTTCATGGCGTGGCTATGTCTCACTCGACTGAGATTTAAGAGAGAAAAGTGAAAATCTGAAAAGATAGTTTTGCACGGATGAATAGCAAGCACGATGAATATAAGAAAGATGACAATGGATAATAATTGTCTTACATATCTAGGAAGATAACTAAAAAATCCACATGCGGCTACGCCCGAAATACACAAGGGCAAAAGAAGAAGGAAGACACATACAATGATTTGGCTCGCTGATCTCTACTTTCTTGATGCGCTGCAGGTCGCAGAGACTAGTTCTCGTTGCAAGCGGCGATGATCTCTTTCATCAGTTTCATGTCCGTAATACGCTGCTTGGAAGCAACCATGGATTCCTCCACCAGCCTTTCATGCTCGATGCGGAGCATGGCATTCTCGTCCATAAGTTTCTTGACGATGATGCCCGTCCTCTTCAACAAGGCAGCGGTCTCCTCCGCCTGCTCCGCCCATCCGGTGATCTTCGCCCGCAGCAGGTCACGGTCGGCCCAGAGTTGTTCAAACAAGGCAATCAACTTGTCCTGCATTTTCATCCAGGCGGAGATCTGATCCATCTGGCTATGGACGATCGCATGCATGCGCCTGTAAGAGTCCTCGCCTGCCCGCGAGATTTTTTCCCAGGCCATCGCAGTGCGGGAGGACATCTCTGCTACATTTGCGGCGCGGCAGGACATCTCTACTGCTTCTGCAGCGCGACCGGACAAGTCTGCTGCATCGACGATGCGGCGGGACCTCCGTGCTGCTTCGGCCGCACAGCGAGACCTCCGTGCTGCTTCGGCGGTGCGGCGGGACATGTCGGCTATTTTCACGGCTAAGTGGGACATCTCTCGTGCTTCCTCTTCCATGCTCGCGTCTCCGTGGTGGTAATCTCTCGACCAAGAACTCAATCTGGCCATGGCAGACGCAAGCGAACGATGCTGAATGACTTGTTTGCTTTTGTGGATGAGGAGGTGAGGAAGGAATGTGCAGTCATCTTGGCATAGTACAGTATTTATAACCGAGTACTAATACGCTCCTAAGTGGGGAACCGTTTAGGTTTTGATCGGTGTGAACAGGTTTGCAATTTGGAAGGTGATGGGACGCAGGCTCAAAATTTATTGACGATTCTATAATTTCTAAGTGCGGCACTATTTCCGGACGGCGTAACGTGGGCATGCTTTCTCGGCCGTGTACGTGGCGTTTGGTGCACCGTAATCGGCAATGTCAACACACGTCTTGTTCCAAGAACCGTGCACGCTCGTTATTACCATCGTGCACACTTCTTTTAATTAGAATGTGTGCCTGTCTAGCGCACACACGTTGATCTATCTAACTGTTTCTGTTTGTTGTGGCTAATTGCAAATAGTTCATCTGTGTGAAGTGTATGCCATCAATCGCACACACCTTTGATCTGGCTGACCATTTCTGTTCTATTGCCTAATCACAAACAGTTAATCCTTCTGAAGCGTATGCCCTCAATCGCACACACCTTTATCTAGCTATCCATTTTTGTTGTTTCTCCTCATCACAAATAGTTCATCCGAGTGGACCGTATGCTGTGTATTGCACACGCCTTCATCTGGCTGGCCGTTTCTTTTGTTCCTCCTCATCACAAACAGTTAATTGAACTGAACCGTATGCCCTGCATCACACACGCAACTAAAATCTGAACCGTGTTTGATGCATCCGTCGTTGCAAACATTTTAGGCATTTTGACGGTTCACTGACAGCACCGTTTGTGATTATTGCATTGCACACAGCTTCTCGAAGGGTCTCTGATTGTAGTGTTGCGTTAGCAGCATCCTGCAGTAGTGCACGTCCCCCACCGCTGCTGCCGGACCCTGAGGTAGGACCTTGTCAGCTGCCGGGTTCGAGGGAGGATGGGGAAGTCCTCGAACCGGCGTAGGGCGCGGCGGCTGGCGGATTGGGGGACCAGCGATGGAGGATCGATAAAGAGCCCACAGAGGACGTCGGGGACATCTCGGTGGCCACCTCACCGGTGTCGGGCAAAGAGGCCGCGATAAACCTCTCTTTGGCCATTGGCTCCTCCAGCTCCTCTACACATAGGCAGAGGTAGAGGATGGAGGCGGCAGCGATGGCGGCAACCTACCAATGATTACGAGGGTGGTGTGTGTCGGTGAGCGGAGGTTTTGGGGAGTGTGTGCTATGTGTGGAGGGGGCGGGAGGGGGGGGGTTAAGGTGGTGGTTGAGGAGATACCGCGACAACTGAAAATTTTACTAGGCGGGAGTAACAAGGCGGTGCTACTAAAAATTTGGATGAAGGGCGAGCGGATAATTTTGAGATTGCGAGGGATGCAGAGGCGGGAGTATTTGGGGAGCGAGCTAGTGTGCTTGACACACCGGCTGTGGACTGTAGCCAATGCACCTTCTTGCGTAAGCCATAGGCGTACTATACACTGATGGTCCTCCATGATATTTTGTACTGCTTCTCACATGGTTGGTGATAATAAACTGTGTGGGATCTACTTGATTTGAATTACATAATGGGGTCACATCGGCAATGGACGATGTTTGAATTGCTAGACCTTTTATCTGCAGTGAACATGCAACTATATGTGTGTCGTAAAAAAATTGGAATTATTCAGGGTTCGTTTGGAAATTTTATACATCAAATTGGTTTTCTAGCCATTTCAGGTGCACAATTCAAAATTAAAGCACATGCTCCAGTCCATAAAAATGGGTTTCAAAATCAAATGTTTGTCCTTGGTTGCAAGCTTAGGTCACATGCAAGAAATGAGAATGAATGTCAAACACCTGGACACTGTCGCTCAGCCGCTACCATTGAGATACATGCTTTTAAAGTTCTAGTAAATCGAAAACTCATCTGAAATTCATGAAACTTGACATGATATCATGGAACGGCAGTGACATGCCGTGGTAAAAATATTGTCCCATTTGGGGTAGGTGTGGGTATAAGCTTCTCAGGAACCAGAGCTTCTCCCACAACAAGCCTGATGGTTTCGGTAGGGTACGTGCCACCTTGGGGGACAACCAATATATGTTGCCTCTTCTTACTTTCTAATTTTTTCTCGTGTCAACATAGAACAACACGAGTGTTGTGTCATTTTTTGGGATTTTTTGGGTTCGCTTGGACATTTTTATACGTTAACTAAGTTTTCTATGCATTGATGTGCATAATTCAAATTTGAACTACAAGCACATGATCCAGCGCATATAAAGTGGTTCAAAACTGGAATGTGTGTCATTGGTTACATGCTTAAGTTTCATGCAATAAATGAGAATGAATGTCAAACACCTTACCACCGTCGCTCGGCCGCTAACATTGAGATACATAGTTTTTAGATTCTAGTAAATCGAAAACACGTCTGAAATTGATGAAACTTGACACGCTAACATGGAACGATATCAACATGCAGTGGTAAAAGTATTGTCCCATTTGGGCCAAGTTGGGGTATATAAGCTTCTCACAAACTAGAGCTTCTCACAACAAGCCTCATGGTTATGGTAGGGAACGTTTCACCTTTCTGGACAAAATGATATCTGTTGCCTCTTCTTGATTTCAACTTTTTTCTAGTGACAACATAGAACAACATGAGTGTTGTGTTAGTTTCAGGATTTTTTTGGGGTTCGTTTGGACATTTTTATACATTAATTGAGTTTTCAATGCATTTATGTGCATAATTCAAATTTGAACTATAGGCACATGCTCTAATGCATAATAATTGGTTGAAAATTCAAATCCATGTCCTTGGTTGCATGCTTAGGTCCCATGCAAGAAATGAGAATGAATGTCAAACACCCTGCCACCGTCACTCAACCGCAAACATTGAGATGCTTGCTTTTTAAATTATTGTAAATTCAAAACTCTTCTGAAATTCTTGAAACTTGGCATGCTATCATGGAGTGGCATCAACATGCCATGGTAAATTTTTTGTCCCATTTGGGTCAGGTTTGGGTATAAGCTTGTCACAAACCATGGCTTCTCACAACAAGAGCCTCATAGTTTTGGTAGGGAACGTGCCACCTTTGGGGACGAGATGATATTCATTGCCTGTTATTGCTTTCAATTTTTTTCTCTAGTGTCAACATAGAACAACAGGAGTGTTGTGTTAAAATTTGGAATTTTTCGAGGTTTGTTTGGACATTTTTATACATTAATTGAGTTCTCAATGCATTTATGTGCATAATTCAAATTTGAACTACAGGCACATGCTCTAATGCATATAAATTGGTTGAAAATTCAAATCCGTGTCCTTGGTCGCATGCTTAGATCCCATGCAAGAAATGGGAATGAATGTCAAACACCCTGCCACCGTCACTCGGCCGCAAACATTGAGATACCTACCTTTTAAATTAACTTGATTACAGACTATTCGTAAAAGTGATGGAAGATGACCTCGCGGGCCCACAAAAAGCGTCACACGCGAGTATCGAGTGTCGTGTAGGACAACCATCGACTGCATGTGGCCAAAACATGTATGTATGAAAGGGTTGTGTAATGTTTTAAATTATGAATTCAGGACTCTGATGTGGCACCGACATGCACTACAAAAAAAGACACATCCATGACATTTTGGGCCGAACGATTTTTTCTGTCATACTTATGGCACTTCTATGACGATAATTGTGACAAAACCCGGTATCATCATAGATGTGGTGGGCTCCTACTTATATGACAAAAAATCATGAAAGAAATTGGACTTTTCGTCCTGGGCGGGCCGGAGATGCAGCTGCATGACATTCTTTGGGCCGTCCATGACGGAAAAAACCGTGGTAGAAGCGAGGGCGAGTAAAATTTCGGGGAGTTCTCAGTTATGGTGGGTGGTCGGGGGCCGAGCGATGCACATTTCTATCATACGTGTACGCACGTGTGTGCGAGGCGTTGGGCTCCAACTGAACTCGAGCGAGGCGTTGTGTTCTAACTGAACCCGAGCGATTGCACTAGCTACATTACTGAACCTGAGTGATTCCTTCTCTACTGCTGCTAACTGAGGCCAATCGAACCCTGCTACCTCCTTCCCTTGATGAACAGTGAGCGTTGTTGGGTGGGTTTGGATGAATAGTTCCCGGTGGGGGTGAATGAACAGGACCCCGTGGTGTTGCCTCTGGATGAATGGGACCCCGATCGAGCCGGTTGGGGGTGGATGAACAGGACCCCGCGGAGGGCTGGATGAACAGGACGTGCCCGTGGAGGGCTGGTTGAAAAGTAGCAGGTGGAGGGCTGGATGAACAGTAGCCCGTGGAGGGGTGGTTGAACAGGATCCATGGAGAGGGCTGGTTGAACAGTAGCCGGTGGAGGAGCGCGCGGTGGAGGCTGGATGAACAGGAGCCCGTGGATGAACAGTCACAGGTGGAGGCTGGAGGAGGTCGACAGTGGATGAACAGTAGCCCGTGGAGGCTAGGGAAGGTCGACGGTGGAGATGAACAGTATCCCGTGGAGTCCCATTTTGTGGTACGCCACACCCCTCCTGATGAACAGGACCCCCGTTTCGATCGTAGTGCTCCAACACAAATCCGTTTCCTCTGTTTTATGGTACACCACACCCCTCCCAATCGACAGGACCCCGTTTCGACCGTAGGAGGTCCAACAGAAGTCTGTATGCCAGACCCCTCCGGATGAACATGATCCCGTTTCGACCGTGGCCGGTCGAACACAAGGCCGTTTCCTCCGTTCTGCGGTACGCCAGACCCTCGTTTCCATCGGCTGTTCCGTCCAAGCCGGTTAGCTCCCACGCATTCTGTTGCCTCCCCATGAACACGATGATGACGCAGTTTCTCCGTTCCGACCCAGCCATGTACACGAGCCCTGGCCGTACGTATGCGCGAGTATGCGTTCGAGACCCTGCCCATATTTACGTAGGTGGTCGTATTTTCTTTCTTGCACCCTGGCCGCTGTACGTACGTGTACATGCTACGGGCGCGCCTCTACTACGACACGTGCGCGCCTCTACTACGACACGTGCACGCCTCTACATCGACAAGTATATACGTACACGTTCACGACTAGAATAACAACGCTACATACGCTTCGACCAGGTGGGTCCCGGCTGTCTGGTACTTCCTTGTGTGCGAAGATGTAGCTGGTGGGTCCCACCAGTCAGGGGCGAATCGTTTTTTGCCCATAATATGGACGCACTTCCTTGCGTGCGAAGATGTAGCTGGTGGGTCCTAGCAGCCAGGGGGAAACATTTTTTTCATGAAATACAGTGGCCCGTCCGGTGGGTCCCCGCTGTCAGGTGGAGGAATCATTATTTTCCATGTAATAAGGAGGCACTTCCTTGCTGCGGCCGTGGACCCAGCTGTCAGCCTCTCCGCGTATAGTACTCTTCCGATGGAAGTCGTTCCTTGACCATGTTGACCACGCCACGCCGAGAGCACCAGGGCGGTGGATGACGACGAGGCCTAGGAAGGGGATGACGCAGAGCCAGGGAAGACGTGGCAGTGGATGCCCACGCGGAGAGGAGTACGAGGGTTCACAGGTTCGGCTGCAGTGTGAGGCTGCCATCGCCGCAAAGCCTGGCTAGCGGTGGGAGTAGTAGGAGGCGGTGAGGCCTCAACGGTAGCACAACTAGCCACTGGAGGCAGAAGCAGGCGGTCTCACCGGCGCTGGTTTGGGGGGCTGGTGCAAGAAGAGCAGCGATTGAAGAAGCAGCATGACTGTTCGATTCAAATCCAACGGTCACTTCTGCTAGAATCATTTGTTGACTAAGTTGATAAGCCCTGCATACGCGTCAACTTAGTAGGCCCACAGGTCAGCCTCCCAACTGGTGCGCCCCAGATGTTAGTGGGAGGAATCATGTTTTCGCGTAATAAGGAGGCAGTTAATGGCGTGCGGCCAGGCCAGTGGAGGGAGTAGAATGGGGCGGTGAAGCCTACGCGGCATCACAGCGGGCCACAGGAGGAGGGAGCAGGCAGTCCCGCCGGCGCTAGTTTAGGCGGCTGGAGCAGGAAGATCAGAGATTGAAGAAGCACATCGAACATTGGATGGACATCCAACAGTCACTGTTGCTAGAATCGTGTGTTGACTGACAAAGCCTTGCCTAAACAAGTCGGCCTCAAAATCTGTGGCGTGTACATCCCATTTGCTATTATTTTTATATTTTTTTACTCATTTTCTAATTCATATGGAATTTATTGCAGCCCATTTTCCATTTTAGAATTCCTGCCCATTTTCTGGTCAGTACCAGGGTTAAAAAATTAAACTAAATATGTGCGAAATTTTGAAAATTCGCAAATTTTTGCTGGGGAACAAAATATTCTTAATCCAAAAATTAGTAGCCATACTAAAACAAATTTAAAAATAAATTAGTAGTATGTCATGTTAAATCTAATGAAATACTCCCTCCGTCCCAAAATTCTTGTCTTAGATTTGTCTAAATACGGATGTATCAACTCACATTTTGGTATTAGATACATCCGTATCTAGACTAATCTAAGACAAGAATTTTGGGACAGAGGGAGTATAATATATCAATGAAGAACAAAAACAAAAAAAGAAACTAATATCCCATTTGCTATATATTTTTGGAATTTTTAACCCCTTTGATATTAATTTTAACAGACACTAACATACTCTTTGGCCAGGCCGAAATGCATCCCTCCTCATCTTGAAAGATTTGCAGCCCAGTAAGTCGGAGAAAACAAATAGGCCTAGGTTGGGTATTCTTCAAAAAGAAATACTGGGCTACCTATTTTCCCAAAGAAAAAACTGCTGGTCTGGTCATGTTGTTAGATGGGCCACAGAGATCGCACAACCCAGTTTATAGCGTGCTCCTCCGAATTACTACTCAAAAAAAAGTTGTGCAATTCTGTCGTTAATTGACTATACGTTGAAAATGATGTGGGTCCTAGATATCAGCAGGGTGGATTAGTGTAAAAAAACGAGGGGTGCATCTGAGTAGTAAAAGAGGCGCTTGCTTGAGTTCAGGAGTGGACCTGGTGGGTCCATACTATCATACTCACAACTACAGTCTTCTCCCGATTCACTATGTTGACAGGGCCAGACGGCGGCGCCACGGTGAGCGCACCAAGGCAGAGGATAAAGTGATGTCGCCAATGTGCTGAGCTGGGTTGGACATTCTTATTAAAAATAAAAATGGACCAGAACTATTTACGGCATTGACTACGATTTGCATGGGTCCGCTGGTTGCAAGAAGAAAATGCTAGGCGAAAGAAGACTGGTCGCTATCTTTGCCTAGGAATAATATCGACTAAATGTAATGACACTATCATAGGAAATAATATCTTCCTGTTAAATCGTGAATTTAAAGAACTGGTGCATGAGCATTTAGCTTTATTTATTTATTTACTTATTTATGTTTAGGGAACCATGAGCATGTACCTGGGCCGGATTCATGTGAGAGCCTCCCTTCCAGTTAATTATGGGCTCCTCTAATGGGCCTTCATCAGTGGGTTGCATGTTATCAACAAGTGGAAAATGTGTTCCGTACCAAAAATAGTATGCGCTACGTACGGTACGGGGCACTAAAGGATCGGACCGTGCAACGACTTCCAAAACGTTGTGTTTGTCGTTCTAACAACACATTTATTCAACCAACAGACGAAATATAGTACTGATTGTACATTGAAAATAGCAGCAGCAACAACCAGGGCTGGGGGTGCAATAGAAGCAGTAAGTAGGCTAGAAGAGTAAAGACGCAACTCTCTCTTCCAAACGAAACATCAACCATCATTACAAAAGGGCTAACAAAAAAGAACAAGTGTATGCATCAAACTAAATAAATATCCTACTACACCAAGTGGCTTAGTTAGACGTTACTATTTATTAAGCTATGGAGATTGGCTGACTGCTTGAACCAGATGGGTGCCTGACGGGGGAAACTCCAGCCAGCAAGTCGAAGTCTGATACTTGCGACCCTCTCTCCTACTTTGGGCTGCAGAGCGTGGCGGCACATATCAGGGTATGGTGCATGTAGAGACGCATGGTACGCTGTGTACACATAGTTTTTCCTGATGAACGAAACCACGCTACCATCATGATCCTTGCCGTCGGTTATCTCCTGGTTAATAGGATAATTCAGTCCGAGAAACAAAGAGCATGTACCAAGTCTACTTACCAGCCTCTAGTCAAAAATTCCTGAAGGCCTAGAGAAGCTGGGATCCTGCTAAAAGACCTTGCAGTGACTGTGATTGTATTCCGCGAAACAACATGTCCGGTACGTCCGAACAATCATCAATCATTCATCGTCGTCTGATCGAGCCAGGAACCACCTGCAACCGCCATGCCACTTTTCTTTGAGAGATTCTGGGATTAGGAAGGGTAGGGACACCAGGCGACGTACAACATCATATCAAGTTGGAGTCAAATAAAAAAGGGGCTCTAAATGTAGTCAATCTTAATAACAACATGTTATGAGCATGAATTTTTTCAGTAAATGTTGACAGTAATATAAGCAAGCCATCATGATATCATAGGAAGTAACATACTGCTGTAACAGCCGTCTGCAGCGATGACTGGAGTAGGCCAGCAATACGTCCAGCCATAGAAGGAGTCGACAGTGTAAATGAAGCCCTTGTGTTCAATGGCATCCGAGAACCATGGAGGATGTATGATCCTGCGATGGACGTGCAGATTTATCCACTTACCGCAGTGACCTGTCAGATAGGTGAGACTGCAGTTGAAGAATGCAATTAGCCTGAAGTCTTTATAATTCGCAGATCTTGTGGGAACTTGGCAGAATACAACCTTGAGCAAATCAAACTTGGTATTCATGTTGGCTATTGTAAGATTCCGAGTATTCTGGGCCGCGGTGCCAAAGTAGTGTAGTGTTAATCGAAGGAAGGGGGATCAATCGCCGGGTGTAGACCTCCATTAGCATCCAGCTGCCGCGACCATCAACGAGCACCATCCAAGACGTGTTCATGCCGACCTAGTACATACCGTTAATGTAGTTGAGGGTGAAGGGAATCAGATCGATGTCAAGGGGGTTGATGCTCGCTACCCTACGATCGTTCTGCTGGCACACCGTTTATGAAGATCAGGCGGCATCAACAAGCAAGGAGCTGACTTAAAAAGTTCTGGTCCGAGGGCTTTGAGTAAACGGTATAGCCCCGACGAGCACGCAGCGAGCGGCATGGTACTGGGATTGTCCACACGTGAAACAATGAGCTTGATTACCTCTATGGGGAGCGAATTCCAGCCACTCTTTCGGTAGACGCTGCTCGGTTCTGCCATTGTTAGTGCTTGGGTTTCGGTCTTTCGGACGAGGGGGGAGGCGCCTTAGCGGGGATGGAAGATTGGACGAGATTATGTGCGGACAAAGATGGAGAAGCGAATATGTGCTGTGGGAAGTGGACAGGTGATGATGACTACAACATGCCGCTTGACTTACGAGACACATACCATCAGCATAGGGCCATATCGATGCCAGAAAACTTGCTTAAGTGATCACAGTACTGGTACTCCCTACAGTACCTACTACTATGCCCTAACTTGCTTGATCAAAGTAGTAGTGGAGTAGGACTCTGCGCTACTACTAGCACCGGAGGAGTAGTATATTCTAATCTAAAATAGTTGCAAACTTCAATGCCCGAGCATGGAACGACTATGAAACGCCATCGGTGCTAACTCCAATCCCCAGCAAACGTTCGCTGGGAGACATGGCAGTTGCAAACGCCCGCGACGCAGTTACAGTACGTGTGTAAGGTTGGCGGTTTTGTCAAATACTATGGCTTAAAAACAGGCCACCGAAGGATGGAAATCTGACGGTTACGTGGGATTCACCAGGATTGAGCTTGTGGCGAACAATCGCTAGATATCATTACTAAAAAAAAGGTTAAAACACCCGGGGCTATAGCTTGCACCGGCTGACCATTAACATTGATACTTACATAGTTGTAAAATGGTCAAAGACCGTGTCTACGTGGTGTTTGGAATTATATGCAAAAAAATTAGCAAGATGCTCGTGCATTACACGGAACATCAAGATGCATTTTTTTTTACAAAACACCTATTGTGATTGACCCATGCAGGAGTAATCCCATGTGTAAAAACTAATGATATATCAAGAATTTTATCGAAAATGGTATCTCGACCATTTCATCAAAAAAATGATATCTCGAGAAAGATGATAGATAAGGTGAGGAGGAGTGGGGCGTGGTGGTGACTGGTGGTTGGACAGGGCGGAGGCATGGGGATGGACGGCGCCGGCAGCGGCCACAATGCCAGATTGTTCCATAGACTTCCTTTTTTAATTGCTCAGCAATGAGGTTGTGGGAAATAAGGATAAACAAGGCAAGGCCTTATCTGTAAATGTGGAGAGAGGTGCGGGTATCTTTTTTAAAATTGTCATAGTTTGCTTTCTATCCGTCAGATATAGATCGAACAGTCTATATTATAAGATGGCAGGCACAACATCATCACCAACTCGGTTTTTTCTCTACCTACTCCTATAAAATACTCAGTTGGTGATGATGGAGGTGAGGAGGCGTGTTCAGCCGGGCGTGCAGCGGACGGCACAGTACTATTCGATTTATTATTAAAAAACAAAGAAGAGTAGTAGAGATAGAGATAAGAGTAGAGATAGATACTTAGGGAGGAGCACCATCTACTACTTCGTGTGCTACTCCTGAGCTCCATTCGGTGGCCGCAACGTCCCCTACAACACTACAAAAAAAAAGACACATCCGTGACATTTTGGGTCGGTTGAATTTTTTTTGTCATACTTATGACACTTCTATGATGATAATTGTGACACAACCCGGTATCATCATAGATGTGGTGGGCTCCTACTTCTATGCCAAAAAATCATGACAGAAAATGGGCATTTCATCCTGGGCGGGCTGGAGACGCAGCTGCATGATATTCTTTGGGCCGTCCATGATGGAAAAAACCGTGGTAGAAGTGAGGGCGAGGAAAATTTTGGAGTGTTCCCTGTTACGGTGGGTGGTCGGGGGCCGAGCGATGCACGTTTCTCTCATACACGTACGCGCGTGTGTGTGAGGCATTGGGACCTAACTGAACCCGAGCAATTGCATTGCATGCTACGCGTTACTGAACCCGAGCGATCGAGCGATTCCTTGGCTACTGCCGCTAACTGAAGCTGATCGATGCTGCCTCTGGATGAACAGTGAGCTTTGCGGGAGGGGGAGGGGGGTTGGATGAACAGTGAGCGGTGGGGGTGGATGAACAGGACCCCGTGGCATTGCCTCTGGATGAACATGACCCCGATTGATCGAGCCGGTTGGGGCTGGATGAACAGGACCCCGTTGAGGGCTGGATGAACAAGACGACCCCGTGGACAGCTGGATGAACAGTAGACGATGGAGGGGTGGATGAACAGTAGCCCATGGAGGGGTGGTTGAACAGGAGCCCGTGGAGAGGGGTGGTTGAACAGTAGCAGGTGGAGTAGCGCGCGGTGGAGGCTGGATGAACAGGAGCTCGTGGATGAATAGTCGCAAGTGGAGGCTGGAGGAGGTCGATGGTGGATGAACAGTAGCCCGTGGAGGCTGGAGGAGGTCGACTATGGAGATGAACAATATCCCGTGGAGTCCCGTTTTGCAGTACGCCACACCCTCCCGGTGAATAGGACCCCCGTTTCGACCGTAGCGCTCCAACACAAGTCCGTTTCCTCTGTTTTGCGGTACGCCACACCCCTCCCGATCAACAAGACCCCGTTTCGACCATAGGAGGTCCAACACAAGTACGTTTCCTACGTTTTGCGATATGCTAGACCCCTCCCGATGAATAGGATCCCGTTTCGAACGTGGCTGGTCGAACACAAGGTTGTTTCCTCCGTTCTGCGGTACGCCAGGCCTCGTTTCCATCGCCTGTTCCGTCCAAGCCGGTTGGCTCCCACGCGTTCCGTTGCCTCCCGATGAACACGAGCATTCCGTTGCCTCCCAATGAACACGACGCATTCCATTGCCTCCCCATGAACATGACGCATTCCGTTGCCTCCCCATGAACACGACGACAACACAGTTTCTTCATTCCGACCCAGCCATGCACACGAGCCCTGGCCGTACGTATGCACGAGTAGGCGTTCGAGACCCTGCCCATATGTATGACGTGTCCGTATTTTCTTTCTTGCACCATGACCGTTGTACGTAAGTGTACATGCTACGTGCGCGCCTCTAGTATGACATGTGCGCGCCTCTACTACGACAAGTGCGCGCCTCTACATCGACCAGTATGTACGTACACGTTCGCGACTAGAATGACAATGCTACATACGCTTTGACCAGGTGGGTCCCGACTGTCAGGCACTTCCTTGCGTGCGAAGATGTAGCTGGTGGGTCCCAGCAGTCAGGGGGGCAAATCATTTTTTTGCCCAGACGCACTTCCTGGCGTGTGAAGGTGTAGCAGGTGGGTTGCCGGGGGGATGAACCCCGGGAAGGCAATGGAACCTGGATCCTTTTCAAAAACAGCAGGGCCCGCATCGCCTCGCGAACCGGCACGCGCCTGGCCGGGTCGCTCGACCTGGCAAGGCCCGCAACCCGGCCAAGCCCATCGACTCGGCAGGGTACGTCGACTCGGCCGCAGCAGATGGCGCAAGGCAACTCAACCCGGCGCAGCCATGGCTTCCCCAGCAAGCCAACCCACCCGTGGCGTCCACGGCAACCCAGCCATGGGTCAGCTCCCATCCCATCCATGCCGTACGATGGGACGAGACCTCAACCACCGAGGACCAAGACAACAGTGTTCCCTCCCATGCCTATGGTCAGCCGGAGCGTGGCAACATTGCCCCTTACCTACCCGCTGACCAGGGCTGGCGTGGCAACAGTCCTCCCGTCCTCACCGCTGACGACAGCAAGCGGCAGCCTGATGGAGAGCACTGTACACGACTCGACTCAGCCACGCCCTGACGATCGACAAGATGGCGCACAGTCCCCCTAGGCATGTGGGGCCCGCACCTAGGGAAACCCGACGAACCACAAGCCCACAAGCGGGACCTAGCCCGGTACCCCGGACACCGACAATACGGACCCACCGACTCGGCATATTACCATTGTAACCCTGGGTGGGTTGATCTATAAAACCCCCCAGGAGCCCATGCCTACAGGGGCAGGCCATACGATACAAGAAGGATACGAGACATATGTAAGAGAAACACAGGCAAGCATAGGACTAGCCACCCAACAGCGACACCAGGGAGAAGGAGCAGACCGAGCCTTGGCCAGGTTCCTTCCTCCTCCATCTAGCTCCAGGAGCGACATTGTACTATCGATCATCCAACTAAACTTGTCAGGACTAGGGGTGTTATCTCTCCGGAGAGCCCCGAACCTGGGTATGTCCGGCGTCCCGTGCCCGCGCATATCAACCTCGCTTCTGGAGCCCACCAGTGCCCTCGAGCCTCCTCCTCTCTTTAGCCATCCCTTGGCATCTGCCGTGCGCCCACCACGACAGTTGGCGAACACCGTATGGCAGCTCGAGGAGCTGGCCAGTAGCATGCTTCAGACGGGGCCCTTCTCCTTCTCCGACGAGTCCGTCGCTCTGGCAGACGATGTCATCGGTGCGCTCGCCGCCTCCTTCACCGTGTTGCACATCTTCGACGCGTTCGTAGTCGATGAGTACCCCAGTGAGGTGCTCAGCTACTCCGACTCTCCGCTCCCCCTCAGCGGCGGATTCACTGCCGGGGTAATGGACGCCCATGTGGAGGTCTTCGTCACCGGCGATGGCGCCTCTTCCTTGTCGAGCAAGGCGAGGAGGGTCGCAGAAGCCGAGGCCATCGCGGCACGGACCGAGCCATCTGACCCGCTGCGTGCCGTGATGCAGAGCCTCCACATCCCCATTGGCACCGACGTCGACGCCACCAACGTCGCTGAAGCCCGAACCCATCTCGAGGACAGGCGCCAGCAGATGCTGGACCTGTCCGAGACGCTGGCCGCCACCAGGCGACGCCTGGTGGCGGCCAGCTCGAGGATAGGCGCCAGCAGATGCTGGACCTGTCCGAGACGCTGGCCGCCACCAGGCGTCGCCTGGAGGTCGCTTAGATGGAGCACGACGCCGCCCACGGATTCACACCCGCCGCGGCCGAGCCAAGCCGGGTCGCCGATACTCGCGCCCGGGGAGGAGCGATCGACCGGGCCTTCGGCGCCGTCCAGACCGTCTACGAGACCCAGTCAAGAACATGCGTGCTGCGGAGGCAGCCGCGGTCGGCCTCGACCAACTCGTGGGCGAGGAGCTCAAGGAGCGCATCGCGGATGCGCGAGCTCCTCCACGCCGCTAACACCCAGCAAGATCGCCTCAACCAGCTCGCCAAGCCGGCGGGGTCCGGCTCCGCCCGCCTTGGCGGACCCGGCGAACTTCTGCACACGGCTTCCTCGCCGCCTGGTGAGGCGCACTCCGGCCAAGCCCGGACCCGACGCAACCCGGCCGCCACCGCTGTCGACGCTTTGGGCAACGAGCCCGCCCCGAAGACCCAACGCGGACCCGGCCAACATGGCCGGCGTCCGGTTCCAAACGACCCGGCCCGTGAAGTTCGGCTCCAACCGACCCGGCCAGTACAATGGGACCGTGAAGCTAGAAGACTGGCTCACCTACTACACCACGACCATTGGCATCACCGGTGCCAATCGTCGTCTCGCCATGCGCTACGCACCGCTCATGCTCCAGGGGCCGGCCTGCACATGGTTGAACAGCCTGCCGATGGGCAGCATCAATGTGTGGGTCGACTTCGAGGAAGCCTTTGTCCGCAACTTCACGGGGACATACAAGCGACCTGGTCGCCCCAGCCAGCTCGCCATGTGCATGCAGGGGCCGACGGAGACCGGCCGCGAGTACCTCGCACGCTGGACCGAGCTCCGAAACAGCTGCGAGGGCGTCCATGAAGTCTAGGCGATCCAATACTTCGTGAGCAGGTGCCGAGACGGCACCCTCCTCAAGCACAAGCTCCTACGCTCCGAGCCGACCACCATGGCCGCGCTCATGGTGAAGGTGGACAAGTACGCCAACCCCAACTCCGCCATGAAGATCCATGTGGCACTGGATGAAGCCGACAAGGCAAAGTCGGTTCCTCCCCCGAAGCCGGCTGGCAAAAGCAGCCGACAGCAGCATCACCAGAACAACAAGTGCTAGGGGTGGGCATAAAAACCGACAAACCGAAGACCAAACCGAAGCCGAAACCGAAAAAACCGAATTTTCGGTTTTTAATACATGTAATGGAAATTTCGGTTTTTACATCTGTTAACCGAACTGATTTTGATCGGTTCGGTGTCTCATGGGTAACCAAACAAGAAAACCGTACATATAAACAGTACAACCTGCGCGCGTTAAGAGAGCTGCTCCCTTCGCCAAAAAGATGTGCCACGCAGCGACCAGCTTGCGCACGTCAGGTGGAAATCATTCCTGGTCTCCCATGAGCCCTGCGAGCAACTTGGCAGGGCACGTACAATTTTTGGGCCTTTTATATTGAACTGTGTGGCCCATGAAGTTTGCATGTACGTGAGCAAACCATCTGGACGTGTTCTGGTCGTGGGATTACTCCCTCCTCGGTTGGTGACGTGAAGGCGCGCAGGTAGCTCAGCTATATAAGAGGGTAAGCCGCAAGAGGGACGAGGCACACACGCTGCCGAACCAGCTTTCGGTAAAAACGGTATAAGCTGAATACCGAACCAAATTATCGGTTAACCGAATTTTCGGTTTTCTAATTTTTTGAGTCATCTTCGGTTAGCATTTTCTCTAACCGAAATGTGAAAAATACCGAAATGTATTAACCGAACTTTCAGTTTATAACGAATGCCCAGGCCTAACAAGCGCAAGGCCGACCAGCCAGCGCACCGTCATGACAACCGGCTCATCACGGCCACCGAGCTCGCGGTGGACCCGGCAGCGAAGCGCCGGCAAACTGGCAAGATGGCATGGCAACCCGCCATGAGTTTCGAAGAGATGCTCGACGCCCCATGCAAGCACCACAGCGGCGCAAGACCCTCCACGCACACGCTTTGGCAGTGCGCCATCACCAAGCGCATCATGAGGGGAGACGTTCCGCCTCCTCCGGCTCCGGCTCCAGCTCCAGGCGCAGGACAGCCGCCTCCGCCTCCACCGCCGCCTCCTGCCGGCGGCGCAATGCGGAATGATGCCTACCCGGACCAGAACACGGCCTACATCGTCTTCACTAGCCTCGGCAACGACAAGCGCAGCGAGCGCCTCATTCGACAGGAGGTGAACACCGTCGTCCCGGCCAAGCCGGATTTCATGCACTGGTAGGATCGCCCGATCACCTGGACACCCGGCAGTCATGCCAAGTCCGGGTGGATACGCCCTCGTCCTCAACCCCACCATCGTCGCGCGGCGTACATGCAAGTTCTCCTGAGTCCTCATCGACGACGGCAGCAGCATCAACATCCTCTACCATGACACGATGACCAAGCTCGACCTCAAGGCCGAGGACCTAGAGCCAACCCGGACAGTCTTCCACGGCATCGTACCCGGCCTCTCCTGCTTGCCCATTTGCCGGGTCCAGCTCGATGTCCTGTTCGGCGACAGCATCCAGTTCCGACGTGAACCGGTCTGGTTCGAGGTGGTGGACCTGTCCAGCACATATCACGCATTGTTGGGCCCACCCGCGCTTGCCAAGTTCATGGCGGTTCCCCACTACGCGTACTTGAAGATGAAGATGCCGGGTCCCAAGGGCCTCATTACCGTCACTGGCGACTACCGCAAGTCTGTGGAGTGCGCCTGAGATGGTGCCAAGTTGGCGAGTCGCTGGTCATTGCCGAGGAGCGGCGCCAGCTCGACCGGATCGTTGCCTTGGCTGGCGAGGCCTCCGCTGCGTCGATCCCGACCATGGACCCGGCCGACGAGGCCGCCTTCAAGCCCTCCAAGGAGACCAAGAAGGTGAAGCTCAACCCGGAAGACCCCAGCTGCAACAAGTAGTTGTCGTAGGCGCCTGCCTTGACAGCAAATAGGAAGGCGAGCTCGTCGACTTCCTCCGTGAGAATCGGGATATCTTCGCATGGACCCCCAAGGACATGCCGGGTATCCCGAGGAAGTACGCCGAGCACAAACTCCACGTCCGCAAGGACGCCAAGCCTGTCCGTCAACCCCTCAGTCGATTTTCCCAAGAGAAGAGAAGAACCATTGGTGAAGAGGTCACCAAGCTTTTGGCGGCCGGCTTCATAATGGAAGTGTTTCACCCCGAGTGGCTGGCCAATCCAGTCCTCGTCCTGAAGAAGAACAAGACCTGGCGCATGTGTATAGACTACACCAGCCTCAACAAGGCCTGTCCCAAGGATCCGTTTGCTCTCCCGTGGATCGACCAAGTCATCGACTCGACCGCCGGGTGCGAGCTCCTGTCCTTCCTGGACGCTTACTCTGGCTACCACCAGATCAAGCTGGAACCGGCCGATGCCCTGAAGACATCCTTCATCATGCCCTTTGGGGCGTACTGCTACATCACCATGTCGTTCGGCTTGAAGAACGCCGGCGCCACCTTCCAAGGCTGCATGCAGACATGCCTGCTACCGCAATTCGGCCGCACCATCCATGTATACGTGGACGATATCATGGTGAAGACCAAGCAGCACCTCATGCTCCTCGACAATCTGAAGGAAACAATCGCCAACCTCCATGAATACAAGGTCAAGCTCAACCCGGAAAAGTGCGTCTTCGGCGTCCCGGCCGGAAAGCTGCTCGGCTTCCTCGTCTCGGAACGCGGCATTGAGGCGAACCTAGAGAAGATTAAGGCCATCGAGCGCATGTGCAAGCCAGCTCGGCTGCGCGATATCTAGAAGTTCACCAGATGCTTGGCCTCGGTCAGCTTGTTTCTAAGCCGGCTGGGTGAGAGGGCGCTACCCCTGTACCAGCTGATGAAGAAGACAAGCCCGTTCGAGTGGAACGGCAAGGCGGACAAAGCCTTCGAAGACCTCAAGCGCATGCTCTCCACCGCACCAGTCCTGGCCATGCTGACCGACAAGGAGCCGCTGTTGCTCTACATAGCTGCGACCTCGCGGGCGGTCAGCATGGTGCGAGTGGTCGAGCGACCAGAGAAGGACAAGATCTAGGCCGTCCAGTGCCCGGTCTACTACCTGAGCGAGGTGCTCTCCACCTCCAAGCAGAACTACCCACACTACCAGAAGATGTGTTACGGCGTGTACCTCACCGCCAAGAAGCTGAAGCAGTACTTTCAAGAGCACGTCGTCACCTCGTCAGCATGGTGCCTATCGGAGAAATCATCGAGTGCCGGGACACCTCTGGCCAGGTTGCCAAATGGGTGATCCAGCTAGCCGGCAACACCATCCTCTACTTGCCCCGCACCACGATCAAGTCTCAGGCCCTGGCCGATTTCCTCGTCGATTGGACCGAGACCCAGTACCTGTCGCCGCCTCCTGACTCGACGCATTGGCGCATACATTTCGACGGGTCCAAGATGCGACTCGGCTTAGGGGCCGGCATCGTACTGTCATCTCCAAAGGGCGACCGGTTCCGCTACACGCTCCAGATCCACTTTGCCGCCTCCAACAACATCGCCGAATATGAAGCCCTTGTGTACGGCCTCCGGCTTGCCAAGGAACTCGGCATCCGGCGCATCCTGTGCTATGGTGACTCGGACCTGGTGGTGCAGCAGTGCTCCCGCGAGTGGGACGCCCGTGACTCCAACATGGCAAGCTACCGCTTCCTCGTCCAGAAGCTGTCCGGATCCTTCGAGGGCTGCGAGTTCCTCCATGTCCCGCACGCAGAGAACAAGGCAGCCGACACGCTCGCCAAGATCGCCTCGTCACGTCAAGCCATCCCGTCTCGCGTCTCCCTCGAGCACCTGTGCAAGCCGTCCGTCAAGCCGTTCTGAGTCCATCCACGTTCCAGAAGACCCGACCGCACCGCAAGCCGGCCTGGGGGCTGCCGAACCCGGCCCGGGGGCTGCTGAACCCGGCCCGGGGGCTACTCAGCTCAATCCTGCCACCATCACCCCGGACCCGGCTGTCGCCATCCCCAACCCAGGGGCTGCTCAACCTGGCCCAAGGACTGCCGACTCGGAACCCACCCTGGTGGCCATCCTCACCGTGGTCGCGGCCCCATCTTGGGCCCTGCCGATATCCGAATTTCTGGAAAACGGGGTTCTCCCCATGGACGAGACCGAAGCTCGGCAAGTTCAGCGCCGGGCGTCTGCCTACATCATCATCAACAACGAGCTCGTCAAGTGCAGCTCTACCGGCGTGTTCCAGCGCTACGTCGAGCAGGATCGTGGCATTGACATTCTCCTCGACATTCACCAGGGCTAGTGTGGGCACCACGCCGCATCGCGATCCCTGGTGGCCAAGGCGTTCCGCCACGGCTTCTACTGGCCAATGGCCCTTGAAGACGCCGAGTCCCTCGTCCTCAAGTGCGAGGGGTGCCAACGCTTCAGCAAATGCAGCCACCAGCCGACATCAGCACTCCGCACCATACCGATCGCCTGGCCCTTTGCGGTCTGGGGACTCGACATGGTGGGACCCTTCAAAACCGCTCGAGGCTGAATGACGCACTTGCTGGTGGCAGTGGACAAATTCACCAAGTCGATCGAGGCAAGACCAATCAAGAAACTGGACGGGCCAACAGCCATCCGGTTCATCAAGGACATAGCGATGCGCTATCGCATGCCGAACAACATCATCACCGACAACGACACCAACTTCGCCAAGAGCGTGCTCGAGCAATACTGCTCCGTCTCTGGCATCCGCCTCGACCTGGCCTCCGTGGCACATCCGCAGTCCAACGGGCAGGTCGAGCGGGCCAACGGACTCATCCTGTCCGGCATCAAGCCGCGACTCGTCGAGCCACTCATCCGCTCACCCGGTAGTTGGCTTGACGAGTTACCAGCAGTTCTCTGGAGTCTACGCACCACACCGAACCAGTCGGCCGGGTTCACCCTGTTCTTACACGTTTATGGAGTCGAAGCCGTCATCCCGACCGTTGTTGAGTTCGACTCGCCGCGCGTCGTGATGTACACTGAAGCCAAATCCAGAGAGGCACGCGAAGACGGCGTCGACCTACTCAAAGAAGCGCGACTTCTGGCACTTAGCCGTTCGGCTATCTACCAGCAAGGCCTGAGGCACTACCACAGCAAGAAGATCAAGCCTCTCGCATTCCGCGAAGGCGACCTCGTCCTCTGACTCGTCCAAGAGCAGGCAGGACATCACAAGTTGTCCTCTCCATGGGAGGGCCCATTCATCGTGAGCAGGGCTTTGCGTGACCGCAACACCTACTACCTCATCGACACGCGCAAGTCGAAGAAGCGCAAGAAGGACACCGCCGGTGAAGAAATGGCCCGGCCGTGGAACGTGGAACTCCTTCGCCCGTTTTACAGTTAGCCACACGAGTGTATGTATCGTCGCCTTTTGTAAGTGTATGAAACTATGGGGTCCCCGAACGAGACTCGGGGGCTGCCTTTTGCCGACCAATTTATTGCGTCCCTATTTCTTATCACTTTACAACTGGACCCGGCCGCCGGCTCAACTCGCTAGACCCAGGGGCTCGGGGGCAGGCCGGCTCGATCGGCACCCCGCCTCTTTACTTGGTGATTCCTGATAAAGTTAGGATGCCATGGTCCCCCACTTCGCCCTAAAACCGCAGATCCAGCTCTGGCTGTCGGCGGGCAAGCACAACGGGCCAAAGCTCCTCTTTGACTCATACACTAACTCAAAGGCCGCCGGGTCGACCAACCCGACCCGTCGCTCATCAACTAAGTTAGCCACATGACCGGCTGCTCACGAATCGGCCAAGCCGGATTGCCGCCAGCCGGCCCAGTGGGTGTTTCGCTCGTGCTCAACGCTCCTAAGGAACCAAGTCCTGCGTGCCCCTCTCAAAGAATCAAACTCCTTGTCACGGACCGGAGCCTCGGCCGTCTGACTCGCGAGGGGGGGGGGGTTTGAGAGAGGAAAAGCGTATGAAACCGGTTCGAAAAAGCGGAAGGCAAAGAGAAAACAAGCACTCGTGACATTTACAGACAAATATTTAAAGCAAAGGCCCATGGCCCGAGTTCATTACACCCTAAAAAAACCCAGTGGGTGGCTGGACCTGCTACTTAACAGTTTTTTACACAAAGTTTCTCAGGCATCCCCAGCGCCACATCGCGACGTCGACGGCTCTCCCCTACCGGCCTCCGGGTCCAGCGAGGCACCAGTGTCCTCTTCGGCATCCGCATCACCGTAGACACCCGTCTCCTCCGAGCTCCCCTCCGGATCGCGAAGAAGCAAGCCGTAGTCGTCGCCATCCATGACTCCGCCATCTTCCGTCCGCTCCGGATGGAACTCATCGTGGAAGGCGAACTCGGCAATGTAGCTAGCCCAGGAGGCGATCCGTCCGGCTTGCTCCTGCAGCAACTGCTCCGAACCAGCGCGTCCAGCTGAAGATCCGGATACCAAGACAACGTGATTCGGAGCACCATCTCAGCACCGACCCGGGCGGCAGAAACACGCCATTCGCCAAGGCGGTCCGGGCCCATCTCGAACCAGCGCGCCAGGCGTGAGACGCTGCACGGATGGACGGAGTCCGGCCACAGGGTCATCATCATCGCGGCTCCGGCCCAGGACAACCGTTCCATCTGCGTCCCCAGGACCCGCAAGCGGGCCTCAGCAGTGGCGATGATCTCCGGGAAGGTCCAGGCCGTCAACGGATCTATCCCAGACCCGGCAACGCCGGTCGGGTCGCGCTGATAACGGATGGCTTCCTCTGCCAGCCGCTGCGTCTCCGGGAAGGCCCCTGTCGCAAAAGAAGAAGCAAGTTAGAAGAACAACAAGGAAGTAAGGAGCGGGTCCCGACCCAACAAACTACAAGAAGCAGCACTTACTGGAGAAGGATTCTTCCAGGTGCTGCGCCTCAAGCAACGTACCACGCCGCTCCCGCTCCATGACGCGGTCGTGCTCCCCAAGCGCCTTCTCCAGGTTGGCCGCCTTCAGCTCAGCGTCCTTGTCTTCGGCCGCCTCGCGGCGGCGAGTCTCGTCCTGACGGGCCTCCTCAGCCGCGGTGGCCTGCTCCCGCAGGCGATCCACCTCGGCCTGGAGCCGGCCCTTGTTGTCGGCCATCCGGCCGTGCCACTGGTCTTCCTCGACCAGGGCCTGCTGTGTCTCCTCCACCTTGGCGGCCTCCGCCTTAAGGAGCTCCACTTCGGTCTCGAGGCGACTCTTGTGACCCGCCAACTGCTCATGTAGCCGGTTGGCCTCGTCAAGAGACCGTCGGGCCGCGGCCGCCTCCGCCCTCGCCTGCGCCGCCTCGACGCCAAGACGGCCGGTATCGACAGCAAGTCGATCGTAATGATGACCATTCCGAAGCAGCCGGGTCCACCAAGACAGCACCTCAGCTGCAAAGAAGAAGAACTCAACAGAAGAAAAAAAAAGACAAGACTTAAGATTTGGCACAACTATTACACAGTTGGCCCGAATCTCGGGGGCTACACCCAGTGGGTGCGCTAGCGCGCCCCCACTAGAAAAGAGCACAAGAGTACCTGCGGCGACGCGAAGCTCCTCCTCCTTGGCAGCAAGTTGCTCCTTGAGCTCCCGATGCTTGCCCAGGAGCCGGTTGAAGGCGGCAACCCGGAAGGCGTCAAGATGCTAAAAAAAGACAGAAGTTAGAGCAAGGCCAACGCTCTTAAGATTCGATCCAACTACTACATAGTTAGCGCAAACCTCGGGGGCTACACCCAGTGGGTGCGCTGGCGCGCTCCCACAAGGAAGAAATGGCAAGGAAACAAAAGAAAGAAGGCTTACCAAAACGGCGCGCTCCAGGTCGCGCATCCGCTCCACCTCGGCCTGGGCAAAGGCCTCAAGCCGCTCCGTCCGGCCTCACAGGCGGCGGCTGACGGCGTCCAGCGCTGCCTCCTCCTGGGTCTGAGGCCCAAAGACGGCCGCGCCCCTGCTCTGCACGGGCTGCGGCACGGCAGCTCGGCGCCCTCCCTACCGGGGCACCGAGGCGTGCCCCTCGCTAGCCACTTGCGACGCGGCCAGTACCTCCCCCGACGAACCTCCCGACGTCGTCAGCAACCCGGACGCCGGGACGCCCTGCATCACCACCTTAGGCACCACCGCCCGCAGCGCCTCCTCAAAAATGCCGCAGCCTCCGCCACCACCGGCCCCCGCACGCTCGACCACGTCGGCTCACGGCGGGGTATCGTCCCCCACCTCCACAACCTCCCGGTTGAGGACCACCACCTCAGCCCAGCCTCCACGGCCGCGCTCCCTCACCGACGACGGCTCAAAGACCATCACCGCCACCACCATGCCCTCTGACATCTCGCGCCGGGCCGGCTCCGTGCTGGCTCGCGCCCATGCCGCCGCCGCGTCGGTCCAAGCCTGGACCAACGCTGCCTCCAGCCCCGCCTCCAGCCCCGCCTCCAGCTCCGCCTTCAGCTCCGCCTCGGCCCGGTTCCTGTCCCGCTAGGCCAAGGCTTCAGCGTCGTTCGGGTCTAGGCCAAGGTCTGAGTCGCCCCCTCCCTCCTCCTCGGCCAGACCGACGAGGTCGGACGGGCTCCTGCCGAACGCGGCCCCCTCGGCGGCCGCGGCCTCCGCCGTCACCCTAGCCAGTGCGATTGGCGACCTGAAGAAGAAGGCAGAATAAGCAAACAAGAGACAAGACTGGCTCAAGAAATCCAGGCGAAAGCAGGAAATGAAGCTTACCCTGTCAAGACCGGGATCGGGGTCGGCTTCCCAGGCTCGGCCGGGTCCGCCGTGCGTTTCAGGGCCCGGAGTCGCGGCGCGATGCTGTCTTTCCCATGCGGGCGGTTCGGTGCCGCCCCATGCGAGGACCTGGCTCCGCCCGCCTTGCCGCCTCCCCCGCCCAACACCGCTACACCAACAACCTGCGTCCACATCGCCTGCGCCCCGACACGGTTAACAATTCAAGACAAATGAAGAAGGAAAGATTTAAAACTTACCCGCGCGACGCCTAGCACCGGCATCAGACTCGGCCACCTCTTCGCCGCCATGAGCCGCGGGCTCCTCTGGTGCCACCGGCGCCACCTACGACGGAGCCCGGGCGTAAGGATGCCGACTCGCGTTCAGAAGTATCTTCCATGTCGTGTCGGGACGAATAAGAAGATGCGCGGCGGCAAAATAAGAAGATCAGACGCTCACCTGCGGCACCGGGTTCGACTAGCTGTACGGCGCCTTGCCGAATCGCCAGTCCTCCCCAAGATTGGCCTTGGAGATGTCGTTAATGCCGCGCGCGCGACCTGCTCTGCAGACAGCCGCGTCGACCCCATCCGGCTGGGGTCCTGAAGCCCGATCATTTCGCCAATGAGGCAGGAGCGCCTCTATAGCAGAAGGACCCGGCGGGTGATGAACGCGGCAAGGAGGTGGGTGCCGGTGAGCCCCTCCTGCATCCTCATCGCTGTCACCCGCTCGCAGAGATTGACGATTTCCTGCAACGGGCGCCGGAGCGAGTAGCCCCAGTTCGTTTTCGCCCGCGGCGGCGCGACCACAAGGGGAGGAAGATTAATATGGTATGCACCATGGTTGCGGACGTAGAAGAAGGAGTTCTGCCACTTCTTGGCAGAATCCTCGAGCGGGATCTTGGGGAAGTCCGCCCCCGACTGCTTCGAGATGACGGCAGCGCTGCAGTCGGTGAACTCCTCGGCCAACGGGCCCTGCTGCTTCAAGGAGAAGAAGCGCGCCCAGAGGTCGATCGTCGGCTCAACCCCCAGGTACCCCTCGCACAGGGTCACGAAGCCGGAGAGATGAACGATGGCGCCGGCGCCAAGATGGTGTGGTTGGAGCCCAAAGAACTCCAAGAACGCGTGGAAGAAGGTGCTCGCCGGCAGCCCGAAACCACGCTCGAAATGTGTGAGGAAGACGACGCGCTCCTGCCCCTCGGGCCGGGGCCTCTGCTCGCTGCGCGGCAGACGGACACCAACGTCCGTCTCCCATGGCAGGCACCGCGAAGACCGAAGGTAGGTGATGTCATTGGTGGTGACGGTCGAGCCCATCCAGGTGCCCGACGGCAGCGACATCGCCGGAAGAGAAAGAGAGAAGATGAACGACGGAGTGATCTCTGCTCGGGGCCGTGGGCGCAGCTGTGCGTCGGTGGCAAAGAATAGAGCAGGAGTAGGGAGACAGGAGGGCGCGAGCGAGAATAATGTCCGCCGCCCCCTTGCCCCCCTCAATTTATAACCCCCAGTTCAAACGTGGGGGAGTGGGATCGTCTACACACGCCCGTTCCACTGCCCCGCAATAAGTGCGCACGTACATGTGCACTAACTGCTCGGGGAAGTGCAACCGGCCCCCAGACGCCGCAATAAATCCGTGCGCGTGGGCCAAGGGCCCGCGGCGGCGGGCCCCGGCCCGTCGCCCGGTCCCGTCACGTGCGTGGCCTGTCAGGCCCCTCCGACTTCCGGGCGCCACGTGGCGCCTGCACGAAGCCTGAGGGATCACTTCAAGATTCGACGGACTCCTCGGTTCCCGCCATGGCCGGGATGCCGCGATCCGGTTTCCGAGAAAACCGACACACAGTGGGTGTTGCCGGACCCGGCGCTCGCAGATTCTGCCTTGCGCAAGGGGGAAACTGCGAAGGCCCACTCATCCGAAGACGGCGGACCTTCACAGCTTCGGGGACTACTGTCGGGGGGATGAACCCTGGGCAGGCAACGGAACCCGGATCCTTTTCAAAAACAGCGGGTCCTGGATCGCCCCGTGAACCGGCATGCGCTTGGCCGGGTCGCTCGACCCAGCAAGGCCCGCAACCCGGCCAACCCCCTCGACTCGGCAAGGTACGTCGACCCGGCCGCAGCAGCTGGCGCAAGGCAACTCAACCCGGCGCAGCCATGGCTTCCCCAGCAAGCCAACCCACCTGTAGCGTCCACGACAACACAGCCATGGGTCAGCTCCTGTCCCATCCAGGCCGTACGATGGGACGAGACCTCAACCACCGATGACCAAGAAAACAGTGTTCCCTCCCATGCCTATGGTCAGCTGGAGCGTGGCAACAGTCCCCCTTACCTACCCGCTGACCAGGGCTGGCGTGGCAACAGTGCTCCCGTCCTCACCGCTGACGACAGCAAGCGGCAGCCTGACGGAGAGCACTGTACATGACTCGACTCGACCACGCCCTGACGATCGACAAGACTGCGCACAGTCCCCCTAGGCACGTGGGGCCCGCACCTAGGGGAACCCGTCGAACCACAAGCCCACAAGTGGGACCCAGCCTGGTACCCCGGACACCGACAATACGGACTCACCGACTCGGCATATTACCATTGTAACCCTGGTGGGTTGATCTATAAACCCCCCCAGGAGCCCATGCCTACAGGGGCAGGCCATGCGATACAAGAAGGATACGAGACATATGTAAGAGAAACACATGCAAGCATAGGACTAGCTACCCAACAGCGACACCAGGGAGAAGGAGCAGCCCGAGCCTTGGCCAGCTTCTTTCCTCCTCCATACAACTCCAGGAGCGACATTGTACTATCGATCATCCAACTAAACTCGGCTAGACTAGGGGTGTTATCTCTCCGGAGAGCCCCGAACCTAGGTATGTCCGGCGTCCCGTGCCCGTGCATATCAACCTCGCCTCTGGAGCCCACCAGCGCCCTCGAGCCTCCTCCTCTCTTTAGCCATCCCTTGGCATCTGCTATGCGCCCACCATAACATGGGTCCTAGTAGTCAAGGGGAAACATTTTTTTCATGAAATACGGTGGCCCATCCGGTGGGTCCCTGCTGTCAGGTGGAGGAATAATTATTTTACGTGTAATAAGGAAGCACTTCCTTGCGGACGCCATGGACCCAGTTGTCAGCCTCTCCACGTACTGTACTCTTCCGATGGAAGTCATTCCTTGACCACGTTGACCACGCCGCGCGGAGAGCACCAGGGCGGTGGATGACGGTGATGCCTAGGAAGAGGATGACACAGAGCCGGGGAAGATGCGGTAGTGGAAGCCCGCACGGAGAGGAGTACGAGGGTTCACTGGTTCGGCTGCGGTGTGAGGCTACCGTCGCTACAAGGCCTGACCAGCGGTGGGAATAGTAGGGGCGGTGAGGCCTCCGCAGCAGCAAAGCCGGCCATAGGAGGCAGGAGCATGCGGCATGACCGGCGCTGCTTTGGGCGACTGGAGCAAGAAGACCAGAGTTTGAAGAAGCACTACGGCCGTTGGATGGACATCGTACGGTCACTGGAGCAAGAATCGTTCATATTGACTAAGTTGACAAAGCCCTACGTTCCCGTCAACTTAGTAGGCCCACAAGTCAGCCTCCCACCAAGGTGGGTCCCGACTAGCAGGGGGATTATTCATTTTTTGTGCGTAATAAGGAGGCACTTCCGGTGGGTCCAAGCTGAAGCGAGGGGAACGTTTTTTCGCGAAATACGGTGGCCCGTACGGTGGGTCCCAGCAGTCAGGGGGGAAACGTTTTTTTTCACGAAATACTGGTGGCCCGTCCGGTGGGTCCCTGCTGTCAGGTGGAGGAATAATTATTTTCCGCGTAATAAGGAGGCACTTCCTTGCGGCTGTCGTGGACCCAACTGTTGGCCTCTCCACGTACAGTACTCTTCCGATGGAAGTCGGTCGTTGACCACATTTACCACACCGCGCCGAGAGCACCATGGCGGTGGATGATGGCGGGGCCTAGGAAGGGGACGACACGCAGCCGAGGAAGATGCGGCAGTGGATGCCCACGCGGAGAGGAGTATGAGGGTTCACTGGTTCGGCTGCGGTGTGAGGCTGCCGTCGCTGTAGAATAACAGGGGTGTGGGTGAGTGGAGGGATGGCCTGGCCAGTGGTGAGAGTAGTATGGGAGCGGTGAGGCCTCCGTGGCAACACAACCGGCCACGGGAGGCAGGAGCAGGCGGCACGACCGGCCCTGCTTTGGGCGGCTGGAGCAAGAAGACCAGAGGTTGAAGAAGCACTATGGCCGCTGGATGGACATCATACAGTCACTGGAGTATTGACTAAGTTGACAAAGCCCTCCGTCTCCATCAACTTAGTAGGCCCACGAGTCAGCCCAACAATATGGTGGGTCCCAGCTAGCAAGGGGGTATTCATTTTTTTGTGTGTAATAAGGAGGCACTTCCTTGCATGCGAAGATATTGCTGGTGGGTCCAACTTGTCCGCGGGGGGAACATTTTTTTTGCGAAATACAGAGGCCCTTCCTATGGGCCCTAGCTGTCAGGTGGAGGAATCATTATTTTGCGCGTAATAAGGAGGCATTTCCTTGTGTGCGGCCGTGGACCCAGTTGTCAACCTCTCCACGTACAGTCCACTTCCGATGGATGTCGTTCATTGACCACGTTGACCAGGCCACGCCGAGAGCACCAGGGCGGTGGACGACGGTGAGGCCTATGAAGGGAATGACACGGAGCCAGGGAATAGTCGGTAGTTGTTTCCCACGCGGAGGAGTATGAGGGTTTACTGGTTCGTCTCTGTCCCCGGAGAATAACAGCAGGTGTGGGTGAGTAGACGGACCGCTAGGCCAGCGATGGGAGTATGGTGGGGCCGTGAGGCCTATGCGGCAGCATAGCCGGCCGTGGGAGGAGGGAGCAGGCAGTCCTGCTGGTGCTTGTTTGAGCGGCTAGAGCATGAAGAGCAGACATTGAAGATGCACGACAACCGTTGGATGGACATCCAATAGTCACTGCTCTTGTGTGTTGACTAAGTTGACAAGGCGTTGCGTGTGCGTCAACCTTTTTTATGAAATCATACGTGTCAACCTGTAGTAGGCACACAAGTCAGCCTCAAATCTGTGGAAAACAGCATACAACCCATCTGCCATTATTTCTAATAATGTACAGCCCATTTGCTAATTCTTAAGAATTTTTTTGGAGCCCATCTTCTTTTTGTTAGCATTACACCCCATATTGTGGCCACGGTTAAAAAGTATACGAAATTTTGCATATTTTGGTGCGGTCAACTGTTTTTAATCCCGAAATATTGATTCACATTCAAACTATTTTGAAAAATAATTTATATAAATATAAAATCCAAATAATTGTCCATGCATAAAAATCTTGTAAAAAAATTGAAACTAATTCCAGGTTTGATGTGTTTTAAAAATGTACAACCCATTTCTGGGCAAATTGAATGAAACTCTCCTCGCCTTGAAAGATTTGCAGCCCAGCAGGGCCGATAAAGCAAGTAGGCCTCGTTTGGGTATTTCTTTTAAAAAATAGAACTGGGCTAGCCCTTTTCAGCAAAAAAAAACACAACTGGGCTCATGATGTGGTAAACATAAAGAAAACCCTGGCTAGACGGGCCACAGCCCCCGCACAGCCCGGCTCTTACCCTGATCTGTCGCTAAAACTAGTATAAATAACAACTGCTTGTTCCTCAAAAAAAACTGCGCGACCTGCTGGGTCCCTGGTGTCAGCCGCTCGTAGTGTAATTCTCTCGTTTATTGACTACGTTGACAATGGCGTGAGCCCTAGATGTCCAACCATTAGGAGGAACCATGTTTTTGGGCTTGTAATATAGAGGTACTTGCTTGCGTACTGCCCTGACGCTGGTGGGTCCCTACTATCATCCTCTCCATGTACAGTCATCTCCTTGTTCCTCTCGGTTGTTGACGATGTTGACAATGCAAGAGGGCGGCGCACTGCGCACGGCGAGCGAACCAAGGCCACAAGGCGGAGGACGATGACGAGACCTCAGACGGAACGAACAGGAGCCATGGAAGATGCGCCGGTCCAGTCGCATGCGGAGGGTAGTACGAGGGTTGACTAGTTCGGGTGCGGGTGCGTGTTGGGGCTGTCGTCGCCGGAGAATAACAGGATGTGTGGTGGAATAAAGGGAGGGACTGGCCAACATTGGAGGGTACGTACGGTAGGGTGGCGGAGGCGCTGCCAGCCATGGGAGGCGGGAGCAGGCGGAGCCGACGGGGTGGTTTGGTTTGGGCGGCTGGAGGAAGAAGAAGACAAGAGATAGAAGATACACGACAGATGTTGGATGTCAATCCAACGGCTGGTAGGCAGAATCGTTTGTTGACTGGCTAGTAAGTTGACACCACCTTGGATAGGCTATTTTCTTGCAGGTCCCAAATGTCAGAATCCAAATCTGTCACAGTCATGCAACATTTCCTATGAAATTTTACAGCCCATTTGATGTGCTAGTTCAAAATAAGTTTGTGGGTGCTGGTGGGGGCTAATCACTTGGCTTCTGTAATGCACAGTGAGCTCAAGCAGCCGGCCAGATTGATGTTATTTCCCTTGGTTGGGATTTGTTACAATATTTCACTCTAAATTAAACGAATGGCAAGCCATTTGCCTTGGTTCAAAGGAAACATGATAGTCACAGCCGAGTTGAAAAGGGCAGGAACATCTAACTCCAGCTTACAAACTGTACAAAAGCATGAGGGTTAATTGTTCATCGGGTTAAAAAAATTCAGGTTGAAAAGGGCAACACCATCTAACTCCAGCACTGTTTTTGGCAGTCACAGTCAAATGGATCGGTCAGGTCCATAGAACGAACATCTTGGGTCGTAAAATTTACTGGATTATGACCACAATATGTTGTAAATAGAAGCCTGACACGTTCAGAAGCTCTTTTGCCCACCTGAAACTCCTTTTTTTTGTTCTTCGACATACCCATCCGTCAAAATCAAGCTGCTGATAAACTTAAGCCTGATGGACAATAGTAACCTCGCATTCAGCAGGAAGAATGTGACAAATCTAGTGTTTGCACGGTTGGCTACATATCATTCTAGCGTTATTGTCTTCAGTCGAATCTCATGAGAAGTGAGAAAATCCCGATGCTTACGAATCCACCGATTGGTTATAACTTTCTTACCCCGTCATGTTGCCTAAATAGACATGAAGATTGAAAACAGTTAAGGTCTAAAAAAAGAGTGTCGAAAGAGCAACAGCTGAACGGTTAATTCTAGTACACTATATGTGGGCTTCCAATGTGCGTGAAATTATCACCTTTATATACAACTTCTCCAGACATGGAAAGCATTGCAGCAAGCCAATAATCTTGTTCAGATCAAAACTATTCAATTGGATATATAAGATCTTGACAGAATCTAGCACCATTGATAGGCCATCCATGGAGAAACTCTTCATTGAGCATAAAACATAATATTAGTACAAAATGTGTACTCCAAGATGATATATAACTTATGTGCAAAAATTTAAAATGCAGCTTATGGTTACAAGTGTAGATATAGTACAAAGTACCTGAAGAATTGTGGAGCCAACCACCATATTTAAATTAGCACATATATCATGTATTACACACAGGGTCTCCAGTTTAGGTGCAGAGAGGACAGTTATTTGCAACAGTGAATAACTAGAATCAAGGATCAACCTTTGAAGTGAAGGGGCATCTTGGATGATGAGCTGCCTTCTGTCAAAAGAAATTCAAATTCTTACAAGGTTAGGCGACTTTGTTTGGAGACAACCGATTCTAACTGTGAAAACAAGCACCAAGCATTCCAGGGTAGGGCAACTAGAGTGGATGATGTTGTGCAATGAGGCCTCCAATATACGAACCCGCACAAGTGAAAGTTTCTTGAGAAATGGGAGTCAAAGGTTTAGTACCAGATTGTCTGGTAGGTAGCACAACGCGAAGGTGGCGGTGTGGAGAGAGGAGGAAAATCGCGAGATGGACATCGGTGCTGAGGGCACAAGATCATGGCATTTGGTATGTGGTATGTGATTTCTAGGAGAATAGTAGAACTCAAGCAGCTGTAATTTTGTGAATTCAGGGGATTTCAGCCAGGCGTCCACCGTGCATGGCATGGTATGCTTGCTCAGGTAGCATGAAGGGATGCAGAGGCTTTGAACGGAGCCCTGGTGGGAGGAGATGATGGCTCTGGGGATTTCAAAAATCATTGAAGAGAGATAGCTGATGACAGTCGAGATTAAGGGGCACGGCGCGCCATAGAGGGTGCCACCGAATTGAGAGGACTTAGGTGCGGCAGCAATCCTTGGTGGGGAGAAGCGAGATGATCTCCCCAAGGATGACATCCGTGAGATTGCTGATGTGGTCCACCCGAGATTCTACGGGTTCCTGGGATCTGGTGGGGGCGGGGTCGCCACTTCTCCCCACTCTACCGGGTGCGGGATCTACAACAGGCGTCGCCACTGGCGGGAGCCTCATCTTCTTGGCACAGGGGTCAGCCGTCTCCATTTTCCTCGAGGGCGTCGCGTCGCGCTCACGGATTTGAGTAGAGTAAAAATGACAAGCCTAGTTGTAGTGCGAATGAAGAATAAGGGGAGCTAGGGTTATTCTGTAGCAGTGAGGAAGAAGGGGAGCTGGGGTTTTCTATAGGAGTGAGGTGAGGAATTTGGGGGTACGAGTGGAGCGATCTGACGTGAGGTGGGTGGGAGCAAGGAGGAAGAAGAGCACCCAGGTTTTCTTGGGGTGCAGTGTGCTGAGTGTGGGTAGCGCCTCTCATTCAGTAAATATATGGGCTTTTGAATTGATTTTACTATTTACTAGTGTGGATGGGCTGTTTTGTCTTGGGCCCCGAGAAACAATTACTACTAGTACAGGTGGAGACACTCTACACTAGCCAGAAAAACAATTTCTACTAGTACAGTGGAGACACTCTACCGCTTTTGGCTCCTCCTAGGTCATTGAAACGTCTCCCTCTACTGAATGCCGTTATACTTTTGTTCACCGACATGCGGGCCATGCAGCGCGCGGGCCCAAATGCCGTCCACCAAATTAGAAGGCAGTATGCAGGCGGAGAGTCACCCCGGTCGTAGCGCGGCAGTAACGAGCCGTCGTATCACAAAATCCAACCTCCCCGCAATCTGAGTTTGACGGATGAAGCAACCATAATTTCACTCTTCGCTGAATCCCCTTCTCCCTCACTGTCTTCAAGAAAGGCAACACTCGCATCTTCCACTGTTCTTCTCTCCAACAAAGGGAAGGTAAGCGGATCCGTGATGTTGGTATATTTCGTTCAGAGAAAAAAAGAACTTTTGCAAAGCAGTAACCGATCCTCACTCTCTTTTTTGTTTCATTGTCATTGCGATTGTGTTTTCCTTTCAGTGGTCTCCTAGTATTCGTCAGTTTCATGATGGACCATGGAGAACCAGGCAAAGATCTACCGATATTGGAGCAGACGCGGGAGGCTGATCCCCACGAGACAGAGAGCTCCAAGAAGATGGAGGCAGCCATCGAGCCAACCCCAGATACGCTCACGGCCACTACTGATATGGTCAACACCCCGTTTGAGGTTACAGCCCCCGTGGCACTACAGGAGCAGTTTTCCCCCTTAGAGGATGTGTCCCCTTCCCCCCCCCCGCTGAGCTGCCCAAGGTGATTTTCTTCTTTGCCGATATCGATTGTGGTTTTTCATCTAAGTATGTGGTGATTAATAATGCAAAATTTTATTAGTTTCGATGCCATGCTATACATAGTGGTTTAAATAACTTGTGTTTCTTATACTGAAAAGTAATTCAGAATTTGTTTCTGTTTCAATTAGAGCCTTGATGCAGACAAGGATTGTGTGGTTGTACATGTCACTCGCTATGAGGCGGATGACCTGAATATACGCACTGGGAAAACAGAGTTCTTATGCTGTTGGATCCTAGAAGCCATTTGCGGTTATACCAATGAAGAGTTGTATTCCAGCCTCACTGTTGTCAGGCGTGTTGTCCAGGGTGTACTGAAGCACAAGAAGTTCAAAGCTACTCCTTCGTTTGTGAGGCATACTGTTCTTGTCAAGCTTACGCAGGAAGATGATGTGGCATGCCTCCACAAACAAGTTTATCAGTGGCAAGGCCACAAGGTTGTCTTCATGAAGGTTCACAGGATTGAGCTGCGGCGGGACGTCCTCGATGATGTTCATGGCAAGGTCCGTCTTGTGTCCATCCTAAATTAGATCGAGGCATGAAATAGTTGCCCCAGCTAGTGTTTAATAGTAGTTTGAATTGTGTCTAATTATCCGAACCTTGCCTGTCAACGACCCCTCTAGGGCTAGTACTCTGTTTGAATCCGTGTAAGTGCATCTAGTGCCCCTTAGTGATTTTGGTGTATTGAAGACTTATAGGTTAAGGGACTAATGCGTTTGTGAGTGTACACAGGTCTATAAGTCTATGAGGAGTTTGATATTTACAGAGAAAGTCGACCCCTAAAAATGAAGTTCTTCAACTGAAGACTTTGATATTCTGAAGACTTTCTGAAGACTTTGAAAGTGAAGAAATTGGTGTGACCTTGAAGACTTGGTATTCATTTGTGGAATATGAAGCGTGAAGACTTTTGTTTTCGTAGTTTCATTTTCTCTTTCTTGAGTCATAGGAAACACTGTACTGTTAAAGGGGGTCGAGGAAATACTAAGGAAAAATTTCCATGTGATGCTCAACTCAAAATCCTACACCTACCAATCCCTTCGAGTGAAGCCTTTGGAAATCTCATACAGTTCAGTCACTTTCTTCAGTGACAGAGACGAAGTTCTTCTGGTCGCTATTGAATTTGTTCTGACTGAGGAGTTAGGAATTCGTCAGTGCGAATTACCTACACAGTGAGGAACATGATAGCCCTGAGGAATTTGAGAGTCAAATTTCCGACCGCTGCTGTGCTGCGCGCCAGCTGTCCCAAAATATCTTATCCACATAACGGTCATATCATTGGAGGGCATTTATGTCTTATCATGTCGGGCTGCTCCCTAGGCTATAAATAGCCACCCCCTACAACCACTAGCTGGTTGGCTGCTCCGAGAGAACTTGACACTTGTCATTTGAGAGCAACCCATCCTCCGAGGACTTTGAGCGAAAATCATCGAGTGAGGAAAACCCAAAACCAAACCCCTACAAACCCAAAGTGATTGAGCATCACTGAAGAAATTGATCCTGTGTGGATCCGACGCTTGTTACGTTTGAAGACTGTGCTTCTTCCAGACGGTTAGGCGTCAAGGTCTAGAGCATCCAAGAGGAATTGTGGATCGCCGAGTGACCAAGTCTGTGAAGGTTTGGAAGTCGCCTAAAGACTTACCACGAGTGATTGGAGGAGGTTTGTGTGACCTTAGTTCAAGGAGAATACGGTGAGGACTGGGTGTCCTGAGCTACGTGCTCAGCGACTGGGTGTCCGGGACTGTGTGTCCTCGAGTTTAAATACTCAGCCGCTCCAACCAGACGTACAACTGAGACAACAGTTGGAACTGGTCTACCAAATCATTGTCTTCACCAACCTAACTGGTTCTATTTCCTCAACCCTTTCATTTCCTCATTATTGTGTTGAGTGTTTGTTCATATCTGTGTTTGAAGACTTTGACTGAAGACTTTCTCAATTTCCTCAGTTCAATTTCTTCAGTCTGTTTGTCTTCATCTTGTGCTTATCCTGTGATTACGCTTTCTGTACTCTGTGCTAGTCTTCATTTCATCATGATGACCATGCTTGTATTCTGTTATGCTTACTTCTGAGTACTTATTCCGCTGCTAATAGTTCTTCGCTAAGGAATTTCCTCACCGGCAAATTCCTTAGTGAAGAATTCATAAAAATCGCCTATTCACCCCCCTCTAGTCGACATAACGCACTTTCAATTGGTATCAGAGCAAGGTACTCCTTTGTTCTGTGTGATTTTGGTTTAACCGCCTGGAGTTTTAGTTATGTCGACCGTAGGTATTATCAAGGTCTCGGCTGGGTGTCCTACCTTTGATGGGATGGACTACCCTACTGGAAAAACAAGATGCGAATGCATCTCGAGGCAATTGACAACGATCTCTGGTATGTTGTGGAAAATGGTGTTCCCTCTGTCTCACCCTCACTGAACGCTACCGATGTGAAGAGATTCAAGCAACTCGATTCTCAAGCGAAGAATATCATATGTGGCCATCTGAGTAAAGGACAGTATGGAAGAGTGAGTGCTTTGGAAACTGCTAAGCTTATCTGGGATAGGCTGTCCAAAGTGAATGAAGGAGTCTCAACTCAGCGTGACTCTCGAGTTGATGTTCTTCGGAATCTCTTCATCCGCTTCAAAAGACTCGACAATGAAAATGTCCAACAAACCTTTGATCGCCTCACTGACATCTCAAATGAGCTTCAAGCCCTCGGTGCCACTGACATCACTGACCATGAGGTGGTGAAGAAACTATTGAGATCGCTTGATTCCTCATTTGATACTCTGGGTCTGATGATACAAGAACGGGCTGACTACAAGTCTCTTGATCCTGCCGATATCCTCGAAAGGCTAAATACTCACGAGTTCCAGCTTGCTGAAAAGAGAGATCTCTATGGTTTGATCTATGGCAAACCACGTGCCCTGAAGGCCAAGGTTGTGTCTGAGTCTGAATGTGAGGACTCTGGTAGTAGCCTTGGTGATCCTGAAGAATTGAGCTAGGAGCTAGCACTGCTCGTGAAGAAATTCCAGAAGTTCTCAAGACGTGGTCGCTTTGGAAAATCCTCAAGAAGAAGTGATTCCTCATCAAGTGACTATAAGAGAAGGCTGTGCCACAAATGCAAGAAACCTGGTCATTATATTCAAGATTGTCCTCAGTGGGAAAAGGAATTGAAGAAGAAGAAATACAAGGATTACAGTTCTGATGATGCGAAGAAGAAGAAGAAATCGTCAAAATCTTCGTCATCAAAATCCTCGAAGTCTTCATCTCACAAGAAGAGCAGCTCCAAGAAGGCTCGGGCATTCATTGGCAAGGAAATGGACTCTGAAGCTGAATCTGAGGAACATGAGGAAGAGGAGGCGTTTGAAGAATCCGAATCTGGTGTGGCGAGTCTGGCCTTTGCTACTGCTTTCGTTAGCAAATCCATCTTAAACACTGAAGAAACTGACCCCACCGACAAGCCTGATGAAGATAATGATGACTACGCTCCCACCTATTGCTTCATGGCAAAAGGTGCAAAGGTACTCAAATACACCTCCTCTGAATCTAGTGAAAATGAATCTGATGAGGATCTCAAGCCCAGCTACTCTAAACTTGCTAAGATTGCTGTAAAACAACAAAGGGCTTTTGAAAAGGTTCAAAACATGCTAGACAAAAGTGATGATATGTTGGGTGAAGAAATGGATTGCACTAAAGCCCTGACTGAAAATCTTCAGAGACTTCAGTCTAGGTTTGATAACCTTCAAAGTCATCATAACACTCTCTTATCTGATCATGAGAAACTTTCTTATGAATTTCTTCAAAGAAAGCAAGATCTTGAGAAGCTAAGAGTGAGTTATGAAGATCTTCAGAAGGAGCGCAATTCATTACTAGCTCAACAAATCAGCGCTTCTCAGGAAGAATTTGTTCCTCCATGCTTAAAGTGCATTGAACGTGAATCTGCTAATTCTTTACCTGAATGTTCAAATGCTTCAACTGTTACAACTCTTCACCTACCTTTGCTATCACTAATTCCTCATCTGAGGACATTGCTAGTATCACTGACGATGCAGGGCTGAAGGAATTGTACATGACAGGCATGTACAAAAGCCTCAAAGGGCATCAGACTCTTTGTGATGTGCTTAAAAAGTAGATCCTCAACAGAAACCCTAGGAAAGAGGGTATCGCCTTTGAGAGGAAACTTAATGCTGATGGAACATATTGGAAGCCTGAGCAGTACCCCAAAACCTCATGGGTTGCTGCAAAGGGACCTCCAGTTGATCCATCTAACTTATCTGGCTTTACATGTGAATCTCCTCATCCTTCTGATGAGTCATTTGACTCCAACTATAAACTGTTCAAAAATCGGAATGGTGAAGTATTTGCTAGATATGTTGGCACTAACTGCAGGAACGGTTCTCCCATGAAGAAAATCTGGGTTCCTAAGAAGTGCCTTGAAAGTCTTCAGGTGAATGTCCTCATGACACCACCAGTGAAGAACAGGAACCCCAGATCAAATTCTTCATATGGATCAAATTCCTCAAATGGATCAAAGTCCTCATATGATTATCATCATACTAACAACTCTGTTTCACAGGGTAGAGCTAAGGGCTATGAATATGTGCATTATTCTTCAAACCATTATGTTCATAAGTCCTCGAAGAATTTCTCTACTTATTCATATGCTTACCCTAACCCCTCTTATGTGAAACGAAATGGTTTTGCTTCTATGCCACCATTCTCGTATGGTGCTCGCAGAGTGATGAACTCTTTGCCACCCCTTCAAATGTGGGTGGTGAAGAAAAAGAACTAATCTCTTCTGCAGGGTCAGGTCTCCAGACGTGCCTTAACGTCTGAAGAATTTGCTGGGGACCTGACAAAATTGCCTGAAAGGACGCAGGCAGATCATGATGAAATAAACTTTCACATGTCCTCCTACTGCTATATCTGTTTACTGCTTGATGAAATTCATCTGATGAACTTGATATCATATTCTTCATTGATGAAGCATATGAGATTGTAAGTTACACTAATTCATCTGCAGGATGATCAACCCAAAACCACTGAATGGGTCCTTGATAGTGGATGTACAAATCACATGACTGGTGACAAGAATCTTTTGATGGATGCTCCCTTATCACCATCACATCTGAAGCATATCATCTTTGCTGACAAAGGAAAAATTCAGGTATTGGGTCTTGGTAAGGTTGCGATCTCTAAGGATAAACACATGGACAAAGTCATGCTTGTTGAGTCCTTAGGATACAACCTCATGTCAGTCTCAATGCTTTGTGATCTTGATATGGTTGTTGTCTTTGGCAAGTATCGCTGTGTTGTGATTATGGAAGCTGACAATTCCAAAGTTTTCGAAGGCTTTAGGAGAGGAGATTTGTATATTGTTGATTTCTCTACAGGACCACAACCAGCCGTGTGTCTACTTGCAAAAGCTTCGGAAGGCTAGCTATGGCATCGACGACTTGGTCACGCAGGCATGAGGAATTTGCAAACGCTTGCAAAGAAGAAGCATGTCATTGGCATTGAGAATGTCAAATTCCTCAAGGATCACTTATGCGGAGCCTGTGAAGCTGGAAAAATGACCAAGGCCAAGCATCCAGCGAAGACTATCATGACCACTACACGTCCATTTGAATTGCTTCACATGGACCTCTTCGGACCTAATCATTACTCAGCAGTCACTAATGATGCATCTCTATATGGTTTTGTCATTGTTGATGATTACTCTCGATATACATGGGTACACATTGTTACTTACAAACATGAAGTGTAGGAAGTCTTCAAACGTTTTTCCTCGAGGGCTTCAACCAACTTTGGTGTGAAGATCAAGCACATCAGAAGTGACAATGGAACTGAGTTCAAGAATTCCGGTCTTGATGACTATCTTGATGAACTTGGTATTACTCATGAGTTATCTGCTCCCTATACTCCTCAGCAAAATGGCGTCGTGGAGCGCAAGAACAGAACTCTTGTTGAGATGGCTCGCACTATGCTTGATGAATACAAAACGCCTCATCGTTTTTGGATTGATGCAATTGATACTGCGTGCCACATCATCAACAGAGTATATCTTCACAAATTCTTCAAGAAGACGGCCTATGAACTCCTCACTAAAAAGAAACCCAATGTGAGTTATTTCAAAGTCTTTGGTGCTAAATGTTGGATTAGAGATCCTCACCACAATTCTAAATTTGCACTGAAAGCACATGAAGGTTTTATGCTTGGTTACAGAAAGGACTCGCACACCTACAGAGTCTTCAACATTGTTCTTCACAAGATTGTTGACACTGTAGATGTGCGGTTCGATGAAACTAATGGCTCGCAAAGAGAGCACCTACCTTCTGTGTTAGATGAACCAGCACCTGAGGATTCTATCAAGTTCAAGGAAACTGAGGATGTCATTCCTACTGAAGAATTTGCTGAAGAATTCATTCCAGTTCATGAAGAACATCGAGCTGATACACCTGAAGAAAATGCTGAGGAAAATGGTGCTGAAGAAAATGTTGATCAAACTCCTCAGCGACAACCAGCTCATCCTCGCGTTGCGAAAGAAGTGCAAGTGGAGAAGATCATCGATGCCATTAGAGCACCAGGTCCTCTCACACGCTCAAAAGCTTCACATTTATCTAACTTTTGTGGGCACTATGCTTTTGTCTCTATCACAGAGCCCACTAAGGTAGATGAAGCATTTTTGGAGCCGGAGTGGATTCAGGCTATGCAAGAAGGATTACATCAGTTCGAGCTCAACAATGTCTGGGAACTGGTCAAACGTCCAGATCCTTGCAAGCATAATATCATTGGCACAAAGTGGATCTACCGCAACAAGCAAGATGAAAATGGCCTTGTGGTGAGGAATAAGGCACGACTGGTAGCTCAAGGCTACACACAGGTTGAAGGAATTGATTTCGATGAAACTTTTGCACTTGTTGCTAGACTTGAGGCTATTCGCATATTACTTGCTTATGCTAACCATCATGATATCATCTTATATCAAATGGATGTGAAAAGTGCATTCCTCAATGGTAAGCTTGAGGAAGAAGTATATGTTGCTCAACCCCCAGGTTTTGAAGATCCAAAGAATCCTGACAAAGTCTTCAGACTTAATAAGGCCTTCTATGGCCTCAAGCAAGCCCCTCGGGCGTGGTATGATACATTGAAGGAATTCTTCGTGAAGAATGGCTTCACACCTGGTTCACTCGACCCTACTCTCTTTACTAAATCTTATGATGGTGAACTATTTGTGTGCCAAATATATGTTGATGATATTATCTTTGGCTGTACTGACGAACGTTATAGTGATGAATTTGCCTATATGATGAGTGAAGAATATCAAATGTCTGTGATGGCAGAGTTGAAATTCTTCTTAGGTCTTCAAATTCGTCAACAACGCAATGACATATTCATATCTCAGGAGAAATACCTCAAAGATGTACTGAGGAAATTCGGCATGTAAGATTGCAAAGGCGTCAAAATTCCTATGCCCACAAATGGCCATCTATGCACTGATGAAAATGGTATTGACTTTGATCACAAGGTATACCGCTCCATGATTGGTTCTTTATTGTACTTATGTGCATCTAGGCCAGATATAATGCTTAGTGTTTGCATGTGTGCCCGATTTCAAGCTGCACCGAAGGAATCACACCATAAGGCTGTGAAGCATATTCTTCGATATCTAGCTCACACACCAACACTAGGATTATGGTACCCCAAGGGCTCTGCTTTTGATCTCATTGGATATTATGACTCTGACTATGCTGGTGATCGTGTGGACCGCAAGTCAACATCTGGTACTTGTCATTTCCTCGGACGATCTTTGGTCTGTTGGTCCTCGAAGAAACAGAACGGCGTATCACTGTCCACTGCGGAAGCTGAATACATTGCTGCTGGCTCTTGCTGTGCTCAAATGCTTTGGATGAAGCAAACACTCAAGGACTATGGCGTTAACGTGAAGAATATGCCTCTCCTCTGCGACAATGAGAGTGCCATCAAGATTGCTCACAACCCAGTTCAGCACTCGAAGACAAAGCACATTCAAATTCGTCATCATTTTCTTCGTGATCGTGTGTTGAAGGGCGACATCTCCATCGAGCACGTGAAGACTGAAGAACAGCTAGCTGATATCTTCACTAAGCCCTTGGATGAGAAGAGATTTAGCAAGTTGCGGTGTGAGCTAAATATCTTAGAATCTTCGAATGTTCTTTGAAAAGGACACACATCCTAACACTTATGCAAAATTGATGACTTAGATGTGCAACACATGAAGAAACATTTTTCTTCAATCAATGAAGAATAACACTCTAAGTGTGAAGAAATTAATGAAGAATTTGATTCTCAGAACCCTACGACAATTGTACGCGGTGTCTGAAATCATCATTCTTATACGGTGGGTCACGCCACCACAAAAAGTTGAAAATCTTCAATTTGGGTTTTTCCTTAGTTTTGAAATTCTTCAGTTTTTCAAATTCTTCAACTTTTCAAAATCTTCACTATTTCCTTCGTTTTTCTTCATTGGCTATATATATATATATATGAGTTTATGTCCTCTACAACATTCACTTATAGCTATTTCTTCAAGTTTCTTTTTCTGCTAAGTGAATGTGATCGGACCCTTCCCCCTCTATGCTATACTCAACCCAATCTATTCACAAATTCTTCATGTGCGTTCTATTTGAAACCCGTTCATCTTCACTGTGTCCTTGTCAGCTGAAGAAATTGCGAACGAAACTTTAAAACAAATCTTATCCAAATTTTTGGTTTTGCCGCTCAAACCGTTCCGCATCCCAAATGCATTATTCTATTCACCCACGATCGTACACGATCTCCACTACACAGTACGTGGGTGACACATGTCGTGAGAAGGAGAATGGTCAGAGGACGTTCGTCCTAAATCTTCGAGCGAACAGTTTTTCACTGCCTCTATAAATACCCCTCTCTCCATCCTCACTTCTTTTACTCCGCTCGACCTCTCTCTCCCGCTCGAGCTCCTCAAACTCTACCGCCGCCGCTACTCCATCGTCGCCGGTGAGGAAGAGCTTCGCTGCCTCGACCTCGTCGCCGTCGTACTCACGCAGATCGCGGAAATCTTCACTCCGCCGCCGCCGTAGCTGTCTTCCTCTGCCAAGTTAGGGCGTGGGAGATCTAACCTGAAGAACTTCACATCTGTTCTTCTCAGTTCGTCGTGTTCTTCACTTCGGGTAATTAAAAGTTACTTTTATTACTCACTTTGATTCTCAAACTTTCCTGAAAATCTTCAAAGGTGTTTATTCTTCAAATCTTCACACATATGAACACCTCACATCATATGATCTTGAACTCTTTCTCTAAGCAATCATTTTCTTCAAGATTCCCTAATTGTGTGGATCTTCGATCTGTACAACTCTGGAACCTAAGACAAGAACGCTTAGTGAAATTCCTCAAGGTTCATCTGGTCAAATTCCTCAAAACTTGTTCTTTTTGAAAAACCTTCTCAGAACGCATGTGACCTCTCCGAATTCCTCGCACCTGTACTCTGTTCACAGGTACTCATGTCTGCTGCTGAATCACTAGGTTCTCATCAACTTAACTCATTTGCAGCGTTCCTCGAAGAAAAACTGCATACTTCTTCAGAGAACTCGATTGTTCAAATTCCTCAACTTAAGAATATGGCAGACGGTAAGAAGCCGCAGAAAGGAGGAAAGAAACCTGAGGTTATGACTGCGTTTGAAATCCCTGAGGAAATTTATGCTGACTATTGCACACCTGATGAAGCAAAATTTGGCAAAAAAAACAAAAAACAGCGCAAGGTGCGCATTCAGAGGATTGAACGGAGATGGGCAAGGGAATGGAGGGAATACAGATATGTGACTCCAAAGTACATGAGGAAATTTGCCCTCAATCCTCCATGCCCAAGAGCTCCATTGGCATCTGGCCAAGTAGCTGACCCCACAAGCATCAAACGTGGTGAGGACTTTCTTGAAGAATGGGCTAAGTGCCAAGCTAAATTTGCAAGACAAGCCAAGGAGGCAGTGAAGAAATTCAATGAGGATTCTGCCACTGCTACTGCTACTGAGGCCTCGGTCAAACCGAGGAAATCCATGCCAAAGAAGCCTGCTCGCAAGCCAAGTGCTTCACCAACAGTGCCCTCACGGCAAATTCCTCACACTGCTACAGCTCCACCAAAGTCCTCAACAGCTCCTTCAAAGTCCTCAGCTCCTGTGCATCTGGCTACATGTCAAAGGACTGCTGGTTTCTCGATTGCCTCTGGTGTTTCAGCAAGTTCCTCAGCTGCACCAATTTCCTCATCAGGCCCCACACTGTTGAAGACCAAAGAAACAGCTGGACGAGGTCCTCGGCCAAGTCCAAAGAACAAACAGGTCGCATTCCATGTGCCTTCTGATGATGAAGCTTCTAATGATGAACTTGCAGAAATCATCAGAGACAGACAGGTGAAGGCCGCTAGAGCCAAAGGCACATCTGTGCCACTGCTTTTGGATCCGAGAAAAATCCTCGATTACATTGATCTCTGGCACAAGGATCCTAACACCCCTATGCCTAATTTTCATCTGACCCCTGGTCAAAGTCATATGTTGATCCATTTCATCACTGAAGAGAAATGGAAGTTTGAAAAGGCAAGAGAGATCAGGAAAGCTCAATACAGAAAGGAGAAGCTCCTGAAGAAAAACGTTGTCAGAATGACACCTGAGGAACTTCTCCAGGCTCAGTGTGAAATTCAAGCCCTCAGCAAAGACTTTGATGCCTACTATGCTGATTGGCAAGGAGCTAAAGTAAGATTCGTCAATCTGATGAAGAAATTCACAAATGTTGCAGCCCCATCGCAACAAGAAAATCCACAGGCTGCAGACTCTGCTCAGCCTGCTGAAGAACATGCCAGCACCGCTGATGACTTTCAGCCTGCTGAAGAAAATTCCAGTTCCAGGGCTGATGATCCCATTCCAGCCGCTGAAGAAATTGCCAGGGCATCCACTAGTGGTGCGCCTGAAGAAACTGAACAAGTCAGGGCAACTGCATCAGTTGCACCTGAGGAAATTCATCCAGATTCCTCAGCTCCTCCTGCACCAACACCAACTCCAATTCTTCCATCTGCTTCTGATGTGAAGAAGACCAAGGCTGCAGAGCGAGCTGCAGTGAAGAAAAGGAAGGCATCAGCTGCGTCAAACTCTTCGGCTGCGAAGAAAATGAAGCCAATGACCAACTCACTCGAAAATCCAATTGATGCTGTTCCGATTTCCTCCATGCCATCAAAGGACCTAGTTCCTTTTGGAGAAGACTATGAGATCCCAAGCGGATCTGATGAAGAAAATCATTCTGCTGCTTCGTCAGAGCAGATTGATGAAGAAATTGAAGTGGAAGCAATCCCTTCAACCCCAATCATTTCCTCGCCTATGCCTCAGTTCACAGCTGAAGAGGTCGGTGTTGAGGAACTTGAAGAAGATGTGGATATTGGAAGCACAACGCCAGTGATGAACGATGACTTTTGGGAAAGTCAGCATCCAAATTCTCCACTCTTCACCCCAATCCAACAGATACCTCAGTCCCCTGCTCCAACTGTTGAAATGGGCTCTGAAGAAACTCATCCCACTTCATCTGTCCATGAAGAAATTCCAGCCACTAGTGCTGATGAACCTGCTGTTGCTGATCCTCAGACTACACCTGTTGAGGAACAAGAAATTCCTCAGCCTGAAGAACCTGAGCTCGCGATTTCAGAGGTGGTGATGCAACTCACTGACACCCCTCTGCCAAAGCCAAAGAATCCGTTCTCAAGCAAACAGAAGTTCAAGGCTGAAGATTTCTTTGCCGAGCACGTATTCTTCCCTGATTATAATCCATATGATTCTGCTCGCATAAGTAAGAGGCGTTTTTGGACTGCTAGCCAAGCCAATTTCTATTCCTCAGTGCTCTTCAACAAAGAGAAAGTCTTCGATCATGCACATATTCCTCATGTGGACATGGAGTCTCTGCCCGGCTTTGAGCCAATCCTCAGTGTTCTTTACGACGCAGGACTTCTGAATTTCTGCACTGATATCTGTGACTGGAATGAAGAACTCATTCTTCAATTTTATGCAACTCTGCACATCATCGGAGACGCTGAAGACGTGAACTCATGGGTATGAGACTGGATGTCTGAAAATACTCACTACAAGGCACCAGCAACTGAATTGCTTCGTGCTCTAGCACTCAGTCCTCCACTTGATGGTGCTCGTTGTGTCTACAACAAACCAGAACTTTCAAATCACTATATGCAAGTGCTGATGAAGCCTTTGAAGCCAAGGCAGGCCCCAAGAACCAAATTCCTCGTCAAGGAATTATTGTATGTGCCTCGGACTGTCTATCAAATTCTGACGAAGACAATGAGTCCTATCAAAGGCCACGACTCAAATGATGAAGAAGTCGTTGGCATCATGAAGAATGTGCTTTTCAACATCATTCATGGCGTTCCCGTCAACTTCCATGATTTCTTCATGAGGACTCTGGCCAATATTGCTATGTCACCATTCGAGCTGAAGCCCTATGCTCCTTGGATTATGAGATTCATCAGGGCAAGATCTTCACTGAATTACAAAGCTGACACTCTGAACCACGGTAGCTACTTGCCTTCCATTGAAGTCCTCAAACGGACAGTTTCATCAGCTGATGATAAAGGCAAGGCCGCTGCTGTGATCGATGAAGGCATTCGTCCATTGGATGGTCAATTTCGCAAGGCTGCATCTTACTCTACCAATGACGATTCTGCCACACATGACTCTGCCGCAAATACCTCATCCAAGCAAAATCCTCAAGCCACAACACCCAGGGTGATGACTGACCGTGAGTTACTCCTCAGTCTTCATTAGAAGGTCGATCGCAATCACAAATGGGTAAAGCGTCAGTTTGGTGCAATTCTTCACAATATGACCTCAACACACAATGCAGTGAAGAAGAACCAATACTACCTTCATGAAACCTTCAACCGCACCTGGGCTGTCCTCACTCATGTCTATAGCGCTGAAGAACTGAAGACTATGGGTCTCAAGGAAGAATTTGACTGGTCTGCACCTTCTCCGAAGAAATTCAAGAGGGTCAAAATTCCTCCACTGGTGTCCAGCTCTTATTCTTCAACGTGTGACACTGATGAGTATGAAGATTTGGACGACACTGCGGTAGGCCCTGCTACAACAAACAACCCCGACAACGCTGGTGCTCCTCCATCGACTTGAAATTCTTCAGGGGCGTTAGTCCTCAGTTTCAATCCTCTTGGTCATTTGATGACAAAGGGGGAGAAATCTGAGTTAGTCTTCAAGAGGGTCTATATTAAGGGCATTTTTTAAGGTACAACTCTCGTTCTTCTGAAACTTTTATTTGGATCAAGTTGTAATCTTAAACCCGATGGTGCGCTGATACTTTTGTTGCATTATGCTTCGCATGCTTATTCCTCGTTAATGACATTGCACGCATGCTGAGTCTCATCAGGCACCATATTTCATCATGCATTTCAAATTCTTCATATTATATATCAAATGCGCGTATGAATTACAAGATATAGGGGGAGATCTCCATGATTCAACTCTTCAAATGTGCATTGCCTCAAAAGCAATTTCCTCACTATGCACATCTTCAGGGGGAGTTCTTCTATATCTTGTAATCAAATTCCTCAATATCAGTGTATACACTTCATATGTTTATCCCTGTTGAAAACTTAACCTATGTTGTCATCAATCACCAAAAAGGGGGAGATTGTAAGTGCATCTAGTGCCCCTTAGTGATTTTGGTGTATTGAAGACTTATAGGTTAAGGGACTAATGCGTTTGTGAGTGTACACAGGTCTATAAGTCTATGAGGAGTTTGATATTTACAGAGAAAGTCGACCCCTAAAAATGAAGTTCTTCAACTGAAGACTTTCTGAAGACTTTGAAAGTGAAGAAATTGGTGTGACCTTGAAGACTTGGTATTCATTTGTGGAACATGAAGCGTGAATACTTTTGTTTTCATAGTTTCATTTTCTCTTTCTTGAGTCATAGGAAACACCGTACTGTTAAAGGGGGTTGAGGAAATACTAAGGAAAAATTTCCATGTGATGCTCAACTCAAAATCCTACACCTACCAATCCCTTCGAGTGAAGCCTTTGGAAATCTCATATAGTTCAGTCACTTTCTTCAGTGACAGAGATGAAGTTCTTCTGGCCGCTGATGAATTTGTTCTGACTGAGGAGTTAGGAATTCGTCAGTGCGAATTACCTACACAGTGAGGAACATGATAGCCCTGAGGAATTTGAGAGTCAAATTTCTGACCATTGCTATGTTGTGCGCCAGCTGTCCCAAAATATCTTATCCACCTAACGGTCATATCATTGGAGGGCATTTATGTCTTATCATGTCGGGCTGCTCCCTAGGCTATAAATAGCCACCCCCTACAACCACTAGCTGGTTGGCTGCTCCGAGAGAACTTGACACTTGTCATTTGAGAGCAACCCATCCTCCGAGGACTTTGAGCGAAAATCATCGAGTGAGGAAAACCCAAAACCAAACCCCTACAAACCCAAAGTGATTGAGCATCACTGAAGAAATTGATCCTGCGTGGATCCGACGCTTGTTACCTTGGAAGACTGTGCTTCTTCCAGACGGTTAGGTGTCAAGGTCTAGAGCATCCAAGAGGAATTGTGGATCGCCGAGTGACCAAGTCTGTGAAGGTTTGGAAGTCGCCTGAAGACTTACCACGAGTGATTGGACGAGGTCTGTGTGACCTTAGTTCAAGGAGAATATGAGGACTGGGTGTCCTGAGCTGCGTGCTCAGTGACTGGGTGTCCGGGACTGTGTGTCCTCGAGTTTAAATACTCAGCCGCTCGAACCAGACGTACAACTGAGACGGCAGTTGGAACTGGTCTACCAAATCATTGTCTTCACCAACCTAACTGGTTCTATTTCCTCAACCCTTTCATTTCCTCATTACTATGTTGAGTGTTTGTTCATATCTGTGTTTGAAGACTTTGACTGAAGACTTTCTCAATTTCCTCAGTTCAATTTCTTCAGTCTGTTTGTCTTCATCTTGTGCTTATCCTGTGATTACGCTTTCTGTACTCTGTGCTAGTCTTCATTTCATCATGATGACCATGCTTGTATTCTGTTATGCTTACTTCTAAGTACTTATTCCGCTGCTAATAGTTCTTCGCTAAGGAATTTCCTCACCGGCAAATTCCTCAGTGAAGAATTCATAAAAATCGCCTATTCACCACCCCTCTAGTCGACATAACGCACTTTCAATCCGTCTATGGGAACTGCTGCTACTTTTGTGTGCCTGTGAATCATGTGAGAACCATCGTAATTGTTGCCGAAACAGATGCGTCCTCACTAGTTTTTTCATGAATATGGCATGGTAAGACATAAGTTGTCACGGTTTATCATACGAGCAGTGTGTGTTTTGATGGAATAGATCACTCGTTCGAGAACTATGCGCCGATGTATACATAAGTACTTGTAAACACTGTTGGTGCTACCCCACTTGTAAGCAGTTGTGCAAAACACGACACATTGGCTCAGATCGATTCAACACTAGGCTATCGACCAATTAATAATCAACAATCTGCTGTCTGACATATAAGCAACTATGTATCTTGTTACAGTGGTTCATGCAGTTAACTGAGGCCACAATGTAAAATCCAAACGTTCACATGCTAGTCCAGCGCTCATGTGGAACACTCACATTAAACTCGTCTTCGTAAAAAACTTGAAAAGCATAAGTTAAGCAATTTTATACATCTCAATGATTCATAGAACATAACAAACATATACTAGTTCACAACAAAAGACAAAGTTGTGAGAAGGTTTACAAATCAGAAAAAACAAGCAAGGCTTCTCTCAGCAAAGGGCCTCCCGGCAGGCTTAAATTTCCTAGAGTTCACTCTGGTTTTTTCTTGTTTCCACCATCCAGGGTTAGGTTCTCTCATTCCAGAATAACCAATTATAATTGTGGTCTCAGCTGGAATGCTGAACTGAACCATGCGGTGTACTGACCAAGTGAAATTCTTGTGCATTCCACTAAATTTAAGCACCGCTATTTGCAGAAATAAGCAGACCACAATGCCTCTTGTCCGCGCACCTGTCCAAAAAACTGCCGTGCAGTCGTGCCAGCTAGTCCTCAGTCCATGGATGAACTGGTAGAAAGTGCATTCCGGACTAGGATGCAGTTGTTTTCGCTCATCCCTACACTGCAATCAGGAAGTAAAACGTACGAATCAACTTCATTTAGATTGCGTTGGTCATTCTACCTAGTAACTACCAATGTAGGAATACCTGGAAGACGAGTGGTTAGACGACGGCAACGTGGGATAGCCATCTCATTTTGCGCAGTTCTACTTGTCGTGGAATTATCACGTCAGATGTCCTAGTGTGAGGACTTAGTCGTGGAGCCATCGCAACGAGATTAGCTTAAAGGGGTTATACCAGACCAAGGACACGGGGAGTTTATACTGGTTCGGCCCCTTGCGGTGAAGGTAAAAGCCTAGGATTCAGTTGTGGTGGAATTGACGAGGTCTCGATGATCAGGGAGTGAATCCGCTTTACGTGGCTCTCGAGTTGTTGTTTCTTGTCCTTGAACCGCCGCCGAGTCATCCCTTTATATACACAGGTTGACGCCCCGCGGTTTACAGAATCCCGATGCCGGCTCGTACACGTGTCCGGCTCAGTTTCTACCCTTTCCTATCTTACAATACAAGTTACATATCACATGGCGGTTTATATCTACGGGCCCTAATCTGCCTTTGGGACCTGGGCCTTTAAATCTCTCTAGTAAAGCTCCATACTCCTTGTCTTGATGGGCTTCAATACAGATGACTCCTTATGAGTATAACCCGGCCCCTCCTGGGCGGTTTATACACAATAGTTATATCCCCAACACTACTAAAACTGAGGTGTGTGCTTTTGATTGCGCGGATGGAAAAGATACGGAGACAGAAATCCCAAAACGATATGGAGACAGACATCCCTGTTTGCGCAAATACGAAATACGATTATTTAAACAGTGATAGATATTTGCAGTGGCGTATGATTAACAACAGCATCTATTGTCTTATAATTGGCACTAGATTGACAGTATGAAGAGTCCTTAAGTAAGTAGCATCACATCACATCAACACTGCCATTAGAATAACATGCAGAATAATAACATTAGTATTACTGTCATGAGAGTAGCACATGGTCAGTAAATGTGCAATCAAATTTGTGCAGTTCCACTGGGATGAAGCAATGTTAGCGGTGTGAGATTTAAGTGTAACTGCAAAAACACAATTCATGGGAAATAAAGCAAGACGGAAGCACTTCATAAAATGGTGGTGGCATTGCTTCAATTTATCGACGGCACTAGACCATTACTTATGGTGACATTAGGTGGCATTGCTTAATGCTTCATGTGATTTTACATTAACGTTAGCAATATGGGTGTAGGGACAGCAGGGGCATAAAGTGGTGAGGCAGATGTGGCTGCCGAGAGTTGCAAACACTCAGGCAGCATGTCTGCATTTGTCCCATTTTTATCTCCTCGGCGACATTTTCCTATGTGAGCACAGGAAATCTAGTCCTGCTCATTCTCATTTGCGTTGTCCCCCAACACCCGTCACTTTCTTTCCTTTTTCAACCAAGAGATAGGTCCACTTCCCCCCACCCTTCGCCATCCACTATGCTTTCTTCGTCTTTTCAACCAAGAGACCGGTTGGGTAGCCAGTATATACTACTTTCCCCCGTTTCCTCTTAGAACCAAGTCCTAGATTCATGCTACAGCTTTCCCACTTTCTTCCCTGTTTGAACCAACTCTTAGAGTTGACTGTATGAATTAGCTTTACCTATAATAATAGTAAAAGTCTAGGTGGCTTTGGAACAGTGGACGGAAGTAGAAAAAGATCCACACGAAGGGAGCTGGGGCAGTAGAGCAAGGCAGGTTTCGAAGGAATATATACCCGAGGGTCGTCGTCATGTGGCAAAGACAGCGTTGGGAGGCCGCATCTTGGACACAATACCGCAGGGAGGAATAAGGGGTTGGGGGACCTCCCGAGCCGGCGCTCTCTCGGAGAGAACGACACGACCGCCGATCGAAACGCGCGGGCAGCCGTTGGTCTCCTCCCTCGCCGCTGACGACAACGTGAACGATGCACCTACACCCCTGCCCCTGTCGAGGTTGTCCGGCCAGATTTGTGACCAACCGTGAGCTGAGAGAGAGTGTGGCCACCTATGTCTTGCTTAGATCTGGAGAGCATGAGAGAGTGAACAAGAGGAACCCTAGTAAAGCAAGCGCTAAGGCTCCTACTTATATATATATAGTGGAGTGATTTTGTTGTACCAGCTTCAAAAAAATGCACTCCTACGTGTACCCGCGAGTGGGTGTGAGAGAACTAGTGTGTGCGTGCACCGCTTCTCTTCATGAGAGTACAATATACTATGCCCAAAGAACATTCACCGCAAGAGTAATAGTATAAGTGTGTGACGTGTGAGCTAAAATAAAATGTGTGCGACGTCTTTTGTTTTTTAGAAGTTCTGAGGGTATGGTGTGAAGAGCACATATGTGCGTGACGTCTACCTGCAGATAGACGGTGGGTGCAACGTGCGAGTCTGCGAGAGGACTCGGGAGAGTCGTGACTTGTGAGGGTGCGTGTGCGTGAGAGAGAGGGGGCACGTATCAATGCAATGCATGTGTCCATAAATCATTATCCGACAAACGTTTGCCACAAGCCTTTTTCCTGACGAACACCGTAAGAACCGTTAGATCGGCATCCGACAGTGTCAATTTTGCCATTTTATTTAATAGAACAACCACCCCTCCTACACACAAATCTTCCACGTGAGTGTTAGCAACTGCTGTATGCTCCCTCTGTTCCAAAATGCAGTGCATTTAGCTTTATTAAAAATTCGAACCTCACAAGCTTTTACCGAGTTTTTGTGTACCAAATTGCACATGTAGATTACCCTGTATATATCATTTCATTCATCTTCGAGAGGTAACTATAAAGATTGGGGAGGAGTCTACAAAGAAAGACCATCGTATCGCCCGCAACAACTTAAACCATCCTTTGGTGTCGAGGAATATCATAGGAACTCTATATGATATGATTTTTATAGGATTTTTTTCCTTTAGAGCCAATTGGTTCATGGGAATAGATTCATATACTCCACATTTCAAAGGGAATAAACATGATATCATTTCTATAGCTTTAGAGCCACTTGGTTCATATGAATGGATTCCTATACTCCCTTAATTTGAAAGGAAAATAAACATTAGCATATATTCAATAGAAAAGTTCCTATGATATGAACCAAATTACATCTCTTTTCTAATCCCTCCTCATATGAATTAAGATACATGTCATCTCTAGATTCAATAGAAAAGTTCCTATGATGTGAACCAAATGACATCTCTTTTCCAATCCCTACTCATAGGAATTGAGATACTCCATGTCATCTCTTTCCCTACAACTTCCATGTATACATCTTCTATTCCTAAATAGATAGTACAACCCACTAGTATCTTTTTTCCAAGACATGCAACTATGGCACAAGAACTATATAGTGTGCCAATAACTTTGAAAGATGGTCATTGGATGAAGCTAATCCGACAGTGCAGAGATGGCAAATCCGAGCACTACTGGCCGTTGGATATCATCAACATTCCACCAGAGCTGCCGCATGTAAAATTTAGAAGACTCCATGGTTGAACATAAGCATAATGCACAAACCTCAAAACACAAGCACTTCTCCTTTGATCTAGAATCTTCTGTATCATAATTGATTTTTTTCTCTAAATGAATTGCCATTATTTGTTTTTTACCTTATGCTTTACAATGCACAACCCCATGAATCTTAACATTTTTATAAAACTAATTGATTTTGAATGAGATGAACTATAAGAACTAAGAAAACATCTACATCATGCATATATGACTCAAAGCTTTACATGCTATAGTGTGTATTTATTCATAATTTGGTTTTGAAATCACATGCGTCCAATGCATGTGTACCTTACTAGTTTTGAGTAGAGTAGCAAATTTCACGCGACCCCGGGTCAAAATGTAGGGCCCATTGCCTTTCGGTCGAACCTACGTCCACAATTTTTTGTACGTACTATATCTCCACTGGTCCCCGAACCCAAAATGCTGCCTCATTGCTGTAAAACCAAGCGGCCCACACATATTTAAGGCATCGACTCGAACCCGTTTACTACGACGTGGCCCCGCATGCTGTAGTACTCCTACAAACCCTACCGCCGCACTCATCATCGATTTTCTTCAAGAGGATGAGGGAGAAGCCGATTTGTAGTGGAGGCGCTTTGAAAAAAAGGATCTGTAGTGGAGACCCCTACCCTAGGGTGCCCTAGGTAGCTACTGCACGCATCATTGTTTTCTCTTTTCTTTATGCTTTTGCACCCTAGAGTGAAATGATGGTTGCTTCGTCCGTCCAGCTTAATGCGGGAAAGGTGGGGCTTTGTGATTTGACCCCTCATCGCTCATTTTCTACTACTGCGGCGCTACGACCGGGGTGCCTCCAATTCCAACCGCTGCTCCGAACTGTAATTTGGTGCATCGCACGTGGAACAAGATGGTGGATGAGCCACATGTCGGCCAAAGGGGTCCTGTTAAGTGTGTCGCCATTTCGTGAGTTGCTATGCCAACACGACAGGAGTAGCCTACCACTTGGTTTTGCTCCTTGGTGAATCCCGACTATATTGATCTAAAAAGATACGTGTTGAACTACGCTCTCCATCTCGGTTTTTTATTTTTAGGCGTCTCGGTTTATACGGCATGCACGTAGTTCTAGGTCATCCATTTTACTAACTAAATATGAGTTACGATGTCACAAAAAGTATATCATTGGATTCTTAAGTGGATGTAGTTGTATTTAAAAGTCGAGGGCGGGGCCTTTCCTGTGCGGTAGGTGGGGCAGTTCTGCCTAGTCGGTTCGACAGAGACGCGAGAAGATGAGGGAGTAGGCTGCTGCAAACGTAGGGCTGTGTGATTTGACAACGAGTTACTCCTGGACAGGTGGGGCCCCGTGATTTGACTTGCCATTATCATTTTAACTGCGGTGCTACGACTGGCGTGAGTCTCCTGATTCCTGACCACCTCCATACAGGTGCCTCTTCCAATGCTCCGCCATGTAATTGAGGCTGGCTCTTGCATGAGAGCCCACTTCTCCACTTTTTCCTTGCCTCTTTCCTCCACATATGCAAAAATGCCATGTAAAGCGGGCTTATAGCCCACTATTGTAGTACTTACTTGCTCCTACGGGTGTTAAGCTTGCCACATAGGCATAAAGTTTGATGTGGCAAGTTGGTGACCCAAGGAAGAAACGGTGCTAAGCGCGTGTACCTAGGTGAAAAGACAATTTTGAGTCTATAGCTAATTAAATGAAGCAAACTTAGCAACAAAAAACTAATAAGCACCTATGCATTGGGGACTTGAGTGCTAAGCCATTTAATGCCCTTAGCACCTCATCTAAGCACCATTTCATTGGAAGAGGTCACTCCTTGGCAAATGCAATAAATACTACTCCCTTTGTCCCATAATATAAGAACGTTTTTGGCACTACACTAGTGTCAAAAACGTTCTTATATTATTGGACGGAGGGAGTACGAAGAAAGAGATAGAGAGAAGTAAAAAAAATAACACACTTATAGCTAAACTTGTTGTAGTATGAGTGACTAAGTGATGACATGCAAACATCAGATAGCCTAACGCACCGTGTTAAATATACAAGGGCGCGACCGCGCGAGCGATGCGATGGTCGTCGTAGGCGCGACCATGATACGGGCTGCTTGTAGCCGTTAGATCTGAGATCGAACAGTCACATGCTAAATTGCTGAAAATTTGCAAAATAAGCCTCCATGATAGGATATTCACCCATAGGTCTAGAATCACGCCATGCAACCATTCAATCTCAGATCCAAGGGCTCTCGGAAGCCCGTATCATGGGAGAATGGAAAGCCACTACCCTGCCGTTCGCACGCTGGTAGTTCGCTCCTACTTGTCCCCGCATGTCCTTTAGTATTACCGCGGTTCACTCCTAGTCGTCCCGTCCTTTCACATTATGATAGTTCCACTAATACTAACCCTCCTCCCAAATCCATGGCGTCCCAAATCTCCATGATCGGCGATGAGTACAAGGTTAGAACCATCACCGGCGATTAGTTCGACGTCATCTACACCCGTTCTCCCGCAATGGTAAAAGGATGCCTTTCTCGCTTCAGACGCATGTTTGAAAACTAAGATCATGAGTGGGTCGCTGGGCTAGATGTTGAGTACACCACAGTCCTGGGACGAGAGAAGGATCTAAAGGAGGAAGAGAGGAAGAAGCCCACCGTGATCCAGGTTTGCGTGCATGACTTATGATTGGTCTACCACATATTCCATGCCGACATTGAATGCCTGGATTTTAAGAACTTCCTCAAGAGCAACCTAGTCAAATTCGTTACTGTAGACTTTAGGAACGACAAGGAAGTCCTGGGTCAGACAGGCCTCATTGTAGGCAACCCCTTCGACCTCCAGAAGAATCGGCTGCTGCCCTCCAGTGTCCAGCCTTCAATGCTGACCCTGGCAGGAGCCATGGTTCATCCTTCACACGGTACACTGGAGAAACCTCAATACACATTTCATCGTCATGCAGGGCAGCGGAATGTACTAGATATAGACCACATCCACTATGCTGCAATGGATGGCTACCTTTGTTTCAATATCTACAAGGGTTGGATGAAGAGCAAGAGCCAAGTGTGCGGTTCAAGCAAAGAAGTATCGGCCAAGAGGAAGAGGGACAAGGACGAAGTCGAGGACGTGGATGAGGACTCCGGGTGAGTAAGGTGTAAGTGTCGATTCTCATGGTGGTTCTAATGCAGTGTCTACCGGATTAGTTGCATAGTTTAATTTCAGGTGTGCTTAGTTTAATTTGAGGGGTGTGTTATGCTGAGCCCCCAGCAGAACTATGTTATGTTTCTTCTCGTTACTTTAACTCTTCAGTATGTACATACTACTAGTATTTATTTAATAGAATTTAGCACCCCATTTAAACACGTACTAGCTTTTTTAATAGTACTATATGCATAATTTGGCGACAAGCTATCTTTATATGTACCACCTTTTTTTAATTTCAATTTTTGCTCCATGGCGCAATCCATCGATACTACTACTGTACAAAAATATACATTTTTTAAAAGGCTAGAGTACTGTTCATCACATATATAGCCCGTTAAATTCTCAACCTAGAACAACGTGCATGCCATGTAAACCGATACAGAGGAAGTATAGTAAAAATGAGGTGATTTTACCGAGCAATCGGCGGGGGAGCATGGCCTGTCATGCGGTCCCACGTGTCTTGATGTACCAAGGAGATGCGCGTGTCCCTCTTGAGGTAGAAGCAGTACTACGTGGTTTGAGATGATGGCGAACCGAAGTGGGAAATAATGGTTGCTTCGTCCGTCTGGGAAGATGCGGCATTGCGATTTGACGTCTCATTGCTCATTACTAGTACTGGGCCGGTACAAGTGGGGTGCGTCCCTGTGGGGACCGATTCTCCGGGAATGAATTTCCAGAAAAATGGCCCTTGTGCTCACCAGCCCCAGGATAACTGTTAGCTGATGAGGCACCAACTTGATACAAAAATTCCAAGCAAAATACAAAATATGTAGTACAAGACCATTCTGGCCTAGGAGTACAACAATATGGTTTCTAGTGGTTGGTGGCGGAAGCGGTTTATGGATCATCAGTGTTTATGGAACTCCATTTTCCACAGGAACAGCTGACCAGGTTAATCTCCTATCTTCGCGAGGCTGCTATCATCATTGCTTAGGTTCTGGGACTGTCGGCATGGTCGCTCCTCTCCGCGCAAGAAAATCTGGCCAAGACAATAGCCAGGGACAAGCCAGTGAGTACTTTGAATGTACTCGCAAACATCATGATCACATGTATAATATAACCATGATGTGCTGAAATTATTTTATGCTCATGACATCAGTCACAAAAGATAAATAAAACTCTGATGCGTGCAAGCATGTTGTTTATGAATATGCAACAACATAGTACTATTAAATTAAGAATTAACTAACAGGCATGCCACAGTCGGGTGTCTTAGCGACACCACATAAAGGGCTTTAAAAGAATTGCCATAGTCGGGCGTCTGAGCGACACCACATAAAGGGCTTTCAAAGAAATGCCACAGTCGGGCGTCTGAGCGACACCACATAAAGGGCTTTAAAAGAAATGCCACAGTCGGGCGTCTGAGCGACACCACATAAAGGGCTTTAAAAGAAATGCCACAGTCGGGCGTCTGAGCGACACCACATAAAGGGCTTTAAAAGAAACAATCATAA
>NC_041385.1:594169778-594193798 GCF_002162155.2 Triticum dicoccoides | reverse complement strand
GCTTTAAAAGAATTGCCATAGTCGGGCGTCTGAGCGACACCACATAAAGGGCTTTCAAAGAAATGCCACAGTCGGGCGTCTGAGCGACACCACATAAAGGGCTTTAAAAGAAATGCCACAGTCGGGCGTCTGAGTGACAGCACATAAAGGGCTTTAAAAGAAATGCCACAGTCGGGCGTCTGAGCGACACCACATAAAGGGCTTTAAAAGAAATGCCACAGTCGGGCGTCTGAGCGACACCACATAAAGGGCTTTAAAAGAAACAATCATAATAAATATCCCGGAGGTAGAACCATCCCAGAGATATTTGATAATAATAATATCATGGGTTAGTTTACAACAGAAATAATGATCATAAACATCATAAATCACCAGCCGTGATTCAAGCTCTGGTTTAACAGTTTATCCTCCGAAGACCGACACTAAGACCGACACTTGACCCATCCCAGACTGTAGTCCTTAACCATGGACACGGTTATTCGAATAGGTTTAATCTCTGCAGAGGGTGTACTCTTTACCCACGAGTAACGGATTCCTTTAGTCCGTCAAGACTAATTCCGTCCACGGCCTTTTAGTTGGAAACACACCTAACTTGCACACACCAGCTTAACTTACATGTGTCTGGAATCACCCACGACACTTGTCAAGCAAAACTCTAAGTGGGGAGGCCACAACCTCGACGTAACATGGGATCACAAAAATTTATACCGCACGCAAACTGGGGAGCTACCCCCTTCGGCTACAACCGAAACACCCATGCTCCCGGATCCGGTGGCATGGCTACCAGATGCCTCCAGTATCTTCCACCATGGCCTCTCTGTATGGTGTGTGCTAGGAAAGGGGTTGACAACTTACTGAACCGTACCCCACCTATGGCAGGGACAAGTGGCAGTACGAAACAAGTATGGGGGTTACCGGAACAAGACTCGGTCTACGGTCGACTCAGGAGGTTCAAATATTCTCTGCAAGGTCAGCATAACAATGCACATACTTCAATCAACGGATAGAAATACCACGCGTCATACCCCTCATGCCATATCGGACACGACCGTCTCGACGGAGGGCTAGGGACAAGACCGTGTCTACCCAAGACAGAGGCCTTCCCGGTTTTCCTTCCGGTATGCATGAAAAGCATATGACGGTGATCTCCATCACAATCATATCAATTCCACTAGCATGAAATGCATTAACATGCACTCATGAGTAGGATCATATCCTCACATAAAATGACGTATGCAAGAGTCGGGGTGGCGTTGTCACCGAATCGAACAACACACACAAAAATTTCACCGGGGTTCAGAATGCTTGCCTTCAGGTCATGGGAAAGCAGGGTGCATTCCAAAACATCTTGAAATCTTAAAAAATCCTATTTAAAGGAATATATATATGAATTAACACACAAAATAAAAACAGTACAAAAAGTTGTTTTGAAATTTTTTCAAATAATTCTTAAAATAAACTAGACAATATTTGAAAGAGGTAGGAAAAAGAATCAATTTATTTGGAGTTGTATTTAATAAGTTATAGCCGGTCAAAGTTTGGTCAAAATCTGCTATTTTAAAAAAAATAAAACAGAAAAGAAAACCTGTTGAAGATATACGTACACGTCGAAGGCGCCTTTGGGAAATGCGTTTCCACTTAACCGACGTGTACTGGGGCGGGGGTCACTGACAGTGGGTCCAGGGGGCCCCACCGGTCAGGTTTGACCAGTCTTCCTCCCTCTTCTTCCTCTGGCCGAACAGAGGCGGGGACTCCGGCGATCGTTGCCGGCGTTTGGCGGCTCCTCGCGGGCTCCAGATGGTCGAGATGGATCCGCAAGACTGGGGCGGTCCCTCCGGTGGTCGCTGGGTCGGCGGGGACAGAGTGAGCTGCCGGCGGCGAGCTCCGCGGCGGAGGAGGGTTCGGGGACAAAGTGGTTTTGGGACTGCTGTGGCTCCCGATCAAAATCGAGCAGTGGAACAGGATCACGGGAGGAAGGGAAGTTTCCTGGTGGAGAGAGTGGAGAGGGGGAGGCCCTGGTGGCGTCGGAATGGCTGGTTCAGTGGCGGCGGCTGGAGTTGCCGGAGAGGATGAAGACGACCCTCTCCCTTTGATTGACGGCTAAGGGGGCACGAGCGGAATGGTGTGAGGTTGCCTGCGTGTGGGTTTGAGCTCGGGGGCCTCCTTTTATAGCACCTCCGAGTCGGTTTGCGGCGGCCATGGATAAGCTTGCCGGCGATCGCCGTTTTGTAGCTAGGGCGACGTGGCGGCGACGCGCGCTAGGGGACGACGCTGCGGATGAGCTCGCACTGTTCCAGGGGGCAGGTGGCAAGCGCTGGCAGCTTGGGCGGCGCTGGCTAGCGCAGGGGCTGCCGGGCGGCGGTGGCGGCTAGCTGCTGGCCTGCCGGGAACGTGGCGAGAGCTGCGGGGCTCGTGGGGTGCAGCAGGGGACACTGCATGCTGGCTGCGGTCGGTCACGGGCTGGAGTGAGTGCGGGGTGTGACGCGCTGACTCGGGCACACATGGGTGCCAAACGCACCCAGAGCACGCCCGGTACATGCTCGACGAAATGCCAGGGCAGCCTAGAGGTCGCGGTTGAGGATGGCAATAAACAGGTCTAGTCTAGGGTTAGCAAGGGGGTCAAGGGACATGGTGGATTTGTCAGGGGCCCAAGTTCACCATGTAAACTTGAAGCCATGCCAAATATGGCTATGCACCCAGGGTGTTTGACAAAATGCCAAAGGCACCTAGGTAGTTCTTGGAGTGGCCAAATTCTGTATGGATGCAAGAGAGGGTGGTGAAGTTGGTTTGCAAAAAGGAGAAACTTGCTAGTGCAAGTTTTGCAAAACTATACTTCTGGACAGTGAGTAAGTGGCATCATTACATGGGCCAAGAGTGCTCCAAAGAGTGCATGCTCCTGGACTTAGGGGTTTTGCAGGGTTGACTACAAGCATGAGAAAACACAAGGTCACTTGAGCAAGAAAGAATAGAGTTGTAGTAGAAAGCACAGGTCTAGTCCAGAATGAAGAAGGGGTTGATTCACTCAAAATTTTCAAATAACACCACTGGTTTTTTTTGCATAAAGTGGAATCATATGCTGCTACTAACATCCCATAATTTTGGTGGGGGCTCTAGGGAAATATTTAAATGGGTTGTAGTGCAAAATTGTCCACTGGACCAGAGAAGAAAAACATGTGTAGCACTCAAAATATGCAATGAAATAAATATATAATTGCACAGAAGTGATTTAGAGACCTCACATGATATCTCCAAAATTTGGTTGGATGTTTAGTTAAATTTATCAACTAGTTGTAGTTGAAAAAGAGCTCCAAAACTTAAAACAAGTCATTTTATGAATAAGGCTCATGGTGGAATAATTTAATAAATAAATCTAATGATTAAGAAAATATACATAGGGGGCATAGAAGTCCAATATATTTTGGAAAGCTCCACTAGAAAAATCCTTAATATTAACAGACAGGTCCTGAAATCAATGGAAATAAACTTGCAGGCAAGGAATTTTTAAACTCTTGGCAAAATTTTAATACTTAAAATCTGGTTAAAATTTTGGGGTGTTACAATTACTACCCCCCTTAAGAAAAATCTTTTCCTCGAGATTTGCTAAGGGCTGTAAAGCAGAAATAAATTTTTACCTGGTCAAAAGATCATTTTACTAAAGCGGTCAAAAGCGGCTACGGTGAGAGGGCAATAAGCGATGAACAACTGCAGTGTGGGCACTGGCGTTGTGTGGAGAAATTCTACACTTAGGAAAAACGAGTGATTTCTACGCGGGACGCAGTGAATTTAGAATAATTTCTAACTTCTACAATACGCTGGTCGTACCCGAGAGCACAATACTCTCTCTGGCTGACTGGTGGGACCAGGGCCCACTGTCAGTCTCTCCTTCTTCCTCTGGCTCTCTCTTCTTCCTCTCTCCCACGCGCTTTCCCGGCTTTCTCCACCGGGGACGACTAGCGCGTAGGGCATCTAGGCCATACTGCGGTAGTGCGCGGCGTGCTTGCTGCTAGTGCAGTGTGCACTCACCTTGCGGGCCAGTGCGCTGTCAGCACTGCTCGCGGATTCGCCTCCGAACACCGGCGATCGGGCGACGAGCGGCGCTGTTGGACTTCGCCCACCATACACCGATCTCAAGCTATAAAACGACCGCGGTGCTCCTTCTTCATCTTTGCACTTGGCCTCGTTTTCTCCTCCTCCTCCTTCTCCTCCATTTCTGCTTGCCGGAGCTCGAGACGAGGCTTCAATGGCGGAGACAGTGCCGGACTGGTATGTGATCCTGGTGTGTGGAGGGCTGGCGGCAGTGCTGGGGCTCTTTGTGCTCCTGTGCGCGATGATCTTTGATGATCGCCGTGATGCTGCCGCTCGGGTGCTAGCTCTCTGCAGTGGCGGTGATCACGAGGAATAGACGTAATGCCTGGTGTTAACTGTTGTCGGTGTGTCGGAGGTGATTAGTATCCGGATGATTATCCGCTAATCTCTCCCCTGGTGGCTGTGGTGTGCTTAGGGAGGTGGTCGGTGAGATGCAACATGGTTGCGTGTCTTTGTAAGCATTGTAAGAGTCCGAGCGATTGTGGGTCTGCTGCCATGGTGCTGCGGGAATAAAAACAATTATGCCGTGAGAGGTTAAACGATGCAGCAACTCAGGGAAAAGAAATCTCATTCCAGGATTTTCGTGGTTTACACAGGTTACTCACGAAGAAAACCACTCAAATAAGTAGAAATTTTAAAACTCGACTCGACGCACAAATTCGAGGTACCATGCATAAGTTACAACATAATAATAAATGCTGAAATAACAGACACATCAGTGACGTCTAAAATGAAAACGGTAACTGGACGGGGTCTCGAGAAAATGTCACTGGCAATGGAATACACTCCTCTTCTATCGGAGGCAGTGGATTGATAAGTCGATGTATGCGCCTCTCCGGATCGGGCCTCAGTGGTCTGCCAATGGCAATATGAGGATTCGAACCAGCGAGATTCTGGAGGTATTCCATCACTCGCCGGTTCAAATGCTCTTGAGCGATGATGTACTGGATAAGGTTGGCTAGTACTGGGTCTCTCTCAATCCGCCCACCGGGAAAAGATGTCACTCCCCCAGGTGCTGTACGGCTCGGAAAGTAATAATATCCTCGTTCGCGGGCATAGGGTACTGCGGATCAAAGGCGAGCAATCGCTTCCTTTGCAGCAGCTTCTATGGCCAGGCGTGGGGTTGGCATGGATTCCCCCATGAAAGAGACTTCCGTTGGATCTTGGTTGCGATCTACGGGAGGGATGTGTACTGTTGCCCAATATTCCGAGGTGGAAAAGGTGATTCTCGATTTGAACAGCTCGTACTGGGGTGGCTGGGTAGAACCCATGGTACTGCAGGTAAAGTCCCACAATATTTTGACAAAGCTACCCGGGGTTGCATTTGGGGTTCTCCGATAAATACTAGGGCTCGGCATGGCAAGGAATGGTTGTGAGAGTGGTGCACGAGGAGAGGATTGCTGGTTAAGGTCACAAGGTGTCCTACTTATATAGCATCTGGGCTGATTTATTTACCGTGGTGAAAGGTAATAAATATGCCAGATCTCTTCAAGAGTCGGGGTCAGTGTCGGAGATACACATATCTCATAAAGAGACGTATTACTGTGGATGTCGTCGGGGTTGGTTTTGGTAGTTGTGCCCGGAAAAATGTGCAATCATGCGCTGACCAAATATGCAAGGCTACTATTTAAAACAGAGGCACAACAACAGGCTGTGTTTATAACAAGTCTACATGATTTCAAAACGAGGATACACGGAGACTCGGTACCACTTGTACGGCTTAGTCTACCTCGTTTACGTCTAAACGGGCATGCCTGGTGGATGTCGAGTTTTCACCACGTGTCTCACTGCCGAGATTAGTCGGAGATGGTGGAGGAACTGCAGGGTCGGGGTAGTCATGATGACCGTCGCGGGGATTGTTGGCCACAATTCCGTTGGAGTGTGCTCCCAAAAGGTGACGAAGCACTTCCGGGGTCATCAAGACACCCTGGCCGCTGGCTGGAGCTGACCTCAGGGTCTCAATCGGGTGTCGGAACAGCACGACTGGGTTGCTGGCGTCGGGTTGGGCTTCCCTGCTTGCCGGGGCTCGGCGAACCAGCTCTCCTCGAGCTGCAATCAGATCAATCGTGATCTGGTCGAACAGTGCCTCTAGTGCACTTACATAGCGCACTAGGTGCAACAATGCGGGATCCGTCTCGTGATCCCCGTTGGCAACTTGGCGTGGTCTACCAGACCCTTCACGCCTGGGGTAGTAGTAGAACGAGCGACAGTTAACTCTGGGCGACAACTGCCGGAGTTGAACTATAGCCTCTCGAGTAGCTAGCTGGATGGCTTGAGGCTCAAAGGAAGTTGCCCTTCCGGTGAACCTGTAGGGGCGTTCTGGCGACAGACCCCTACCGTAGATGTGCACAGTGGCCCAGAATTGGCGGTCCTCACCGCTCATGGGTCCTTGGTACACAACATATTCTGGGGGCTCTTCTAACGCATAGGTACGACGGGCGAGGTTTGCGAGGATAGTCACGAAACCTCCAAGGTTGGTTGCTGTGGTCTCATTGTGCACTATGGGGCCAGGCATTGTGGCTATGCTGGGGAAGAGGCTGTGCCGTGCTGGGTTGAGGTTAGCGTGCCCTTTTTGTAGAAAAGGGGACGGAGTCTTCCTTCACACGCTTGTGAATGAGACATTTTTGCCATCGGTCATTGGCGTGTGATCGACAGGCTAATCTGAGAGGTTGGGCACCGACTGCAAAAAGTGTCGGGACCACAGTGTGGCTATCTTGCACGGGAAGCTTGGCTGGGGTTTGGTTAAGGTCTAGTAGGTTGGTTTACCGAGGTTTATCGACCTGGCTAGGATAGGATTAGCCAATGGTCAGCCTGGCTCTGATACCAAGTTTGTGGGGACCGATTCTCCGGGAATGAATTTCCAGAAAAATGGCCCTTGTGCTCACCAGCCCCAGGATAACTGTTAGCTGATGAGGCACCAACTTGATACAAAAATTCCAAGCAAAATACAAAATATGTAGTACAAGACCATTCTGGCCTGGGAGTACAACAATATGGTTTCTAGTGGTTGGTGGCGAAAGCGGTTTATGGATCATCGGTGTTTATGGAACTCCATTTTCCACAGGAACAGCTGACCAGGTTAATCTCCTATCTTCGCGAGGCTGCTATCATCATTGCTTAAGTTCCGTGACTGTCAGCATGGTCGCTCCTCTTCGCGCAAGAAAATCTGGCCAAGACAATAGCCAGGGACAAGCCAGTGAGTACTTTGAATGTACTCGCAAACATTATGATCACAGGTATAATATAACCATGATGTGCTGAAATTATTTTATGCTCATAACGTCAGTCACAAAAGATAAATAAAACTCTGATGTGTGCAAGCATGTTGTTTATCAATATGCAACAACATAGTAGTATTAAAATTAAGAATTAACTAACAGACATGCCACAGTCGGGCGTCTTAGCGACACCACATAAAGGGCTTTAAAAGAATTGCCACAGTCGGGCGTCTGAGCGACACCACATAAAGGGCTTTAAAAGAAATGCCACAGTCGATCGTCTGAGCGACACCACATAAAGGGCTTTAAAAGAAATGCCACAGTCAGGCGTCTGAGCGACCCCACATAAAGGGCTTTAAAAGAAATGCCATGGTCGGGCGTCTGAGCGACACCACATAAAGGGCTTTAAAAGAAATGCCACAGTCGGGCGTCTGAGCGACACCACATAAAGGGCTTTAAAAGAAATGCCACAGTCGGGCGTCTGAGCGACACCACATAAAGGGCTTTAAAAGAAACAATCATAATAAATATCCCGGAGGTAGAACCATCCCAGAGATATTTGATAATAATAATATCATGGGTTAGTTTACAACAGAAATAATGATCATAAACATCATAAATCACCAGCTGTGATTCAAGTTCTGGTTTAACAGTTTATCCTCCGAAGACCGACACTAAGACCGACACTTGACCCATCCCAGACTGTAGTCCTTAACCATGGACACGGTTATTCGAATAGGTTTAATCTCTGCAGAGGGTGTACTCTTTACCCATGAGTAACGGATTCCTTTAGTCCGTCAAGACTAATTCCGTCCACGGCCTTTTAGTTGGAAACACACCTAACTTGCACAAACCAGCTTAACTTACATGTGTCTGGAATCACCCACGACACTTGTCAAACAAAACTCTAAGTGGGGAGGCCACAACCTGGACGTAACATGGGATCACAAAAATTTATACCGCGCGCAAACTGGGGAGCTACCCCCTTCGGCTACAACCAAAACACCCATGCTCCCGGACCCGGTGGCATGGCTACCGGATGCCTCCAGTATCTTCCACCATGGCCTCTCTGTACGGTGTGTGCTAGGAAAGGGGTTGACAACTTAATGAACCGTACCCCACCTATGGCAGGGACAAGTGGCAGTACGAAACAAGTATGGGGGTTACCGGAACAAGACTCGATCTACGGTCGACTCGGGAGGTTCAAATATTCTCTGCAAGGTCAGCATAACAATGCACATACTTCAATCAACGGATAGAAATACCACGCGTCGTACCCCTCATGCCATATCGGACACGACCGTCTCGACGGAGGGCTAGGGACAAGACCGTGTCTACCCAAGACAGAGGCCTTCCCGGCTTTCCTTCCGGTATGCATGAAAAGCATATGACGGTGATCTCCATCACAATCATATCAATTCCACTAGCATGAAATGCATTAACATGCACTCATGAGTAGGATCATATCCTCACATAAAATGACGTATGCAAGAGTCGGGGTGGCGTTGTCACCGAATCGAACAACACACACAAAAATTTCACCGGGGTTCAGAATGCTTGCCTTCAGGTCATGGGAAAGCAGGGTGCATTCCAAAACATCTTGAAATCTTCAAAAATCCTATTTAAAGGAATATATATGAATTAACACACAAAATAAAAATAGTACAAAAGTTGTTTTGAAATTTTTTCAAATAAATCTTAAAATAAACTAGACAATATTTGAAAGAGGTAGGAAAAAGAATCAATTTATTTGGAGTTGTATTTAGTAAGTTATAGCCGGTCAAAGTTTGGTCAAAATCTGCTATTTTAAAAAAAATAAAACAGAAAAGAAAATGTTTCGAAGATATACGTACACGTCGAAGGCGCCTTTCGGAAATACGTTTCCACTTAACCCACGTGGACTGGGGTGGGGGTCACTAACAGTGGGTCCAGGGGGCCCCACTGGTCAGGTTTGACTAGTCTCCCTCCCTCTTCTTCCTCTGGCCGAACAGAGGCGGGGACTCCGGCGATCGTCGCCGGCGTTTGACGGCTCGTCGCGGGCTCCAGATGGTCGGGATGGATCCGCAAGACTGGGACGGTCCCTTCGGTGGTCGCTGGGTCAGCAGGGACGGAGTGAGCTGCCGGCGGGGAGCTCCGCGGCGGAGGAGGGTTCGGGGACAAAGTGGTTTTGGGGCTGCGGTGGCTCCCGATCAAAATCGAGCATTGGAACGGGCTCACGGGAGGAAGGGAAGGTTCCTGGTGGAGAGAGTGGAGAGGGCGAGGCCCTGGTGGCATCGGAATGGCCAGGTTAGTGGCGGCGGCTGGAGTTGCCGGAGAGGATGAAGACGACCCTCTCCCTTCGATTGACGGCGAAGGGGGCACGAGCGGAATGGTGTGAGGCTGCGTGCGTGTGGGTTTGAGCTCGGGGGCCTCCTTTTATAGCACCTCCGAGTCGGTTTGCGGTGGCCGTGGATAAGCTTGCCGGCGACCGCCGTTCTGTAGCTGGGGCGACGTGGCGGCGACGCACGCTAGAGGACGAGGCTGCGGATGAGCTCGCACTGTTCTAGGGGGCAGGTGGCAAGCGCTGGCGGCTTGGGCGGCGCTGGCTAGCGCAGGGGCTGCCGGGCGGCGGTGGCGGCTAGCTGCTGGCCTGCCGGGGACGTGGCGAGGGCTGCGGGGCTCGTGGGGTGCAGCAGGGGACACTGCGTGCTGGCTGCGGTCGGTCACGGGCTGGAGTGAGTGCGGGGTGTGACGCGGCGACTCGGGCGCACGTGGGTGCCAAACGCACGCTCTGGGCGCGCCCAGAGCATGCCCGGTACATGCTCGACGAAATGCCAGGGCAGCCTCGAGGTCGCGGTTGAGGTTGGCAATAAACAGGTCTAGTCTAGGGTTAGCAAGGGGGTCAAGGGACATCGTGGATTTGTTAGGGGCCCAAGTTCACCATGTAAACTTGAAGCCATGCCAAATCTGGCTGTGCACCCAGGGTGTTTGACAAAATGCGAAAGGCACCTAGGTAGTTCTTGGAGTGGCCAAATTCTCCAGATCAGTGTCTCTATGGATGCAAGAGAGGGTGGTGAAGTTGGTTTGCAAAAAGGAGAAACTTGCTAGTGCAAGTTTTGCAAAACTATACTTCTGGACAGTGAGTAAGTAGCATCATTACATGGGCCAAGAGTGCTCCAAAGAGTGCATGCTCCTGGACTTAGGGGTTTTGCAGGGTTGACTACAAGCATGAGAAAACACAAGGTCACTTGAGCAAGAAAGAATAGAGTTGCAGTAGAAAGCACATGTCTGGTCCAGAATGAAGAAGGGGTTGATTCACTCAAAATTTTCAAATAACACCACTGGTTTTTTGCATAAAGTGGAATCATATGCTACTACTAATGTCGGTGTACTAGTGTAGGGGTACCCTATTACCCCGAACTCGTGCACGGGAAGTTGCAGCACCCCGCGGCAAGGCTTGCCGGGTGACCGCCAAGACCCTCCGTGGTTCCCTTGAAGACCATTCAAGAACAAAGTACTCAAACCAAGACCCCGGCAAGAGGAGATTGCCGGGAAGGCCAATCAAGGCCCCGGGAAGAGGAGCTTGCCGGGAAGGCCAACCAAGGCCCCGGCAAGAGGATCTTGCTGGGAAGAGACAAGACCCCGGCAAGAGGAGCTTGCCGGGAAGGCCACTCAAGGCATACCAAGAAAGCTTGCCGCGACGCGCCCTGCGTCCCGGCAAGATCCGGCGAGCGACAAGCTTCCGGACGCGACAAGACGACGACTGCGGCAAGGAGCTTGCCGGCGGAAACCCCCACTTCGTGCCCGCGCTCCAGCACACCTGCTAACGTGTCGCTCTAGGACTCTCCCAAGCACACGTGGCAGGAGGCCGTGCAGCTAGGGGTACGTGGTGGCAAGTGGAGATGAAGAGAAGGCCGTCGTGGCAAACGGTGGCGCTCCTAACGATCACCTTGTGCACTGTTTAGGAGACTCAGACAGGCATTTAATGCCCTTGTCCCCTACCGCCAGAGTTAGGTAGGGCGCACTATATCCACAGTAGCGGTAGCTGCACCTATGGATATAGTGCGCCCTACCTAACTCTGACGGTAGGGGACAAGGGCATTAAATGCCTGTCTGAGTCTCCTAAACAGTGCACATGGTGACCGTTAGGAGCGCCACCGTTTGCCACGATGGCCTTCTCTTCATCTCTGCTTGCCACCACGTACCCCTAGCTACACGGCCTCCTGCCAAGTGTGCTTGGGAGAGTCCTAGAGCGACACGTTAGCAGGTGTGCTGGAGCGCGAGCACGAAGTGGGGGTTCCCCGCGGCAAGCTCCTTGCCGCGGTCGTCGTCTTGTCGTGTCCGGAAGCTTGTCGCTCGCTGGATCTTGCCGGGACGCAGGGCGCGTCGCGGCAAGCTTTCTTGATATGCCTTGAGTGGCCTTCCCGGCAAGCTCCTCTTGCCGGGGTCTTGTCTCTTCCCGGCAAGATCCTCTTGCCGGGGCCTTGGTTGGCCTTCCCGGCAAGCTCCTCTTGCCGGGGCCTTGATTGGCCTTCCCGGCAAGCTCCTCTTGCCGGGGTCTTGGTTTGAGTACTTTGTTCTTGAATGGTCTTCAAGGGAACCACGGAGGGTCTTGGCGGTCACCCAGCAAGCCTTGCCGCGGGGCGCTGCAACTGCCCGTGCACGAGTTCGGGGTAATAGGGTACCCCTACTCTAGTACACCGACAGGAGCCCCCGGGCCTGGGCCATACACGGTGCCGAGCGCTGTTGGGCCAGGCCCAAAACAGTGCACGGGCACGCGCGGCTTAGGTCGCGCCGCATATCTCTCCGTTCCCATCGCGCACGCCCAGAACGGCACGCGTCAAACGCGGCGTCGTGGGTGACGCGGGCGGCGTGCGCGGGGCTAAGCCCCTCGAGCATGCGTCAGGCCACAATGATGAGGACGGTTCACGCCCTCCCCCCTAAACGGAGGTAGGCGTGGGGGCGCGGTGCATTTACTGGACGGGGCCGGTGCGCGGTTTTTGGGACGTCCACTCCCCACGTTCACGGGGCGGAGCGAGGCCGCCTCATCTGTCGCCTTGGTTCTGCATCCCCGCCACGCGGCTCCCATGCGCTTGGGGTCACGGACGGTGGAGTGGGAAACTAGGCCGTCGCGAGCAGAGGCAGCGGGTTGGCCCCGACTCCCTGCCTTTCCCATGCCTTGATTCGCTGAGTGGGGCAGCCGAGCCCCCACCTCGCTCCTTTATAAAGAGCGGGATGGGAGCACAGAAACCCGCACTCTCTCATCTTCTCCTCTCTTCAACTTCTGCTCCCCTTTCTCTCATCTGCCATGGAGAAAGGGAACCCAGGCCCTTCATCAGTGGCGGCGAGGGTCGCCGCTAGACAGCGCATCTCTCCCTCTTCCGCGCCCGTGGTGACAGAGCCAGCCATAAGGGGAAGAGGGAGGGGGCGAGGTCGCGGACGAGGTCGAGGCGCTCGGGGAAGAGGCGGGCGGGGTGGCGCGTCAGTTTCACCTCCGCCGGCGGCTCCTCCCCCCACGGCGGTCCATATAGGGGACGACCCTTGCGAGTTCTTCGTCAGGCTGCGCCGGGCGCCTCGTCGTCGCCTCCGGCTTCCAGGTCCGTTTGCGCGCGCGATGGAGTTGGACCCGCCCGAGACGCTGAGACTGCACATGAGGGGCTGTGGGATCAGTGGCACGCGAGTCCGCGTTGCATTCCCAGCCCCTAATGTGATGTATCTTGATCGAGGGTGGAAGACGTTCGCCCGCATCCACAGCTTGACGGAGGGGTTCACCCTCCATTTTAAGTTGACGGAGGGCGATCTCCTCTCCGTCAAGGCCTTCGGGTGCTTCGGCACTCGGGCGAAGTGCTGCGTGGACAGCTCCTCCGACAGCGAAGGCTCCTCCTCGAGCGAGAACGACGAGGAGGGGAGCAACAGCAATGATGAGGGTAGCGGGCGACGGAGTGGCGGGTCCGACTAAGCGTCGGGCGCCGCTTTGCGCGGCACCGGCGACCCCATCATCCGCGTCGCCGGCTTCTTGAACTCCCCGGGGTCGTCTCCTTGGGCGGCTGGCGTAGGGAGGCTGCGGAAGGGGAAGAGGGCTGGCGACAAGGCCGTCAGGTCGGAGTACGAGGGCGTGGTGCCCTCGACAGCATGCTGACGTCCTGCCGCCCCGTCTTCGAGCCCCGCTTCCAGCGCTGCCGTCGCCGTCCAGCCCTCGGACGGCCCCCGGGATGTTCCCTTGGTGTCTTCTGGCACCAGTAGCTCGCCTAGGCACTCCTTTTGCCCTTTTCGCCTCCTTGACCTGCCTCCTGAGGAGAGGGACATGAAAGGGATTACGGGCATCTTATCTTTTTAATTTGTAAGCCTTTCGGCCTTAGCTGTATCTAGAACTTGTAATCCTCTCTTTCATGTTTTTCATCCTCTATGGACTGTACCTGAGTGGGATGTTTTTTTTAATGAAAAGGGGATGCCTGCCAGGTTATTTGTGTCGCGAGTTAAACCCACGCCAAGGAGCAGATCCTTGGTATCCTTCGGACAGACATTTCATCTCCCGGCAACAGGCCCTGCCGCCTTCCCACGTCACTCAACCTTTCTCACGCCTTTGACGGAGGCAGGAACGAGGTGGGTGCGGTCTCCTCATTTCATCCATTTGCTGCCGCGACTACGACCAAACTTGGCCCCGAGAACGAGCCCCAGGGCCTAGGGTTGAGAGAGCACGGCAGTTTTTTGGGAAGAAACGTGGTTTCGCATTCCCCAGTCCATAAGAGGATGCATGATGAGGGATGAAAGACTTATCTGATATTGCAGCCCCCGGCAACTCTGGTTTGCCGTGGACGATTCTTGGCACTCGCAGCCCCCAGCGATACTGGCTTGCCGGAAAGGCTTTTATCTTCGGCAGAGAACTTTGACATTCTCGATGCCGGCTTCCGGCAAGATTGTTGCCAGGAAGGCTTTTATCTTCGGCAGAGAACTTTGACGTTCTCGATGCCGGCTTCCGGCAAGCTTGTTGCCAGGAAGGCTTTTATCTTCGGCAGAGAACTTTGACGTTCTCGATGCCGGCTTCCGGCAAGCTTGTTGCCAGGAAGGCTTTTATCTTCAGCAGAGAAACTTTGACGTTCTCGATGCCGGCTTCCGGCAAGCTCGTTGCCAGGAAGGCTTTTATCTTCGGCAGAGAACTTTGACGTTCTCGATGCCGGCTTCCGGCAAGCTTGTTGCCAGGAAGCCTTTCATCTTCAGCAGAGAACTTTGACGTTCTCGATGCCGGCTTCCGGCAAGCTCGTTGCCAGGAAGGCTTTTATCTTCGGCAGAGAACTTTGACGTTCTCGATGCCGGCTTCCGGCAAGCTTGTTTCCAGGAAGGCTTTCATCTTCAGCAAAGAACTTTGACGTTCTCGATGCCGGCTTCCAGCAAGCTTGTTGCCAGGAAGGCTTTTATCTTCGGCAGAGAACTTTGACGTTCTCGATGCCGGCTTCCGGCAAGCTTGTTGCCAGGAAGGCTTTTATCTTCGGCAGAGAACTTTGACGTTATCGATGCCGGCTTCCGGCAAGCTTGTTGCTAGGAAGGCTTTTGGCGAAGAACTTCGTTGTTCTTGACACCGGCCCCCGGCAAGATCGTTGCCGGAAAGGCTTATGGCGAAGAACTTCGTCGTTCTTGACACCGGCTCCCGGCAAGATCGTTGCCGGAAAGGCTTATGGTGAAGAACTTCGTCGTTCTTGACACCGGCTCCCGGCAAGATCGTTGCCGGGAAGGCTTATGGCGAAGAGCTTCGTCGTTCTTGACGCCGGCTCCCGGCAAGATCATTGCCGGAAAGGCTTATGGCGAAGAACTTCGTCGTTCTTGACGCCGGCTCCCGGAAAGATTGTTGCCGGAAAGGCTTATGGCGAAGAACTTCGTCGTTCTTGACGCTGGCTCCCGGCAAGATTGTTGCCGGAAAGATTGGCCCTAGGGGCGTTGCCAGCCCCCGGGCCCTAACTGCATTTAAACATGACAAGTGATTAGCATCCGAAGTGCACTAACTCGCTTGCGAATTTTGACTTTTGCTGCATATTCCCTATGCCTGCTGGAATGCTTTCCGGTGCGTACGATCCAGCCAGTAGCGCTTGAGGGAACGGGCCCTTAGCGGCTATTCGGGAACATCGCCTCCCGGAAAGGTTTACCATCTTGGTTCTAGCGCAACCGCACAAGTTGCCGAGTGGACTCGAGGCAACATGGGGCGCAACTAGCCCCGAGAAGGCTCCTCGGCATACAGGTCTATGCAGAAATCTCAAATAAATAGCGCATGCTATCTTCCTGTTCAACCTCTCTTTGTACGTCCACCCTACGCTTTCTAGGGAAACTTGCCGATGCAGGCACCCTTGCCGCGAGCGCCGAGTGCGGAACTTTAGCAGCCTGCTGGCGGGGTCACTATCGACAAGCAATCTTGTCGCAACTAGTTGCAGCTCGCTTAAATTGTTGAGCGGACTCGAAACAAAGTAAGGGCGCTAGCGGCTCACTTAAGTTGCTGAGCGGACTCGAAGCAAAGTAAGGGCGCTAGCAGCTCACTTAAGTTGTTGAGCGGACTCGAAACAGAGTAAGGGCGCAACTAGCTACGAGTTGATTCCTCCGCGCACAGGTTTTCCGTACAAAGAACAAGATCTCCGAGGCGGATAACCTTATATAGAAAGGAAATATCTAAAGTTTTGCATGACTTAGCTTTTTCTGTTGCCGCACTGGCGTCGTTCTTTTGCTCGCCCACTCCTTAGGAGCCATGATGATGAAGAACAGCTGCCGCCGAATCCTTCTTCTTCGGTGGCATGTCGATGAAGACGATGAAAATTTAGCTTGCGTGCACGCCGGATCGGGTTCGCACAATCTCGACGCCCCCTACCTGGCGCGCCAGAGATGTCGGGGGAGCTGTCCACGCAGCACTTCGCCCGAGTGCCGAAGCACCCAAAGGCCTTGATGGAGAGGAGATCGCCCTCCATCAACTTAAAATGGAGGGTGAACCCCTCCGTCAAGCTGTGGATGCGGGCGAACGTCTTCCACCCTCGATCAAGATACATCACATTAGGGGCTGGGAATGCAACGCGGACTCGCGTGCCGCTGATCCCACAGCCCCTCATGTGCAGTCTCAGCGTCTCGGGCGGGTCCAACTCCATCGCGGGCGCAAACGGAGCTGGAAGCCGGAGGCGACGACGAGGCGCTCGGCGCAGCCTGACGAAGAACTCGCAAGGGTCGTCCCCTATATGGACCGCCGTGGGGGGAGGAGCCGCCGGCGGAGGTGAAACTGACGCGCCGCCCCGTCCGCGTCTTCCCCGAGCGCCTCGACCTCGTCCTCGACCTCGTCCGCGACCTCGCCCCCTCCCTCTTCCCCTTATGGCTGGCTCTGCCACCACGGGCGCGGAAGAGGGAGAGATGCGCTGTCTGGCGGAGACCCTCGCCGCCACCGATGAAGGGCCTAGGTTCTCTTTCTCCATGGCAGATGAGAGAAAGGGGAGCAGAAGCTGAAGAAAGGAGAAGATGAGAGAGTGCGGGTTTCTGTGCTCCCATCCTGCTCTTTATAAAGGAGCGAGGTGGGGGCTCGGCCGCCCCGCTCAGCGAATCAAGGCACGGGAAGGGCAGGGAGTCGAGGCCAACCCGCTGCCTCTGCTCGCGACGGCCCAGTTTCCCACTCCACCATCCGTGACCCCAAGCGCATGGGAGCCGCGTGGCGGGGATGCAGAACCAAGGCGACAGATGAGGCGGCCTCGCTCCGTCCCGTGAACGTGGGGAGTGGATGTCCCGAAAACCGCGCACCGGCCCCGTCCAGTAAATGCACCGCGCCCCCACGCCTACCTCCGTTTAGGCGAGAGGGCGTGAACCGTCCTCATCATCGTGGCCTGACGCATGCTCGAGGGGCTTAGCCCCGCGCACGCCGCCCACCACCCCAGCAGAAGCCTTGGCGCGGCCCCAGCTGCTCCTGGACTATCCTCCGACAGCGGACAAGACCGACGAATGGAGGGCCACTATCCAGAGCCTCATCGGCTTCGCCAACGGCGACACTGCGCGGCGACCAAGCACCCCCCGACATCTCTGGCGCGCCAGGTAGGGGGCGTCGAGATTGTGCGAACCCGATCCGGCGTGCACGCAAGCTAAATCTTCATCGTCTTCATCAACATGCCACCGAAGAAGAAGGATTCGGAGGCAGCTATTCCGTCTGCGTCGCTCCCACCGCCTCCGGAGCAAACGGGTGGTGGAGTGGACGCCGGCGGAGGAATGGGCATCGATGAGGGTGCCCACAGCGCTGCCAAGTCCAAGGACAAGGCGGCACAGACCTCGGCGTCCATGCGCGCACCGCGTCCCTCTCAGGAGGCGCGGGACCAGCAGCGTCATAGCGTTCGCAGCGCCATACGTCCGCTGACCCAAGATCAAGCTGGTGGTTCGCGTGGCGTTCAAGACCAGCATGCACGCCAACATGCTGGCCCCAGCGAGGTGCGGTCGCCGGGACGGGACGCTGCTCCTTCTAACTTGGTTAGGAGTCCGAGCACGCCCCTCTCCTCGCACTGTTCACCTCCGCCGCCCACCACCCCAGCAGAAGCCTTGGCGCGGGCCCAGCTGCTCCTGGACTATCCTCTGACGGCGGACAAGACCGACGAATGGAGGGCCACTATCCAGAGCCTCATCGGCTTCGCCAACGGCGACACTGCGCGGCGACCAAGCACCTCGCTGCCGCGGCAGGACAGCCGGACGCGAGCCGATGGCAACAAGACTGAGGGAGGTGCGACTTCCATGCACTCTCCACTACGAAGGCCAAAATCGCCGACTCGCCGGGTCCACCCCAACAACGGCTCCACCGCGTCGTCGGACCCACGAGCTCGACGCGACCAGCGCCAAGTTCTCCATGAACGACAACAAGAAGACGCTCGAACCCGCATCGAACGCCGAAGAGAAGCGTGACGTCAATCCGACAAGCGCGCTGGGCTCTCTGTTGACATGCATGCGCCAGGGGAACCAGGCGATCTGCCGTATGCAGTAGGTTGTCCTGCGTTCACCCGTGAGCTGCGGCAAGTCCAGTGGCCCAGCACAAAGAATTTCAAGCCAGACGTGCCGGAGAAGTACGACGGCAAGACGCACCCGTCGGAGTTCCTCAGCATCTACACCATAGCGGTGCAGGCTGCCGGGGGACGAGATGACAAGATACTTGCCAACTACTTCCCGCTGGTGCTGAAGCCCAATGTCAGATCCTGGCTCATGCACTTGCCGGACAACTCCATATCCTCCTGGGCTGATCTGTGCCATCAGTTTGTCGGCGCCTTTACAGGCGGCCACAAGCCACATGGCCAAGAAAGCGATCTTCATCTGCTCGCCCAGAAGGAAGGTGAGCCACTGCGCAAGTACATTCAGAGATTCAGCCGTGTGCAGCACAACATCCCAAACGTCCACCCCGCCGCGATCATTAGCGCGTTCCATCAGAACGTGCGAAACCGAAGGATGAGGGAGGAGATGGCGATGTGTAAAACCAGAGACGTCAGTGAGCTTTATGCCCTGGCTGACAAGTGTGCACGCGCTGAAGAGGGGAGGAGGCTCCCCGGAGAGAGTACCGGAGCAGGAGGATCTGACAGTGAGGATGCCGCCCCGGCAAGGAAAGGCCGGCGGCGGAACAACAGAAGGAATAAGGGTAAGGAAGTGCTAGCTGTCGAGCAGACTGGCAACGGATGTGGCGCCAAGGAAGCTAAGGCTGGTGGCTCCGACAAGGAGGCCCATCCTGTGGCGGCCGCCGACAAGCAGGACAGCTCCGGCAGGCAGTATTGCAAGATTCACCGCACCAAGGGTCACGATCTCCAGAACTGCAAGAAGGTCGAACAGCTTGCTGAGCAGCAGAAAGCTGAATACGAGCGACGCGACAAAGAGAAGGCCCAGGAAGGAACTGGTGGATCCGGCAAGAAACGCCCCGGCCGGGGAGGACGCCGCGGCAAGGCCAAGCAGCGGCAAGGAGACAGACCTCCCCGCGGCCGCGACAAGGATGAAGATGACGACGATGACGAAGACGTGGATGATGATGAGGCCAATGAGCAGGAATTTCAGAAAGCCACAGAGGTCCTGTGCGTTGACGGTGGCGCCTCTCTGCATACATCGCACCGCCAGCTCAAGCAGTGGATGCGGGAAGTGAATGCAGCGGAGCCATCCATAGAGTCACGCAAGCCCCTGAAATGGTCCAGCACGCCTATCATCTTCGACATTGCGGATCACCCTGATCGCGTAACTGCGGTCGGGTGCTTGCCGATGTTGGTTTCACCAACCATCCGCAACCTCAAGGTCACAAAGATGCTAGTTCACGGCGGGGCCGGCTTGAATCTCATCTCCTCCGCGGTCCTTCACAAACTCCAGATCCCTGACAGCGAGCTCGAACAGACCGGCACATTCCAAGGAATCAACCCGGGAAGGAGCAAGCCGAAAGGGAAGATCACGCTGCCGGTCACATTTGGCAGCGAGCTGAATTTCAGAACTGAGAGGGTCACATTTGACGTTGCCGATTTTCCATTGCCCTACAATGGGATCCTTGGCCGTCCAGCGCTTGCCAAGTTTATGGCAGCCTCTCATTATGCATACAACATGCTCAAAATGCCAGGCCCGATAAGTGTCATCTCTGTCCCTAGCGACAAGAAGGATGCCCTTATCTGCGCCGAAAAGATCTACCGGGAAGCAGCAGCCGCAGCTGATCACCACACGATTGCCGCTGAAGCTCCCGGGGGGAAGAAGAAGGCCAAGTCCGGCAAGAGCTCTGATGCCCACTCCGGCAAGCGCACCTCTTCGGAGTGCGGCGCTACCGTCGAGGACGCACCATCGAGCTCCACCGGCAAGTGCAAGAAGACGATGGCAGCTCCACCCGAGACCAAGAAGATGTCCGCTAAGGAGGACGGCACTGGTGGTACCTTCACTGTCAGTGCCACGCTTGACCCCAAATAGGAAAGCGCGCTCATTGCTTTCCTGCGGGCGAATGTCGACGTGTTTCCATGGCAACCGTCAAATATCCCCGATGTTCCCAGGAAAGTAATCGAGCACCACCTTGCCGTCTGTCCTCATGCACGGCCCTCAAGCAGAGAGTCAGGAAGCAGGCGGTGGAGCGCCAAGAGTTCATTGCAGAAGAGATCAGGAAACTGGAAGCAGCTGGCCTTGTCAGAGGAGTGCTCCATCCCACGTGGTTGGCCAATCCTGTAGTCGTGCGCAAGGCGAACGGGAAATGGAGGCTTTGTATAGACTTTACTGATGTCAATAAAGCTTGTCCCAAAGATCCATTTCCCTTGCCGCGCATTGACCAGATTGTTGACTCCACAGCTGGATGTGATTTGCTTTCATTTCTTGATGCATATTCAGGATACCATCAAATCTTCATGGCAGAAGAGGATGAGGAAAAAACCGCATTTATCACCCCTTGCAGCACATACTGTTTTGTACGGATGCCCTTTGGGTTGAAGAATGTTGGTTCAACATTTGCAAGAGTAGTCCATGTCGCTTTTGAGCCACAGATACACAGAAATGTGGAAGCCTACATGGATGATATAGTGGTCAAGAGCAAGGACAAGGCTACCCTGATCCCAGATTTAGAAGAAACTTTTGCAAATCTGCGCAAGATCAACCTCAAGCTCAACCCCGAGAAGTGCGTGTTTGGAGTCCCCTCCGGCAAGCTTCTCGGGTTCTTTGTGTCTCAGCGGGGAATTGAAGCCAACCCCGACAAGATTAAGGCCATCGAGCAGATTGGAGCACCGAAGCGCGTCAAGGATGTGCGAAGGCTTGCCGGTTGCGTGGCTGCTCTCAGCAGGTTTATCTCTAAGTCTGCTGAGCGCGCCCTGCCGTTTTTCAAAATATTGAAAAAGGCAGGTCCAATGAAATGGACTCCGGAAGCGGAGGCTGCGCTGCAGGACTTGAAGAGGTACCTGTCCTGCACTCCAATACTTGTCGCACCTAAGCCACAAGAGAAGTTGCTGCTGTACCTAGCGGCAACCAATCAAGTGGTTAGTGCTGCGTTAGTAGCGGAGAGGGAGGCGGACGATGAGCCAGCGACCGCGGCAAGTGAATCCAGTGACAAGCAGGGGGCTTTTCCGACAAGCTCTGGTCTCGACAAAGATGAATCTGCGCAGACGTGCAAGGAGGTGTTGAAGAAGATGGTGCAGCGCGCAGTTTACTTTGTCAGCTCCCTCCTCCAGGGGGCTAGGTCGAGGTACTCTGGTGTGCAAAAATTGCTTTTCGGCCTTCTCATGGCCTCGAGAAAGCTGCTCCACTACTTCCAGGAACACGAGGTCACAGTTGTCACTCGCTTTCCGCTAAAGAGGATACTGCAGAATCCAGAAGCAACAGGCAGGATTGTCGAGTGGGCATTGGAACTGTCAAGCTTTGGCCTCAAGTTTGAGAGCACTTCAACTATCCAAAGCAAAGCATTGGCAGAGTTCATAGCAGAGTGGACGCCAACCCCAGACGAAGAAATTCCAGAGACAAGCACCCCCGTCAAAGAGACAAGCAAAGAGTGGCTAATGTACTTTGTTGGTGCCTTCTCACTGCAAGGCGCCGGTGCTGGCGTGCTGCTTGTCGCACCCACCCGAGAGCACCTCAAGTACGTAGTCCAGATGCACTTTCCCAAAGAGCAAGCAACCAACAACACTGCAGAGTATGAAGGATTGCTTGCCGGTCTCAGAATCGCAGCCGACCTTGGGATCAAGAAGCTCATTATCAGGGGTGACTCACAGCTTGTCGTCTGCCAAGTAAACAAGAACTACCAGAGTCCATTGATGGAAGCATATGTTGATGAAGTGAGGAAGTTAGAAGAACGCTTTGACGGCCTACAAATGGAGCATATCCCAAGAGCTCAGAATGACATTGCTGATGGCCTGTCAAAATGCGCTGCACTAAAGTTGCATGTGGAACCAGGGATGTTTGTGCTCAAGCTGACTCAACCATCCGTGACACCATCAACTGGACAGAATAAGAAGAGGAAGTTGGTTTCTGGTGACTACTTTCCGGCAGAGCTCCACGAAGCCGCCGCCAAGAAAGTGCCCAAGATCAACACCAAGGATGCTGAGGGGCAGTCTGCTCCGGCAAACCTTATGGTTTGTTCCGTCGAAGCAAACGCTCCCGACAAGTTTTGCTCCGGCAAGCTTGCCGGGGAATATCACGCTCCGGCAGAACCACAGGTTCTTGCCGTAGAAGCGGATGTTCCCGCAGCAACAGATATGCCTTTAGTCCTTGTTGTCGAGCCGCAAGCTCCAGCATGGGCGCAGCAAATTGTCCATTTCCTTCAGACAGGAGAGCTTCCCGAAGAGCAAGAAGAAGCTGAAAAAGTAGCCCGGCAGTCAAGTATGTACAAGTTTGTCGCCAGCACACTGTACAGAATAAGACTCAACAGTGTGAAATTGAAGTGCATTCGCCGGGAAGATGGACAACAGTTGTTGGCAGAGATACATGGAGGCATATGTGGTCACCACATTGGCGCAAGAGCACTTGTCGGCAAAGCATTCCGACAAGGCTTCTTCTGGCCGACAGCCCTCCAGGATGCAACTGCACAAGTAACCAAGTGTGAAGCGTGCCAGTTCCATTCCAAACAGATACACCAACCAGCTCAAGCTCTCCAGACGATCTCTTTATCCTGGACATTTTCGGTCTGGGGGCTCGACATCCTCGGCCCTTTCCCCCGAGCTGTCGGGGGCTTTGAGTTCTTGTACGTTGCAATCGACAAGTTAACAAAGTGGCCGGAAGTGGAACCAGTGAGGAAGGTGACAGCACAGTCATCAGTCAAGTTCTTCAGGTCAATTGTTTGCCGTTTCGGGATCCCTAACAGGATCATCACCGCCAACGGCACGCAATTTACGAGCCGCACCTTCATGCAGTACGTCCAAGATCTTGGCGCCAAGGTCTGTTTCGCTTCTGTTGCTCATCCGAGAAGCAACGGACAAGCGGAGAGGGCAAATGCTGAAGTGCTGCGAGGCCTCAAGACCAGAACTTTCGACAGGCTGCACAAGTGCGGAAGAAACTGGATCGAGGATCTGCCGGTGGTTCTTTGGTCGATCAGGACGACGCCAAATCGAGCCACTGGCCAGACACCCTTCGCTCTAGTCTATGGAGCGGAGGCAGTTCTCCCCACGAAACTCGTATACGGGTCACCTCGAGTGCTAGCTTATGATGAGCTCGAGCAAGAGCAGCTACGGCAAGATGACGCGCTGCTCCTTGAGGAAGACCGTCTCCAGGCTGCTGTTTGAGCTGCTCGCTACCAGCAAGCTCTGCGCCGCTACCATAGCCGCAGAGTCAATGCCAGGAGTTTCGAGGAAGGCGACCTTGTTCTTCGGCACGTTCAGTCGGGCAAGAATTCTAACAAGTTGACGCCGAAGTGGGAAGGCCCTTATCGGGTGAAACGAGTCACTAGGCCCGGCGCTGTCCGCCTTGAGACCGAAGATGGCATTCCGGTGAGCAACTCCTGGAACATCGAGCATCTTCGTAAGTTTTACCCGTAAGGCGCGGTTGTCGGACCCTGTCCGGCAACCACCTTTCTATACAAGTCTTGCCGCTGTTGCATGTAATCCTTTGTACAGAGCCGGGCGCAGACCCCGTGCACTAGTAAAGTTCATGTGCCCCGCACATCTTGTCAGTTTCCTTATGCGATAATCCTTTTTCGCATATGTTATCTGACACTTTGTGCAGCACCATACCCCGGTAAGCAATAACGAGCCCAAGGCTCCATATCATTACTTTATTTCTCTGTCTCTTTCTCAAAAGAAGGAAGGTTCCCTTGCCCACAAGGTTTCCCGGGGG
>NC_041385.1:594112959-594169448 GCF_002162155.2 Triticum dicoccoides | reverse complement strand
AGACAACAGAAAAGCTAAGTTGCTAAAGCTGGAGCAATCGGTTTTTTTTAAGTTTTTGAGTTACTTTCCTTGAACGACCGTGCTTTGTATGGAAAACCTGTGCGCGGAGGAACCAATTCGCAGCTAGCTGCGCCCTTACTTTGTTTCGAGTCCGCTCAACAACTTAAGTGAGCTGCTAGCGCCCTTACTTTGCTTCGAGTCCGCTCGGCAACTTAAATGAGCCGCTAGCGCCCTTACTTTGTTTCGAGTCCGCTCAACAACTTAAGTGAGCTGCAACTAGTTGCGGCAAGGTTGCTTGTCGGTGGCGACCCCGCCAGCAGGCTGCTAAAGTTCCGCACTCGGCGCTCGCGGCAAGGGTGCCTGCACCGGCAAGTTTCCCTAGAAAGCGTAGGGCAGGACCATACAAAGCCAAGAGTCGAGTAAAGGAAGTAACACAACAATTTTTTGCCTAAGATAGAGTTATATTACAAAAATAACTTGTCGCGCCTCTAATAAAGTGTTCCCATGACATGACTGGCAGTGACAAGAAAAGAAGAAAACGGACGGCCTAATCTACGCGACCGCCGTCAACCCTTTTGACCTCGTTCACCCTGTCCACAATGGGTGCGACGAGGGCCTTAAGTGCGTCAAGATCAGCGTCCGCCGGCAGCTTCTTGAGGACGTTGGTGAGGTTGAGGCCCGGATTGCGGAAGGCCACCTTCACCAGCACCTTCTCCAGAACTCCGGCACAAATCGAGCATGACTCGTTGGCCAACTGCTTTGGGATCCGTTCCCGGAGTTGCTGGAGCGCCGCCGCCACGCCTTTGAAGAACAGAGTGAGCTTGGCGCTGGGTTGGAGGTTCTCGTCGGAGGAGTACCCGAAGCCTTCCACCCCCAATTGCACCAGCTCCTCTTCGATAACTGCAGCAATGTTCACGAGGCCCTCCGTCCAGAGCTCTACAGTATCTCTAAGAAGATTCTGGGTTTCGGCGGCCCTCGCTAGCAGCGCCTCGTTGGCCTCAATGTCCTTCTTCAAGTCTGCCTCCCGTTTTCTGGCGCTGTCCAACGTCTCCGTCAAGGTGGCCAGTTTCAGCGTCAGATCGGCCTTGGAATCCTTGGCAGCGCTCAATTCCTTGCCCCTCTCGGCGAGTCGGCCCTGCAGCTCACCGTGGGCAAGGGCGTCCTTCTCGCGCTCTAGCTTGAGGGAGGCAAGCTCTTCGCCACCAACCTTCAGATCAGTTTCTAGCTGCGCCACCTTTGCCTCCAATTCTTTCTTGGCAGCCTCGGCAGCCGCAGCCGTATCCTTTGCCTCTTGGAGCGTCCCGCCAAGTGCCCGTTCACGCGCGGCAAGCTCCTCTTCGTGGCTGTCGAGGTTCACTTTCCGCTGAGTCAGCTCGCCTTCTCGCGCGTACAGCTTCTCGCTGGTGAGCCGCTGCTGCTCTTCAGCTTCGGCCTTCTCGAGGAGGAAGGCCCGGAGAGTTTCTAGGCGAAGACCCCGGAGCTCCTCCGCATGCTTCTCTATGTCCACGCTCGCCCTCGCGGCAAGCGCTTCCCGGGACTCCAACTTGACTTGACGGGCGCGGTAGAGTGCCAGCAGCCTCCGCAGCAGCCGCTCCCCCTCGGGCTCTTCACTGCTGCTTCCCGGCGCGTCGACGATCGACAACCCGGCGGAGGCAAGCACCTCCCCATCCAGAGCTTCTCCTTCCACCGGCGCCCTAGAGCTCGACGCCCAGGGGAGCTTGATGAAGATGCCCTCGCCAGCCTTCAGATAGGCGCCGGGTTGGGGCTCCTCGGAGCCTGGCGCTGCGGCAGCGGCGGAGGGATCAGCGGTCGGTGCAGCGCCTGACGCTCCTGCGGCCTCAGGGCCGTCAGTGCGATCGCCAGATCCCCCGCCAGCTTCCTCGGCGGCAGCCTTGGCGGCCTCTTCGCCGGCGGGCACGTCAGCGCCGACTCTTTCTTCGGTGGCCGCGGCATCATCAGTATTGCTGCGCGCGTCCTCCTCGCCGCCCGCTTCGGTCTCCATCGGATCCGCGGAGGGTGGGTCTGACGACCGAAGAAGAAGGAGAAATCAAACAAGTATCCGAGAAGAAAAATCAGCAGAAGACTACAAGGAAAGTTTCAGGCAAGAAGGACTACCTGTGCTGGGATTTGCTGTCATGACCTCCACCACCGGGGGATCGTTGGCGCTGTCCCTTGCCAGAGACTCTCCCCTTGCCGGAGACTCCTCCCTTGCCGAAGATCGCTTCCTTGCCGGAGAACGCTCCCTTGCCGGGGAGTCCGCCCTTGGCGGCGTAGTCAAAGCAGACGACGAGTCAGAAGAGGTCACCATGCCCTCCTGATGAAGCTGTTCTGCTCCTGCACAAACAAAACAGAGATCGGATGTCAACAAAGGAAAAGAGCAACCACGCGCACCCAGAAGCAGAAAGTAAACCATATGCTTACGCTGGGGGCTGCGCTGGGGGCTGCTCTGCGAAGTGATGGCCGGGTCCGGCAAGGTAGTCTCGGGCGCGCCTCCTGTCGTCGCAGTGGGCTCGTCCTCGATGACCACCACCTGAGCCTTGGCCCTCTTCACCACCCTCTGGGCCAGAGTCCTGAAAAGGAGAGCCCAGGGTGAATCAGATCCGATGCAAGACAAGATCAGCAAGTTGAAGAATTACAAGAACAAGCAAGGGAATCTTACTCTTCTTCCTCTTCCTCGTCGGAGCTGAGCGCGGAGAGGTCGAAGTTCGGCCCACCTCCGGCGCGACGAGGTGGAGGGGTGGGATCCCTTGGCCGCTTGGCAGGGACTGCGGCGCCAGCCCGAGACGACCCCGCCCCAGTTGCCACTGCGGCGGGAGGCGCACCCGCGGCGACCGTACTTGCCGCGGTGGAGCGCGTCGCGCGGCGCTGCGGCTGTTGACCAGCTTGCCGCCCTGCTGCGTCCCCGACCCTGCGGAGGCGCCTTCTTGGCTGTACTGGGGGCTGCGTTCCGAGCCCTGTTTCCGGCAAGCTCCCCGGAGATGGCGGGCCGCTCGCACCCTCGGCGGGCTCACTCAACTCGGCGTCGGGCGCGGCAAGCTCTTCTTCGTCTTCGGGCCACTCCCGCCCAGCAAGACTCATCGCCGATGCCGCGTCCGCTTCCTCCACCGTAAACCCAAATTCACCCGCGGCTGCGGCTGCCGCCGCCTCTTCCGCCCTGGTGGCGGTGTGTTCCATCTCTTGATCGGTGGTGTCGCGGGTGAGGAGCTTCTTCTCATCAGCATTGACCGCCACCTCCACTAGGCTGTCGAAGAACTGCTGCACGACGTCGCCGGCGGGCTCTTGCCAAGTTGGAACGATCCCGTGCGAGTCACACAATGGCATCATTGCGCAGATGCGGTCGCGCGAGGAGTTGTTGCACAGAGGAACGACGCCTGCCGGCAACCTGAACCACTCGGGATGTTGTGGGTCGTGCTTGAATATCTCCTTGAGTATCCCGTCCAACTCTATGACGGTGAAATTGAAGTTGAGGCCTGGGCGCAACCTCATGATATCTGCCGGGCCTCCAAATTCCCAGGCAGGTCTCCCCCTCGCCTGTAGAGGGGCGATGCGCCGGCGAAGGAAATCTGCGCCGACAGCTCCTACAGTCAGCCCGGCAAGCCTAAGACGCAAGATCCGAGTGGTGGCGATCGTCAGCTTGTCATCGTCCACGGACAGAGCGCTCCAGTCATTGCCACGCACTGCTGGGGCTTGGCGCAGGGCGGTGAACGACTGCGGGCTCTCTTCTACAACCCAGCACCAATCTGCTCTCCACTCGTCCCACTTGCTGTGGAGCTCCCCCTCCAGATAGGTCTCCTTCTTGCTGGCCCACGAGATCCAGGCGATCCCGCCGACGAGAGGTTCCCCTCTCTCGAGACGAGGCATAAAGAAATGGCGGAAGAGAGCTACGTTGGGGTGGACTCCGACAAAGTTCTCGCATAGATGGGCGAAAACTGCCATGGTCAGAACGGCGTTGGGGGTAAAATCAAGGAGGTGGAGCCCGTAGGTGTTCATGATATCACAGAAGAAATCAGAGAATGGCGGGCAGAGCCCGCAGTAGAAGAACACGGCGAAGAAAGGATATCCGCCAACTGGAGCTGCTTGCGAGGCGACGGCGGAGAGTACCTTTGTGCGCGGATGCGCCTGCGTCTCCGTCGACCAGAAGAGATAGTACCACTCCCTCAGATCCTTTGCGGAGAGCTCGGGGAGGAAGGTGGCCCGCTCTTTCCGCAGTGCCTCAAGCCGCTGCGCTTCGGTCGACTTCACAGCTTTCGCGGCCTTCCCCTTTCCGGGCTTCGGAGCCATGGCGAAGGCAGTGGGGGAGATCGACGGCGCCGGTGGTGGCGGCGGCAACGGGAGCGGAGCGCTGCTCTTTTTCGACTTTGGAAGCGGAGGAGGGCGGCGGAGGTTTCTGAGATTGCAACAGCTAATGACGAAGATGGAGGAAATGCCCCTATTTCCCCTGCTTATAATGAGGGACGGGGCGGACGTTTCGGCCTTCCAAATAAACAACCTCCCACGATCTCTCCCACGACGCCGCGTTTGACGCGTGCCGTTCTGGGCGTGCGCGGTGGGAGCGGAGAGATGTGCGGCGTGACCTAGGCCGCGCGTGCCCGTGCACTGTTTTGGGCCTGGCCCAACAGCGCTCGGCACCGTGTATGGCGCAGGCCCGTGGGCTCCTGTCGGTGTACTAGAGTAGGGGTACCCTATTAACCCGAACTCGTGCACGGGCAGTTGCAGCGCCCCGCGGCAAGGCTTGCCGGGTGACCGCCAAGACCCTCCGTGGTTCCCTTGAAGACCATTCAAGAACAAAGTACTCAAACCAAGACCCCGGCAAGAGGAGCTTGCCGGGAAGGCCAATCAAGGCCCCAGCAAGAGGAGCTTGCCGAGAAGGCCAACCAAGGCCCCGGCAAGAGGATCTTGCCGGGAAGAGACAAGACCCCGGCAAGAGGAGCTTGCCGGGAAGGCCATTCAAGGCATACCAAGAAAGCTTGCCGCGACGCGCCCTGTGTCCCGGCAAGATCCGGCGAGCGACAAGCTTCCGGACGCGACAAGACGACGACCGCGGCAAGGAGCTTGCCGCGGGAAACCCCCACTTCGTGCCCGCGCTCCAGCACACCTGCTAACGTGTCGCTCTAGGACTCTCCCAAGCACACATGGCAGGAGGCCGTGCAGCTAGGGGTACGTGGTGGCAAGCGGAGATGAAGAGAAGGCCATCGTGGCAAACGGTGGCGCTCCTAATGGTCACCTTGTGCACTGTTTAGGAGACTCAGACAGGCATTTAATGCCCTTGTCCCCTGCCGTCAAAGTTAGGTAGGGCGCACTGTATCCACAGTAGTGGTAGCTGCACCTACCGCATCCTTTTCCATTTTTACCCTTCTAGTCTACGTTGCCACCTGTGGGTGACCCCTTGAAAGTATAAAAGGAGACCCAGGCGCAACGTAGAGGAGGTTCAGCTAGTTCGGCCGGTTCGGCTCATTCGAAACACCAGAAACACTCCCACGCTCAGTCTGGTAGCGTCGATCGCTCCTGAGCAAAGATTCAATACACACAAACAAGCAGCAGTAGGGTTTTACGCATCCGTGCGGCCCGAAGCTGGGTAAAACCGCCCGCGTGTACTGCCTCGATCCGCTCTTTGTGCGCTCTCCGCCTCCCACCGAACCGAAAGGGGCCCTGTCCCCATAGGTTTTGGTGGATCAGCACCCCCGACAACTAACATCCCATAATATGGTGGGGGCTCTAGGGAAATAACACCACTGGTTTTTTGCATAAATGGGTTGTAGTGCAAAATTGTCCACTGGACCAGAGAAGAAAAACATGTGTAGCACTCAAAATATGCAATGAAATAAATATATAATTGCACAGAAGTGATTTAGAGACCTCACATGATATCTCCAAAATTTGGTTGGATTTTTAGTTAAATTTATCAACTGGTTGTAGTTGAAAAAGAGCTCCAAAACTTAAAACAAGTCATTTTATGAATAAGGCTCATGGTGGAATAATTTAATAAATAAATCTACTGATTAAGAAAATATACATAGGGGGCATAGAAGTCCAATATATTTTGGAAAGCTCCACTAAAAAAATCCTTAATATTAACAGACAGGTCCTGAAATCAATGGAAATAAACTTGCAGGCAAGGAATTTTTAAACTCTTGGCAAAATTTTAATACTTAAAATCTTGTTAAAATTTTGGGGTGTTACAGTCCCCCTGTTGTTCTGCACTGTTATTTGGTGCTTGACACATTGACCCGGTTGGTATATGTCCCACATGTCGGCGACAGGAAGTACATAATTCATGAAAGGGAGCATCGGCGGAGGAGTATACTACAGAATTCATGAAAGGGGGCGACTTAGTTTTGGAAAAATCTGATTTTACGGAGTACGTACCCACTAGGGTTTATAGGGCTCATCTAAAAAACATTCGTTTTTCCGTTTGATAAGTCTCAATTCTACTACTAGCAGTAGTACCATTAAATGTTAGATTTCGATGTGCGTTAGATCAACCGATGCAAGCAGTGTCAAGAGGAAACTCACCAATGCATGTAGAAGTTCATGGAAATTTAGTGGTCATTCATGCGTTCGTTCTAATTAATGCCTCGGTAAACATAACTTCTTGAGAAAAATGAGCGTACTAATTACTTGTGCAAACTATGAAATTAATTCGACCACTCACCGTCTACTTTGGTTGGAGAGATTTTGAAATTGAGCCATAAACTGGAAAGGAGGGAGTAGTCACTTTTGTCTTGATTACTATTTGTGGCCTTGTATAGATGCAAAATGTATTTTTTTATAGTGGCCTTGTATAAGTAAATGGAGGGAGTACTAAAGTACATATATATTTCAAACAATATGATAATCTCTCTAACCAAGGTACGTAGTAGGGACGAGGAGTAAACGAAGGGAGTAGTAAAATTTTCTCCTCGTCATGCGAGCCACCGCGCGCGTGGGCGAGGGAGCAGGCGTAAGGCGTATAGTTGTACTACTACTACTACTCCTCGTAAGCAAACTTCACCTCATCCTGCGAGCCACCGCGCCCGTGGGCGGGGGAGACGGCGTACTAAGCAAGCTTCTCCTCATTCTGTGAGTTGACGGGACACATTAAAAGTACTCTAGTGTATAGAGCCTTGCCTCTAAGGTAGGACCCACATGGTTTGCCTCTTTTTTAACATAACACGTCAAGTCGCAATTTGTTTGTTCATCATTGGTAGACGATCCTCCCTCCACCAAGTGGACAACCAGTACACGTGTCAAATTACCACGTGGGCTGCCTTTTCGTACAGAAATGAGCTCCACCGTGTACCCGCACGGGTGTGGTTGGGAAAGAGACGGGAGTACGTGCACCGTGTGTGTACCTCTTCTCTTCGTGCACATCCCCCACCTATGTGGGTGTGTGTGTGAGAGATACAAACCTAGACATAATGCGCCGTCCATTCCCATTCCTCCGCCCAGTCCGACCACCAGTCACCACCACGCCCCACTCCTCCTCACCTTATCTCTCATCTTTCTCCCTCCATTTTTATATACAAGGGGACACTATCAAAATTACAATTTGCAGATATACAAGGCCACTAACACTAATCGATGCAATATTAATGGTGTTTGCCTTGTAGTACTAGCAAAGGAGGACATTAATTATCCCTTGCATGCATTCAGGAGTTTGTAAAAAATGCATCTTGATGTTCCGTGCAATGCACGGGCATCTTGCTAGTCCATGAAAACAACACATGGCACAATTCCATGGTGAACGAGGGGTTTGAATCTGTTGGGAGGGGTTGTTTGGATCTTGCCAGGGGTAGCCAAAATATTGGCGACCCTTTTGTCCACCGGTGCCTTTGCCATCGATGAACGAGGAATGGCTCGGGTGCTCATGCATCCTCCAACGCGCACGTTGGAGATGAGCTCGCACGAGATGTGTTTTTTTGTCCCACCACGCCGCCCGCAGACCCACCGGCGACCCGCAAATTATGCCATCCAACCATAGCCGCACACATTATGACAGCAACTCAACCAACCAGACGAAATTCACGCAAACACGTAGACAAACTGATATTTCATATAAACAACAATGGAAATCACACAAAATATGGGATTTTCATACAAACATGACGGATTTCATTACATTCAAATGAACTACACGTTGCTAGTTCTGGACAGCACAAGTATATAATACCTAGCCTAAATGGTCACCCGCCGATCGATTTGTGTTCCTCATGTCCGACAGCACGATCACCGGACTGCCGGGAGCCCCAGAGGTATATGCTTCAGCGCAAAGGACGGCTCGCTTCCCCACTGCCCAACTGATATCATTGGCTGATGCCGAAGATGATGGTGGCCAGCACCGGTTCGAGTTCATCACTGGCCACTACTTCGCAATGGCTGGCACTAGCTCGAGTTCATCCTAACATTCCCCTCTTCCGTGGAGCCCATGCGGGGTCTACGAAGGTCCTCGCAACAAAAGGATCCGGCAAGACACCTGCTGTGTAAGCCTGCGTCGCCTCCGCGGTGGCCTTCATGGGACCCAAGCGGCGGCGGCCTCCCGTATTCTACTTCTCCTCGATGATGGTGGCGGACGCGGAGGCGCTGGCCACTGACTCGTCGCTCTCCGTGCACCCGGCTTCTGTCGCTGCTTGCATGGCGCGGCCGGCGGCATGGGAGTCTCGGCCATAGAAATGGGAGGCGCGGTATGAGGCGGCGGCATGGACAGCAGCAATGGCGCCCGTGCGCCGCTCCTCGTCGAGCTGGCCTGGAGCAGCGAGTTGCTGAACCGCGCGCCGGGTAAGGGGAGGGAGGTGGACCAGCGAGCTTCATAGCTCGTATCCGGCGGGCTACCCAGCCGGCTTGGATGCGGAATAACTACTCTTCGTAAGCCATTGTAAGAGTGGACAAAATGGTGAATGAGGAGATCGGGGAGCGGCGGAGGTGTGCAATTCTTGGCCGGCGTTTGGCCTCGTTTAAATAGGAGATTAAATAGACGGCGAACGGGAGGAGCTCGGCCGGTGTTGCGTTTAATGCCGGCCAGGTCATGAACGGACGTGTGTCCAGAGTGGGTTTCTCGGCTTCCACACGGCTGGGTTTCATGGAGGCGTTTGAATGCGGCAAGGAGGCATGTTCAGCCGGGCGTGCAGCGAGTGGCACCCTCGACTCTGACCTAGGACACCGTGCCATTCTTCCACTGATGTGTGAGCTCTTTGGGTACATGGCCTGCATGTTAGTGACCCAAAGCAGGCAGCGCACAGCAGAGGAACCTTTGGTGGGCTAGGGCGGTCAGAAGCGGGCATTTCATAAATCGATGATTGTTCATTGAGTGTGATGTCATCTTTTTCATGTAGATAAGCCTACTATGTTGATAGCCCGTTCGATACATTGTGATTCATAAAGACCGCTGCAAACATCAATGTTCTGCTTATCATAGATAAGATTGATTAATACCCGTAACAATCCATGTCCTTAACAAAGGGTGCATGCACGTATAGGTTGAGCGTGTGTCTTGCGTCGTGTGTTGTGTGCATGCAGGCGTGTGAGTGTTGCGTGCATGCAAGGGTACGTTTCAGTGTTGCATGCATGGGTGCATACGTGCGTGTGTTCGTAAGTGCATGTGTACGTGTCAGTGTTGCACGCCTGCATGCATGCGTGTGTACGTTATGTGTATGTGTCAGTGTTGCACACCTGCATGCGTGCATGTCTTGCGTGCGTGCATGTGTACGTGCGGGGTGAGGCTACACAAAATGTATGTGGTGACCGTGATGAGCTTATTATGAAGTCCAGTGACCATATCATGCTTTTGCTTCAAATACAATGACCGTAAGTGTCGTCAATAAAATGCGGAGCACACATCAAATGCAAAGTCCATCAGTGTCATCAACAAAATATGGAGACGTATCGTGAGCTAGATACCGTTGTACTATTGTATATGCTTATTTTCTTAGTGACCGATTGCGTGTGGGGTGTGGTGGGCACATCATTTCTAGTTGTGGTGGGTCAACATGAAGACTCATGGGTCGGTTCCATCCTGCGCCACATATAGGTTGGACCGAGACGCGTTATACGAAGACCCATGTGGAGGACTTGGCGTACAACACGAAGCTACCAGAGTCGCGGAGGACTCTATCCCCACTGGTGATAAGCCGACTATATATGATCTGTAACCCTAGGCCCCCAGTATGTTATAGTAGCTTGGGGGCTAGTTCGTCGATAGTATACACACATGCACAATACCTGGTATTCACGTGTACTTTGTACACACCCTATCACTAATATACAGTACCAGGAGTAGGCTCTTTCTTCAACTGCAAGGGTCTGAACTAGGGTAAAACTTTGCCTTGTATTACCATCCAGCCTAACAGTCAGGGATATCCTACCGAATGATATGATGAAATCATATTTGCCAACTACTAAGAGAGAGGTGTGTCTGGGGGGGGGGCAATGTGTGCGAGAGAGGCCTAAAGATAATGTGTGTGCGGGAGACACATATGCACATATATATGTGCGTATAAAGGGCTAGTAGAGACCGTGCGTGTGTATATATGCATGTGAGAGAAATAGTGTTTTCCAACTGAGATTAGTGAAAAGAGTGGTACATAGTAGTCATAAAGAAAGAGAGAGAGAGAGAGAGAGAGAGAGAGAGAGCATGTGCGTGAGACACCCCGACACCCTGAGAGAGATTGTGAGCATGTGTGAAAGAGAAATGCTGATGCATATAAAGTGTGTGCACTTATGCGTTAGTTAGAGAGATATATAACGCGTTTGTGAGAACGGGCCGAGGCATAGTGCATCTATGTGTAAAAGGCGGTTATACACATTAAATTAAAATATAAATGGCATTATTATTTTTGGATGAGATCATGAATTTTACAAATTGCGTATGGATGAAAATCGGTCTATTAGACACCCATACTCTATTGAATTCTAGCATGTGAATGTGTTTATTTCAAATTATCGATCCATAGAGTGAGAGCGGTTTGAAATATAGGCAATGGATACTTTTGCAATTCATATATAAACATTAATTAGTGCACTCCATGTTCTTAGTGTGAAGCACTTTATACATTTTTCACTTGCATGGATACATTCCAAATTGCTAGCTACGAAATAGAAAACACGTCGAATTCAACCTAAAGGGGGTTTTGAAGATTCGAATTCATAGGAAGTGCATTCATCTATTTGAACCCGAGATAATGGCATTTGTAAATCAGATGTAAAAGGGGGCATCAATCTTTGTTGTGAGTTTGAACATGCTATATATATCCATACGCATATCTAACTTTTTTTTTTGCACCCAAGGAGATTATATCTGGAACCATGCATGAACTGAGGTAAGTTGCATATTTTTTAATATATACTCATGTACAATGTATATTAAAATGTACCCCCTCCATTCCAAAATAATCGTAGCTTTAGGATTTTCAAGAGTAAAGACTTGTGAAGTTCAACAAATCCTGAAAGTTCAATTCAAGATAACTGAAAACGTTAATGCTTCTGCTCCCAAATATTGAACGAAACGCCAAATAGGCCTGTGGTCACCCGAAACCGCGGGAGACTAATGTTTGGTGGTAGGAAATTACTATCCTGACTCTGGCCCGTGTAGCCTATCGGCCCGATGTCCGAAGGTCTAAACCGGGGTAGGTTTGTAACTTCACCAAGACGCCAGTCTCAAGCGCCTCCGAGAAGCATTCACACGCCGTGGGCGCCTAAACACCCATGCGCTCGGCCGAAATCTATCCCACCCACATTTGGGACACCTAAGATTACTGTCCTACCCCCAACCCGCAATATGTCTAAAATTTTAGATGGGGGCAAAGTTTGTAACTTCCCCCAAATTTCAAACAAGCGCGTCTCAAACCGAAACATTGTTCCCCCTTAGTTCCCCGCCTTCCTCCGTTTCCCCATTCATACTCACCCCAGCCTCCTCTGTCCTCCACCCCATTGTAGCCAATCCACGGCCACCCTCCTCCATCACGCCGGAGCCGGTACCCCAATGTCGACATCCAACGCAACCGCAACACCCTCAAGGACTTAGTAGTTGAAGCCAAGGCAGAGCTGCCTCCATGACGCCGACACTGACGTGCGCCGTACCAGAACCACTCCGACCACGCCGTCCTGCGCCTCACTGCTGCCGCTCCACTGTCGCAACCGTCCACCGCACCAGAGTTGTTCCCGCTATGCCGTCGTTCGCCGCCTCGGATCTGGTTCCCCACCGCCGACAGACGGCCACCGCACCACACTCAACAACTTGGCCATGGGTTCGTCCAAGGCTCCACCAACCTCCACAACTTCTCGTTTCCAGCGAACCACAAGAAGATCGTTGGAAAATAGAAGCAGGACACAACACTGCCAGCAGAAATAGGTACTCCTCTTCCCTTATTCGTGCAAATCTTACGTCTCTACTCACACCGCATTCATCCCACGAAAGAAACTAGTTGAGCGCTTCTTATTGCATCTTCTTCGTGATACTAAATGCACAAGGTTTCCTCCCTTTACTATTTCACCTTTGCTAGAGGTCAGTAGCCTGCCTGGATTTCAATTGAGGGTCAGTAGAACCGCAATTAAAAGAAGCAGCACCCGCTTAGGCGCGTGGAGCACCTAGTCCGCCTGTTCCCCGAGGAAGCGGCACATCAGTGTCTATCATAGGGGTGTGGGGCGCAGGAGCTGCTTGCACCTGATCTGGAGGTCGGCGGGGCTTGAATGGATGGCCGGGGGCGGTGCCAAGCACGGCGGTGCGGTGAGGTCGAGGGGAGGGCGCAGGCAGGGGAGGAATACTGGGCCGGTGGTCGCTGGCGTTTCGAGGAAGATCGTCAACACTGACTGGCTGGAGGTAGATGAAGGCGATCTGCACGTTCTTTGTACATCGGACGGTGCAAAAAAATGGACTGACCTACTTGTTTTCAGTCGACTGTTATTTTCATATAATCATGTAGTAATTTAGTGTGCCATGCATGTTGTAGAGCTATCATATGTCTCCCGTCATTTATTTCTCACTGACCTGCTATCTGCTACCTTTACATTGTACTAATTGTGCAGACACTTCACCCATACTCACACTATTGTTTTTTTATGCATGGGTATTTCAGACTCTGACGCAGTGTTGATGAATGCAGAAGAGAAAAGACAGAAGTCTCTCCAGTGTAATTCGAAGATAAACACTAAGCGTTTCAGTGCTCTAAAGGGTGCAGTGTCAGTAGTTGGAGACAGTAAACATAGCTCTGCAGTTGATGATCTCAATTGCCACACACAACCATCCCAGGTGCTTGCTTTAACTTTGCACTGTCAAATGTGGTTGCATGTTGCATATGGTGTCTAGCTTGTATTGCTTCCAATTTGGTTAAATTGCATCTGCTTACTTTACACATTATACCTTTGACAATGACATGCCTTCCTATTTTTGATACATACTACATATGTCTATTAACCATGTTCGTACATCAAACTAATGCTCTTTTGTATCCCTCGTCAATCACTTATGATGAGAAAGTCACCCCAGTGGGTTACTGTGAGACGCCCTACTTGTTTAAAGAGTGCAATGTCATCCTCCCCACATGATTCTCAAGAAACAGCAAGGCTAAATGAAGATAGTCAACATAGCTCTCTAGTTGATCACCGTAATTCCCTCACACCACCATCGCAAGTGCTTGCTCTTACTTGGCAGTGTGATATGTGGTTGCATGTTGCATATGGTGTCTACCTTGTAATGCTTCTAATTAGGGTAAATTGCATCTGCTTAGTTAACACATTATACCTGTGAATATGACATGCCTTCCTGTTTTTGGTACATACTACGTATTTCTATTAACCATGTTCTTATATCAAACTACTTTTCTTGTGTATCTCTCATCAATCACTTCTGATGATACACCTTCAAGTTGACAGTGTAATATTGGTTGCATCTTGCATATCATTTCAAACATGTATTGCCTCTAATTTGTTGAAGTGCCACTTATAATGAGACACATCTAACTTGGTAGAGTGATTTTGGTTGGATCTTTCATATGGTGTCTAGATTGCATTGCTCCCAATTTGTTGAAATGCCTTCTGCTTAGCATTTTTCATACATATTCCATCCTCCTACAATGTGGTTGCCATACATAAAAGTTGTGTTTGTTAGTATCATGCATCAACGAATTTGGAAGTGCGGATTTCATTCCTTTTTCTTGTGTGTTTACTTGACAAGGCAAAATCTGAAAGGACGAAGACACGAAATGGTGGTGGTCCTCTGGAGCAACCGAAACAGATGATCTCTGCAGATTCTCCTGCTACTCGTATTGCAGTGCTAGTTCCAAATCTCATCTCCCCTACTCCACAACCCAAGGTGCTTGCTCTAACATGGCAGTGTGATATCTGGTTGCATGTTGCATATGGTGCCTAGCTTGTATTGCTCCTAATTTGTTAAATTGAATCTCCTTAGCTTACACATTATACATGTGAATATGACAGGCCTTCCTGTTTTTGGTACATACTACATCTGCCTATCACACCATGTTCTTACATCAAACTACTGTTCTTGTGTATCTTGCATCTATCGCTTATGATGAGACAGTCATGCGTGTGGGTTAATATGAGACGCTCTACTCTTATAAAGAATGCAATTTCATCCTCTCCACATGATTCTCAAGAAACAACAAGCCTAAATGAAGATATTGAACGTAGCTCTATACTTGAAGACCGCACTTCCCCTACACCACCATCCCAGGTGCTTGCTCTAACTTCATAGTGTGATATGTGGTTGCATGTTGCATACGGTGTCTAGCTTATAATACTTCTAAATAGGATAAATTGCATCTTCTTAGTTTACACACTATACCTATGAATATGACATGCCTTCCTATTTTTGGTACACACTACATCTATGTGTTAACCTTGTTCTTACATGAAACTACCTCTCTTATGTATCTAGCATCAATCACTTACGGTGAGTCACCTTTTTTCGTTGCATATTGCATATTATTTCTAGCCTGTTGCCATGTATTGCTTCTAATTTGGTCAAATACATTTGTTAGGGCACCCTTTTAATTTCGCAGAGTGATATTTGTTTCATCTTTCATATGGTTTCTAGCTTGCATTGATTCTAACAAGTTCAAGCACCTTGTGCTTAGTTTACACTTTATACATCATACATGTCAATATGTCACGCCATCCTGTTTTTCATATATATTCCATCCTCCTATCATGCGGTTGCCTTACATGAAAGTAGTGTTTGTAAGTATCATGCATCAATGAGTTCTGAAGAGCAAATTTTATTCCTTTTTCTTGTGGGTTTTACTTGACAAGGCAAAATCAAGCAAGACGAAGGAAAAGAGTAAGGAAGGCGATGATGGTGGTCCTCTGCAGCAATGTAAACGGGGCATCTGTACCGATTCTCCTTGTACTGATAGTGCATTACAAGGTCCAAGTCTCCGCTCCCCTACTCCACCATCCAAGGTGCTTGCTCTAACTTGGCAGTGTGATATCTGGTTGCATGTTGCATATGCTGTCTAGCTTGTATTGCTCCTAATTAGTGTTAACTGCATCTGCTTAGCTTACACATGATACATGTGAATATGACACGCTTTCCTGTTTTTGGTACATACTATATCTGTCTATCACACCATGTTCTTACATGAAACTACTCTTCTTGTGTATCCTGCATCAGTCACTTATGATGGGATACCTTTAAGTTGGCAGTGTGATATTGGTTTGCATCTTGAATATGATTTCTAGCATGTATTGCTTCTAGTTTGATGAACGCCACCTATGACGAGACAGTTTTAACTTGGCAGAGTGATATTGATTGCACCTTCCATATGGTGTCTAGTTTGCAGTGCTTCTAATTTGTTGAAGTGCCTTCTGCTTAGTTACCACATCATAGGTGTGAATATGTCAAGCCGTCCATTTTTTCATACATATTCCATCCTTGTATCATGACTTTGCTTTTCATCAGAGTAGTGTTCGTCAGTATCATGCATGAATGAGTTATGAAGAGCGAATTATATTCCTTTTTCTTGTTGGTATGACCTCACAATGCAAAATCAATAAAACTGAAGGAAATTAGTTCGGCATTGGATGATGGTGGTCCTTCGGAGCAACTGAAACGGAGGTCTCTACAGATTCTACTCCGCCATCCTCCCAACAAGATTCACAAGACAACACAAGGCTGGATAGTCAATATAATTGTGTAGATGATGAGCACATCTCCCCTACTCCACCATCACAGGTGCTTGCTCTAACTTGGCACTATTATATGTGGTTGCATGTTGCGTATGATGTCTAGCTTGTATTACTTCTAACTTGAATTGCATCTGCTTACTTTACACATAATACCAGTGAATATGACATGTGTTCCTGTTTCTAGAACATATGTGTACATGATGAGCACATCTCCCCTACTCCACCATCATAGGTGCTTGCTCTTACTTGGAACTGTTATATGTGGTTGCTTTTTCCATATGATGTCTAGTTTGTATTGATTCTGATTATGCTGAATTGCATCTGCGTAGCCTACAACTTATACCTGCAACGATCACTTACCCATAAGACACATTTAACTTGGGACTGTGATGTAGGTTGCATCTTGCATTGTCTTCTAGCTTGTACTGCTTCTAATTTCTTGAAATGGCACTTACGACGTGACATTTTTTACCTGATAGAGTGATATTGGTTGCATGTTCATATGGTGCCTAGCTTTCATTTCTTCTAATTTTGTTGAAATGCCTTCCGCCTACTGTTTTTTCATACATATTCCATCCTCCTATCAGTCCAGGCAGCTTGCCCCGTGGCGCGCTTCTCTTCCTCGGTCTTCTTCTCCGCCTCTATTTTGGCGTGCTCTGCCGGAGGCAAAGCCTCCCACAAGGCGACATCCATTTCCTTCCAAAGCCCCTCAAGGCTGGGGGGGGGGCGAGCGGCGCAGCGTTCTCCTTGTACCAGGGAGCCGACGCGTCCTTCGACGCGCGTGCTGGCAAGATTGGGAACACCGACGCGTCCACCCTTATGTGTCGCGGTGAGGAGTGGAACGCCGATGTGTCCTCCTCAACTAGTGGCGGCGAGGAACGGAACAGCAACGCGTGATAGTCCGCATGGTGCAGCGAGGGGCACCTAGGGCTTGGGAGGGGCGATGCCATGGTGGTCGACGTGACAGGGAGGGGGAGGAGATAGCGATGAACGTGAGCGTTCTTCCGAATGCCATGGGAGGCGCAGTATTTATAGCGAGCAATGGCACACCTACATAAGATATGGACTGAGCTGCACTGACTTAACTGCAGGTCCAGTTGCATCACTGACATGTGGGCTAGACCCCTATTGGGCCCATATGTCAGTGACCCAATGCACCTGCAGGCTGCAGTTAAGTAACTAAAGCAGCGTCCCATAAGATATGTTGCATGATTAACATAATATCTACGTGGGCATATTTGTTGGAGTAAATTACGGAAGAGGGAAGGGGTGGAAATATTGCTGGTCACAACGGGTTGGACGAGCGTGGGGGGAGGAGAGTCATGCATGCAGATTTTTTCCACACGGGGTGGAGTGGTGGGACCACCGGAGGGAGAAGGAGAATCTAGCAGGCATATTGTTTTCACACATGGAGAGGAAAAGATTTGGAGACGAACGACTTCCTACAGGTATGGGGAACGGTGCATAATAAGTCATCTTGCATGCCGGGCTAGGTATAGTTTCAAGTCATTAAAAACATACATGCCCCACACATGTTCATATTTCAAGGTGCACTAAATTATTGCATGCGATGATTAAGACTAGCCATAATGGTGGTATCTTAGCTGGCATCATGCACACGGGAATAGCAAACATGCTAATGTGGCAAAGAATTAAAGAAGATAGGGGGGTTGGAGTAACTAGTGTTCATGCATGCATGCAATGCGATAATGCATTGGCAAACACATTTTTTTGTGAAGAACGACAACATTAGTTGAGTAATTTTGCAGACTACAAAAACTATTCCACCGCCTCTATCTTACTAAGAGTAGGTGAAATTTTTGAATCGAGCCCTTTAAACTAGAAGGGAGGTAGTAGTACTCTAATAGCTAACCTTGTTGTGATGACTAGATTGGACATGGAATGCACCTGGACGGAGGAACTAGTCTGCATTGTGCATTTAAGTTTTACCTAAAGTCCATGTGCCTCTACTTTGACCAAACTTATAGAAAAATGTATCAACATTCAGAATGTCAAATCAATATTTTTATACTCATTATAAAACATAGTTCTTATACTCATTATAATCAGTATTGTAGATATTGATATTTTTAGTATAAATTTGGTCAAACACTATGCAAATGGTTGACAGAATTAAAAAGTACCAGAGGGAGTATCATGCATGCAGAGTAGGCAAAAAAATTGCTCATTTATAGCCAGTTGAAGTCTGAAAGGGCGCGACCGCGCGAGGGAGGCGAAGGTCGTGGGAGGCGCGACGGTTGACGAAATTAAGTGAAGTTACATCAGCGCGTCGGCATGGCGTGCGAACAGGCAGAAGTTATACCGTTAGGCCTACGATATGGGTCTAGTAGACATGACATCTAGTGGGTCCCGCATAGTACTCGAGAACTCTTTGGGGGCTTGCAGCCGTTTATCCAATGGGAAACCCAACAACCCCACGCTGTTTGCACGCCCTACTCGTCCCCGTCTTTTACTAGTACAATACCTTACAATAGTTCGCTCCAATCATCACGTCCTTTCACATTACACAAGTTCAACTTCTCCTAACCCTCCTCCAAAATCCATGGCCTCCCAAATCTCCATGGTCGCCGCTGAGTACCAGGTTAGAGCCATCACCAGAGATGAGTTCATCGTCATCTACATACGTGGATCCGTGATGGTGAAAGCATGCCTTGCTCGCTTCCTACGCATGTTCAACAGTTCAAAGGATGAGTGGGTCGCTGGGCTAGATGTTGAGTACACCACAGTCCTGGAAAGACAGAAGATTCTAAAGGAGGTAGAGAAGAAGAAGCCCGCCGTGATCCAGGTTTGCGTACATAATGTGTGCTTGGTCTACAACATATGCCATGCCGACATTGAGTGCCAGGATTTTAAGAACTTCCTCAAGGACGAAAGAGTGAAATTCGTTACCGTAGACTTTAGGAACAATAGGGATGTCCTGGGTCGGATAGGCCTCGTTGTAGGCCAGCCCTTCGATCTACAGAAGGCAAGCCTGGTGTCCTCCTCTCAGCCTTCAATCCTGATCCTGGCAACAACCATGATTGATCCTTCATACGCTAAACTGAAGAAACCTCACCACGAGTTTCATCATGCATGGGAGTCGAAGACATTAGATGAAGATCACATCCTGTACGCAGTAATGGATGCCTACCTTTGTTTAAATATCTACAAGGATTGGATGAAGAAGCATAGCCCAGTGTCTGGTTCAAGCAAAGAAGCATCGACGAAGAGGAAGAGGAAGAGGGACGAGGACGAAGTCGAGCACGTGGACTCGGACTCCGAGTAAGGTGGCAGTGCCATCGCTCATGCTGGTTCTACTGAAGTGTCAAGCGGACTAGTTGCTTAGTTTATTTTCAGGGGTGTGTTGTGCTGAGGCCTCAACAGAACTATGTTTATGTTCTTTCTTATTATTTGAACTTTATGTTCTTTCTCGTTATTTGAACTCTTTAGTACATACAGTAGTACTAGTAGTATGTCTTACTACTGTTCTTCTTGCAGTTGGTACTACTGCTCGTATATTCGTGTTCCTACTATACTTAATACGTTTGTACTAGTAGTATAATTTGGGTTAGTCGATTTGTGAAAGAAGTTCGACGGAGCGAAGGAAGAAGACGATAGAGAAGTGATGTCTACTACACAACCTTCTTCTTGTAGACGTTGTTCGGCCTGCAAGTGCACAGGTTTGTAGTACAGTAGCAAATTTCCCTCAAGTGGATGACCTAAGGTTTATCAATCCGTAGCAGGCGTAGGATGAAGATGGTCTCTCTCAAACAACCCTACAACCAAATAACAAAGAGTCTCTTGTATCCCCAATACACCCAATATAATGGTAAATTGTATAGGTGCACTAGTTCGGCGAAGAGATGAAGATACAAGTGCAAAATAGATGGTAGATAAAGGAATTTGTAATCTGAAATAATAAAAACAGCAAGGTAACGAGCGATAAAAGTGAGCGTAAACGGTATTGCAATGATAGGAAACAAGGCCTAGGGTTCATACTTTCACTAGTGCAAGTTCTCTCAACAATAATAACATAGATAGATCATATAACAAGCCCTCAACATGCAACAAAGAGTCACTCCAAAGCCACTAATAGCGGAGAACAAACGTAGAGATTATGGTAGGGTACGAAACCACCTCAAAGTTATCGTTTCTGTTCTATCTATTCAAGAGTTCGTAGTAAAATAACATAAAGCTATTCTTTCCGCTCAATCCATCATAGAGTTCATACTAGAATAACACCTTAAGACACAAATCAACCAAAACCCTAATGTCACCTAGATACTCCATTGTCACTTCAAGTATCGTGGGCATGATTATACGATATGCATCACACAATCTCAGATTCATCCAACCAACATAAAAGTACTTCAAAGAGTGCCCCAAAGCTACTACCGGAGAGTCAAGAACGTGTGCCAACCCCTATGCATAGGTTCCCAATGTCACAAAACCCGCAAGTTGATCACCAAAACATACATCAAGTGGATCGCAAGACATACATCAAGTGTTCTCATAAAAGACTCAATTCGATAAGTCTTCAAAAGGGGAAACTCAATTCATCACAAGAGAGTAGAGGGGGAGAAACATCATAAGATCCAACTACAATAGCAAAGCTCGGGATACATCAAGATCGTGCCATAGAGGAACACGAGAGAGAACACGAGAGAGAGAGAGATCAAACACATAGTTACTGGTACATACCCTCATCCCCCAGGGTGAACTACTCCCTCCTCGTCATGGATAGCGCCGGGATGATGAAGATGGCCTCCGGTGATGGGATCCCCCTCCGGCAGGGTGCCAGAACAGGGTCCCGGTTGGTTTTTTGGTGGCTACAGAGGCTTGCGGCGGTGGAACTCCCGATCTAGGTTCTGTTATGGAAGTTTTAGGGTACGTAGGTATATATGGGTGAAAGAAGTACGTCGGTTGAGCTTCAGGGGCCCCACGAGGCAGGGGGCGCGCCCAGGGTGGTGGGCGCGCCCCCCACCCTCGTGAGCACCTCCCTTGGCTCCTGACGTGGGGTCCAAGTCCATCTGGTAGCTTTTCTTCCAAAAATAACTTCTCCAGTTGATTTCGTTCCATTTTGACTCCGTCTGATATTCCTTTTCCTCGAAACTCTGAAATATGCATAAAACAGAAAATCTGGGCTGGGCTTCCGGTTAATAGGTTAGTCCCAAAAATAATATAAAAGTGGATAATAAAGCCCAATATTGCCTAAAACAGTAGATAAAGTAGCATGGGGCAATCAAAAATTATAGATACGTTGGAGACGTATCAAGCATCCCCAAGCTTAATTCCTGCTCGTCCTCGAGTAGGTAAATGATAAAAAGAATTTTTGATGCGGAGTGATACTTTGGCATAATTTCAATGTAAATCTTCTTAATTGTGGTATGAATATTCAGATCCAAAAGATTCAAGATAAAAGTTCATATTGACATAAAAATAATAATACTTCAAGCATACTAATCAAAGCAATCATGTCTTCTCAAAATAGCATGGCAAAAAGAAAGTTTATCCCTACAAAATCATATAGTTAGGCTATGCTTCATTTTCGTCACACAAAGATGTTCCCAACTTCTATACCCCCGATGACAAGCCAAGCAATTGTTTCATACTCAAATAATCTCAAACTTTTTCAACCTTTACGCAATACATGAGCGCGAGCCATGGATATAACACTATGGGTGGAATAGAATATGATGACGGGGATTGTGTGGAGAAGACAAAAAAGGAGAAAGTCTCACATTGATGAGGCTAATCAACGGGCTATGGAGATGCCCATCAATTGATGTCAACATGAGGAGTAGGGATTGCCATTCAACGGATGCACTAGAGCTATGAATGCTCAACAAAAGAAAACTAGTGGGTGTGCATCGAACTTGCTTGCTCATGAAGACCTAGGGCATTTGAGGAAGCCCATCGTAGGAATATACAAGCCAAGTTCTATAATGAAAAATTCCCACTAGTATGAAAAGGACAACTTTATGAGACTCATTACATGAGGAACAAGGTGCTACTTTGAAGCACAAGTGTGGAAAAAGAGATAGTAGCATTGCCCTTTTTTGGGCCTTTCTTTTTTTTTCTTTTGGCCTTCTTTTTTTTTGTTTGGGCAATGCTCTAATGATGATGATCATCACACTTCTATTGATTACAACATAAGGATTATAACTTAAAACTTAGAACAAGATATGACTCTATATGAATGCCTCCGGCGGTGTACCGGGATGGTGCAATGAATCAAGAGTGACATGTATGAAAAATAATGCATGGTGGCTTTGCCACAAATACGATGTCAACTACATGATCATGCAATGGCAATATGACAAAAGTAATGTATGTCATGAATATGATGATGGAAGTTGCATGGCAATATATCTCAGAATGGCTATGGAAATGCCATGATAGGTAGGTATGGTGGCTGTTTTGAGGAAGATATAAGGAGGTTTATGTGTGATAGAGCGTATCGTATCATGGGGTTTGGATGCACCGGTGAAGTTTGCGCCAACTCTCAAGGCGAGAAAGGGCAATGCACGGTACCGAAGAGGCTAGCAAAGGCGGAAAGGTGAGAGTGCGTATAATCCATGGACTCAACATTAGTCAAAAGAACTCATATACTTATTGCAAAGATTTAGAAGTCATCAAAAATCAAGTACTACGCGCATGCTCCTAGGGGGATAGATTGGTAGGAAAAGACCATCGCTCATCCCCGACCGCCACTCATAAGGATGCACAAGCCAGGTACACTTCATGTTTCAAATTTGTTACACAACTTTAACCATACGTGCATGCTACGGGACTTGCTAACTTCAACACAAGCATTTCTCAAATTCATAATCACCCAACTAGCACGACTTTGATATTATCACCTCCATATCTCAAAACAATTATCAAGCATCAAACTTATCTTAGTATTCAATTCACTCAAAAGAAAGTTTCACATATCTTGAATACCAAGTATATTAACATTAAGAAAATTACCATGCTATTAACGACTCTCAAAATAATCTAAGTGAAGCATGAGAGATCAAATAGTTTCTTTAAAACAAATCCACCGTCGTGCTCTAAAAGATATAAGTGAAGTACTAGAGCAAAAATTATCACGCTCAAAGGATATAAGTGAAGCACATAGAGTATTCTAGCAAATTCCAAATCATGTATGGATCTCTCTCATTAAAGGATTTCAGATCTTGATACTTCATTCAAACAGCAAGCAAAGCTAAAGAAAACTACAATGCACGGATAGCACAACTCATGTGAAGAAGCAAAAACTTAGGCTCAACCGATACTAACCGATGATTGTTGAAGAAGAAAGGTGGGATGCCTACCGGGGCATCCCCAAGCTTAGATGCTTGAGACTTCTTGAAATATTATCTTGGGGTGCCTTGGGCATCCCCAAGCTTGAGCTTTTGTGTCTCCTTAATTCCTTTCATATCATGGTTTCTCTTTTTATCAAAAGCTTCATTCACAACAAACTCAACAAGAACTCGTGAGATAGGTTAGTATAAACCAATGCAAAACCTTATCATCTTCTACTGTAAAAAATCACTAAAATTATTATTCAACATTTCATACTAAATGACTCTGCATATTTAATACTCCTATCCTCAAATAGAATCATTAAACAAGCAAACATATGCAAACAATGCAACCATAACAGCAATCTGCCAAAACAGTACAGTCTGTAAAGAATGCAAGAGTAACAATACTTCCCTGACCCCAAAAATTATGAACTAAAATTCCCACTGTAATAAATTTATCAGAACTTAATATGCAAAAACATTCAACGTTATACCATTCTCTGACTTTTCTAGGGAATTTTTGCAACAGTGGTAAACTTTCTGTTTTAAAACAGCAACATGCAAACTAGCAAAATAAGCATGGCAAAGGCTATCCTTGACTTTTTATTGAAACTAAAGATGCAAAACATTATTATAACTAACAGCAAGCAAAAACTAACAAGACAAAATGATGCTCCAAGCAAAACACATATCATGTGGTGAATAAAAATATAGCTCCAAGTAAAGTTACCGATGAACAAAGACGAACGAGCAGATGCCTTCCGGGGCATCCCCAAGCTTAGTTGCTTGGTTGTCCTTGAATATTAGCTTGGGGTGCCTTGGGCATCCCCAAGCTTAGGATATTACCACTCCTTATTCCATAGTCCATCGAATCTTTACCCAAAACTTGAAAACTTCAACCACACAAAACTCAACACAAAACTCGTAAGCTCCGTTAGTATAAGAAAATAAATCACCACTTAGGTACTGTAATGAACTCATTCTAAATTCATATTGGTGTAAATCCTACTGTATTCCAACTCCTCTATGGTTCATACCACTTAATAATAGCCATAGATGCATCAAAATAAGCAAACAACAGAATGAAAACAGAATCTGTCAAAAACAGAACAGTCTGTAGTAATCTGTATCAAACGTATACTTATGGAACTCCAAAAATTATGAAATAAATTGCTGGACCTGAGTAATTTGTCTATTAATCATCTTCAAAAATAATCAACCTAGAAGCACTCCCTAGTAAAAAATGACAGCTATTCTCGTGAGCGCAAAAGTTTGTGTTTTTCACAGCAAGATCACATAAACTTCACCCAAGTCTTCCCAAAGGTTCTACTTGGCACTTTATTGAAACAAAAGCTATAAAACATGATTACTACAGTAGCATAATCATGTGGACACCCAAAAACAGTAAGGATAAATATTGGGTTGTCTCCCAACAAGTGCTTTTCTTTAATGCCTTTTTACCTAGGCATGATGATGACAATGATGCTCACATAAAAGATAAGAATTGAAACATAACGGGAGCATCATGAAGCATATGACTAGCACATTTAAGTCTAACCCACTTCCTATGCATAGGGATTTTGTGAGCAAACAACTTATGGGAATAATCAACTAGCATAGGAAAGTAACACAAGCATAGCTTCAAGAATTTAAGCACATAGAGAGGAAACTTGACATTATTGCAACTCCTACAAGCATATGTTCCTCCCTAATAATAATTTTCAGTAGCATCATGAATGAATTCAACAATATAACCAGCACCTAAAGCATTATTTTCATGATCTACAAGCATAGAAAATTTTCTACTCTCCACATAAGCAAACTTCTTCTTTATAGCATATGTATCATCACAATAATCATCATAAATAGGAGGCATGCTTTCATCATAGTAAATTTGCTCATCAAAGCTTGGGGAAAAAATATCATCTTCATCAAACATAGCATCCCCAAACTTGTGGCTTTGCATATCATTAGCATCATGGATATTCAAGGAGTTCATACTAACAACATTGCAATCATGCTCATCATATAAAAACATTCTATGGATTTCTTCTTCTAGCACTTGAGCACAATTATCCTTTCCATCATACTCACGAAAGATATTAAAAAGGTGAAGAGTATGAGAGAAACTCAACTCCATTTTTTTTGTAGTTTTCTTTTATAAACTAAACTAGTGCTAAAACAAGAAACAAAAAGATTCGATTGCAAGATCTAAAGATATACCTTCAAGCACTCACCTCGCCAAAAAAAAGAACTTAGTGACGGAGTGTGAGAACCCTTTACCTAGCCTCCCTGGAAACTATGCCAGAAAAGAGCTTGATGTCTACTACACAACCTTCTTCTTGTAGACGTTGTTGGGCCTGCAAGTGCACAGGTTTGTAGGACAGTAGAAAATTTCCCTCAAGTGGATGACCTAATGATGCGGGACGCCTCGGAAACGATCTTTCACGGTGCCAAAGAACTCACAAGGAGCAGCAACAAACTCACTCGATACTTGTTTCAACAGACTTTGTTTCTCTCAAGTAGCAAGAACAAGAGGAAACACTCTCATATATATTGCAGCGGATAACTAGCTGGGTTTACAAGGATGCAACCCAAACCATGAAGCTTGTGAACCTATGAAGAATCACAAGAGGGAACCACAAGGATCCTATATGAATTGAGGACAGGCCCTCCAATCCACACACACGAGCTAACACTCAACGATACTAGTGCTCACAGCACAACACAACCTCACCGGCTGTCTACAAACGTAAACTCAGAAATCTCATTCCCCCTCACGTGGAACAGCTGGGGAGTATTTATACTAGAAGCACCCACTAGTTAGGTGTGAAAACAACTCAAAAAGAAGGGTAAATTCGTGAGCCCCAAGCTGTAGCAGGAGCAAACTTGTTGAGCCTTGCGCTGTAATAAATTCCTGGACAGCTTGCATGGAAACTTGCACAACTTTTGACTCAAGACCTCAAATGATGCACCGTTTTTTGAATGAAAGCTGACTTCTAAGACCATCTTTTCCAGCCTCTATAAAGTGATAGAGACTTCCAGAATTAATTAGGTTTAGGTGGGAAGTTGCAGCTGGAAATCTGATGTGTCATTTCTCCCAAAATTGGCACCGGAAGCTTCCCAACTAAGATAATGGTTTTGCCCTTGTCTTCCTTTGGATGCTCTAATGGTTCAGCATTTGTGCTAGCATTAACCTCACTCTTGGATGCCTTGGTCATGATCTGGTCGACATCATCCTCCCTTCCTTCAAACAAAACCGTCCTCGGTTTTGAGGTATTCTTTTTGGGCTTCTTCACTTGTGGGAATTGCTCAACCTTGAGTACTTGATCCACCATAGGTTCCAATACATGGTTCACTCCTTGATGCATGAAAGAATACTTGTTAGACCTCCCATGGTGAGTAGCATCATGACCAAACTGCCACGGTCTTCCCAAAAGAAGATGACAAGCTTGCATTGGCACCACATCACATACCACTTTGTCCACATAACTTCCCACTGAAAATTGCACCCTAGCACGATGCGTAATCTTCAGCTTACCAACACCATTCAGCCACTTCACATAATATGGCTGGGGCTGCCTCCATGTTGATATCCCAAGAGCATGCACAAGATCACTACTAATGATGTTGTTGTAGCTGCCTCCATCGATGACCACCTTGTAGTTTTTGTCCTTGATCTTGCAAATGGATTGGAACACATTTTATCGCTGGCCCTTCTCAAAAGTAGGAGCATCATCATGAGCCACTTTGCGAACCATGAGATTAACACCATCACCTCCATCTGAACTCAGAGGTGCTCCGGTCTCAAAAGTACAATAATTTGCATCTTTCTTCTTAGATTCAGATTTGTCACTTCAGTCATCGGTGACATATCCATCATTTGTGAGTAAAACCTTCTTCAGATTAGGACAATCCTTCTTGAAGTGACCTATACCCTTGCATGTATGGCACTGAATATTACTAATGCGAGTGGCAGGAGTATTGGAAGATTCAACCTTTGATGCATTAGCTTCTTTTGTAGTTATCTTGTTGTGTGAGCGAAAATTTGCAGCGACACTTCCGTCTACTTCTCGCCGAGCTGAACCTCTCCAAGTGCTTGATGTATAGGTTTGGCTGCGATTTTGGCGACGCTTCAGCTGCTGCTCTACACGAATAGCTTGATGCACAAGTTCTTGCAAATCTTGATATGTAACCATCTCTATCCTTTCTTGCACATCTTCATTCAGTCCATGAAAGAATCTTGACATTGTGGCCTCCTCTAGCTCATTCACCGTTGTCCTAATCATCAAAATATCCATCTCTTTATAGTACTCATCAACACTAGAATTACCTTGGCACAACCGTTGGAGTTGATTGTACAAGGTTCTTGTGAAATGTTCAGGAACAAACCATCTACGCAACAGATTTTTCATTTGCACCCATGTCTCCGGACGACCTCCAGCACGACACAATTGGTTCCACCAAATCAAAGCATATCCAGTAAACTCAATGGATGCATATCGTACCTTCTTCTCCTCTGTATAGTGGTGGCTGTCAAAAATCTGATCCACACGCATCTCCCACTCCAAATAATCATCGGGCTCGGTTTTCCCATTGAACGGTGGTATGGTAAGTTTGAATTTACCAATCCCATCATCTTCATGGTCACGATAAGCACGCCCATGACCTCTTCCTCCCATGGCAAAGCCTTCTTGGCCTTCTCTGCGACGATCATGATGAACACGTCGTGGTCGAGGCTCGTAGTAGTTTTGAGCATCATCGGAGTGGTCGCTCCAATGCTCTCGATGGTGATCCTGCTGTATGGGGAGTTGTCGATGTCGACCCCGTGCCGCAAGCCCATCTCGTGGTGGTGACGATGGTGCCCAAGTAGCACCTCGCTGGTCGTAGCGAGCACGCCGAGGTGGTGCAGCGTAGTAGCTATGAGCATCACCCGAGTAGACGTGGTTGTGCTCTCCATGCTCCTACTCAAGGTGGCGTTGGCCCTGTTGTTCGGGGATTTGTCGATGTCGACCCCGTGCAGCAAGCCTATCTTGATGGAGTTCTTCGGTAACGGAGTCGATTCTCCGGCCAAGGTTGGTCTCCACGGCCGATATGCGCCTCTCCACCTTGTTCAACACATACTCTCGTGTATCCACCAATGCCAACACATAGGCGGGTTGCAAGCTTGGATCGTACACGGGAAGTGGCAGCTCCTCCTCCACGAGGTGCCTACCTCCATGCACACCATCAACACTGCTGGATCTCCTCGAACCCATGGAAGCTTCTCAAGAACAAAATCAGCAAGAGAAAAAATAGGACCGCGAACAACCTAAAGCTCTGATGCCAAGATGATATGGGACGCCTCGGAAACGATCTTTCACGGTGCCAAAGAACTCACAAGGAGCAGCAACAAACTCACTCGATACTTGTTTCAACAGACTTTGTTTCTCTCAAGTAGCAAGAACAAGAGGAAACACTCTCAGATATATTGCAGTGGATAACTAGCTGGGTTTACAAGGATGCAACCCAAACCATGAAGCTTGTGAACCTATGAAGAATCACAAGAGGGAACCACAAGGATCCTATATGAATTGAGGACAGGCCCTCCAATCCACACACACGAGCTAACACTCAACAATACTAGTGCTCACAGCACAACACAACCTCACCGGCTGTCTACAAACATAAACTCAGAAATCTCATCCCCCCTCACATGGAACAGCTGGGGAGTATTTATACTAGAAGCACCCACTAGTTAGGTGTGAAAACAACTCAAAAAGAAGGGTAAATTCGTGAGCCAAGCTGTAGCAGGAGCAAACTTGTTGAGCCTCGCGTTGTAATAAATTCCTGGACAGGTTGCATGGAAACTTGTACAACTTTTGACTCAAGACCTCAAATGATGCACCGTTTTTTTGAATGAAAGCTGACTTCTCAGACCATCTTTTTAGCCTCTATAAAGTGCTAGAGACTTCCAGAATTAATTAGGTTTAGGTGGGAAGTTGCAGATAGAAATCTGATGTGTCATTTCTCCCAAAATAGGCACCGGAAGCTTCCCAACTAAGATAATGGTTTTGCCCTTGTCTTCCTTTGGATGCTCTAATGGTTCAGCATTTGTGCTAGCATTAACCTCACTCTTGGATGCCTTGGTCATGATCTGGTCCACATCACCTAAGGTTTATCAATCCGTAGGAGGCGTAGGATGAAGATGGTCTCTCTCAAACAACCCTACAACCAAATAACAAAGAGTCTCTTGTGTCCCCAACACACCCAATACAATGGTAAATTGTATAGGTGCACTAGTTCGGCGAAGAGATGAATATACAAGTGCAAAATAGATGGTAGATAAAGGTATTTGTAATCTGAAATAATAAAAGCAGCAAGGTAACGAGCGATAAAAGTGAGCGTAAACGGTATTGCAATGATAGGAAACAAGGCCTAGGGTTCATACTTTCACTAGTGCAAGTTCTCTCAACAATAATAACATAGATAGATCATATAACAAGCCCTCAACATGCAACAAAGAGTCACTCCAAAGCCACTAATAGCGGAGAACAAACGTTGAGATTATGGTAGGGTACGAAACCACCTCAAAGTTATCCTTTCTGTTCTATCTGTTCAAGAGTTCGTAGTAAAGTAACATAAAGCTATTCTTTCCGCTCAATCCATCATAGAGTTCATACTAGAATAACACCTTAAGACACAAATCAACCAAAACCCTAATGTCACCTAGATACTCCATTGTCACTTCAAGTATCCGTGGGCATGATTATGCGATATGCATCACACAATCTCAGATTCATCCAACCAACATAAACGTACTTCAAAGAGTGCCCCAAAGCTACTACCGGAGAGTCAAGAACGGGTGCCAACCCCTACGCATAGGTTCCCAATGTCACGAAACCCGCAAGTTGATCACCAAAACATACATCAAGTGGATCACAAGGCATACATCAAGTGTTCTCATAAAAGACTCAATCCAATAAGATAACTTCAAAAGGGGAAACTCAATTCATCACAAGAGAGTAGAGGGGGAGAAACATCATAAGATCCAACTACAATAGCAAAGCTCGGGATACATCAAGATCGTGCCATAGAGGAACACGAGAGAGAACATGAGAGAGAGAGAGAGAGAGAGAGAGAGAGAGATCAAACACATAGCTACTGGTACATACCCTCAGCCCCGAGGGTGAACTACTCCCTCCTCGTCATGGATAGCGCCGGGATGATGAAGATGGCCTCCGGTGATGGGATCCCCCTCCAGCAGTGTGCCGGAACAGGGTCCCGATTGGTTTTTTGGTGGCTACAGAGGCTTGCAGCGGCAGAACTCACGATCTAGGTTATGTTCTGGAAGTTTGAGGGTACGTAGGTATATATGGGTGAAAGAAGTACGTCAGTGGAGCTTCGGGGGCCCCATGATGCAGGGGGGCACGCCCAGGGGGGTGGGCGCCCCCCCACCCTCGTGAGCACCTCCCTTGGCTCCTGACGTGGGGTCCAAGTCCATCCGGTAGCTTTCCTTCCAAAAATAACTTCTCTAGTTGATTTCGTTCCGTTTTGACTCCGTCTGATATTCCTTTTTCTCGAAACACTGAAATAGGCATAAAACAGGAAATCTATGCCGGGCCTCTGGTTAATAGGTTAGTCCCAAAAATAATATAAAAGTGGATAATAAAGCCCAATATTGCCTAAAACAGTAGATAAAGTAGCATGGAGCAATCAAAAATTATAGATACGTTGGAGACATATCAAGAAGCTACCTAGTATCTATAGGGTGGCAGGCGGTTAGGCGTGTGGCAGGCTGAGAAGATGAACCGTGCATCAATTTCAGAGGTTTTGGGTGTGGAATGCAGTTTTGCCAGAAAAATGGATCATGCCCGGGGTTAAATGGATGGCGGGGTGGTGGGAGCATGGAGTTGGCAGGCAGTTCAGGGGAGGGTGGGGTGGCGGCGGCAGGCGGTTAGGCGTGTGGCGGGCTAAGAAGATGAACTCTGCACCAATTTCAGAGGTTGAAGAAGCCCTTCTAGCCATCCATGTTAAATCCAATGGCTCACAAGAGTCTGCTGACCCAAATTGCTCCTTCATATTGCAGGATCCATGTGGCATTCAAGGCCTCAAAGGTAGATTCCGCATTCGCACCCGGTTTGTGGGCTCGGCGCGGGCGCGAATGGCTTCCGCCGCGACAGCCACCATGCGCGCATCCTCCGCGCGGGCAGAGACGATAATGAAACGATAGTTCCTCCTCACCAGTGTGTTGGAGCACGCGCTCATCCTCCTCTTCATACGCTGTGTGCATAGATGCGGCTCCACCAGCTGCTCGCGTGCTTGGCAGCACGATAGCATCGCGAGGAGGGACTGCAGATGACGTGAGCAGGCGAGCCTTCGGCTTCATGGCACAGGGATGGCGGCAACACGGCGGTGATGGGTGAGAAATTGTTGGCCGGAGCAAGCGGGCGCCAGCATGCGCAATGGCGGCACGAGCTTAGTTTAGTTTTATATAGGGTTGGTCAAAGTTAAAAGAAAACCGTACTAGTACACGTAAATATTAGACTGAGGCATCGCTTATATTAGTTACCACAAACACGATACAGAATGTTGTGCAAGCGCGTGAACCACGGCCGTGCTGTCGATCGAACGATGCGTCATCGTGTTGCGCTCGAAGGACATCCACCGAACCTTCTTCTGTATGCGAAAACAATCCCCGAATATTACTCAACTTTGTTTTCCTGGAAAGGTTCTTGACGCTACAATATTTCCATATATTTGAATTTAGCTCCACTTCGTGTTTATTTGGATTTGGACGTTTTAGGTGCACCCTAGTTTTCTTAATACTGATTTTGTGTGTGTGGCTGAGAGAGAATGTGTGTATGTGTCCATATGTGTGTTGTGGCGGGAGGGCAATGTGGAGACGGTGTGCGTGTGATAGAGACATAGAGAGGTGTGAATGTGCAAATGATCATGCATGAGTGAAACATAGACAGATGTCAATACGTTGTGTATACATGAGAGAACAGTCTTCTATTCTACTTGTGTGTGTGTGTGGGAGAGAGAGAGAGAGAGAGAGAGGAGCATATGTAACACAACAACCATCTCTCTCGATTCGTTTGTCCCTCGCACGATCGCATGTAACACATGCATCAACGCACACATTTTGACACCCTCACCCGGCCCCTGCCCACCTCAAGGCCCGCACTCGCTCTCTATCTCGCACGCACAATCTCTTCGTGAAAACCCTGTTTAGCATGTAGCTTTCCATCACATACGCACAAATTTCTCTGCATAGGTTTGTCTTCTCTCAATATCTGACACACACACACACACACACACACACACACACACACACTCCCCCGAGCACACAATTCATCCCCATCCAAGGTTATATCGCGACCACTCTCGCTTGTGCTTCTCTGCACCGCAACATGCACAACACCTCAATCTTCAAAGAGGGCATTGAGGAGATCAAAGACGGCGACCACACTGTGCTAGAGAATGCGGGGCCATTTGGAAGTAGGATGATGTGACAACGACTAACTGACTCCTCCCCCCACCCTCTCTCTCCCGCACAAAATTACCAATCCCTCTCCCCCCTCACAAAATTATCAATCCCTCAACCCACGATATCCTTCCCCTCTCGTCCATGTTTTTCCAGCTCTCTCATCAAACCTTTTGTCTCTTCTCCTTCCACGTGTACAGAATCTGGATGCACATGCATCTCACGTATATTACATGTCTCCATATTTCTCACAGACCTAACTTCTTCCTCTCTCTCTCTCTCTCTCTCTCTCTCTCTCTCTCTCTCTCTCTCTCTCTTTGTCTCGCTAGGTTTGTCTCCTACTCTCTCGTCCACATACATACAATCTTTCCCGCCCTATCTGCTCCATCTTCACAAGCTCTCTCTACACGTTTCATTCACACATTGGGATGTGTTCAAAATGTTGCTTTTATAATGGATGATGTGGAGTTATGGTTGGTTTTGTTGCATCCTACAAAGTAATAACTATGAAATGCATTTAGATTCTCATTTGACTGGGATTATGTGAGTTTGAGCATGTTGTGAAGTACTATAGACCTCGTATACATCTTGGAATTCAACAATGATTGCAACTATTGAATTGTATAGACCATTACATTCGAAGTAAGTAGCCTAATATATTTATTTCACAATTACAATAAATGATTAATTCACTACAAACTAAGAAAACAAATGTGTACTCCCTCCATTTTTATTTAAGTCTGTGTATTAGCATTGGTCAAAGTTTTGTAAACTCTCAGAAAGTTTATAACAAAAAATATTAACATATACAATAACAAATAAATACCATTAGATTGATTATTGAATGTACTTTCACATCATACATATTTGTTATGGTAAATGTTTATATTTTTCAATAAATTTGGTCAAACTTTAGGAAGTTTGACTTCGATCAAACCTAATATGCAGAGTTAATAAAAACGGAGGGAGTACTAGTAGTTACTAGTACTACTCGCTTGTTTCTTAGCCGAATCACCAAACACGCCACACGGGGAGTTCAGTGTCACAAAATTTTGAGGTCAGCGGGAAATTCTCCCGCAACCCTGATTCGATCAGTGGGAAGTTACCATCATAGCCTTCGGAACAGGCCTACGGATGACGCTTGGTAGGAGGTTGTTTTCATAACTTCATGTTCATCCTACCCAGCCAACCCCACCCCGGCACCCAGAGTAGTACACCTGAATACTCCCCATTTTCTATCCCCACCACAAAATAGACTTCTTCACAAGACTGCGGCCTTCGTGCTCCTCCCCTTCTACATCGGTGCACTCGTCCACCGTAGCGCATTTGCCTCATCGATGACCTCGTACGCCGCACTGGAGCCGGTGCACCGTCGTCGTCGTACACGGAGCCTCTTCCCGGGTACCGTCTTCCACGGTCTCGGATCTGCTTCCCGGAAGCCGACACCAAGCATAGAAGGACCACCATCATGGACAATGAAATGACTCCCGTTGCCGACCATGATGCACAGAGGCCGCCGCGACCATCGTTCTCCTCCTCGATTGTTAATGTGTGTATTGAATCATTTAGCAGTACATGTGTAGTTCCAATTTTGTTCATACCTACCCTTCAAATTTCCTGGTTGCTATTGTTCCCGTAAACGTAATTGGTTATAGCCTCCATTGTCAAACAGAATATCAGCTTGTAATTGTGTGCCGCTCCTGTATCACGCTGTGCTTGGGTAGGTTCTTCATCTGCAACCAGTAGTGTGGCAAATGATGGAAAGTTTTTTAGAACTAGCAAGATGCCCATGCGTTGCACGCGTCAAGATGCATTTGTATGAGTAGTTTATCTTGTTGGAGAAAAGTATGAATGCGGGAAGGCCTTATTTGCAAATCTGGAGAGGGGTGTGGGTATCTTTCTGCAAAGTTGCCATAGTTTCCTTCCTATCCGTCGGATATAAATCGGACGGCCTATATTGCAGGATGGCAGGCACACCATCATCACCAACTCTGTTTTTTAAAAGAAAAAAAGTAGAGAGTAGAGAAGTAGATATAAATATTAAATATTAAATAAATATAACAGTAGAGAAGAGAGTAGATATAGCAGGGACGTTGGGAAAGGATCGCACACGCACAGGAAAAAGCGGCCGGGCGTGCAATAGTTTTGGTGCGCGGCATCCGGCGCGCTTTATAAAATCCAACGCCCTCCCACCATGCTGTGCCTTGCCACCGCTCTCTCCCCACTCTGTGCCTTGCCACTGCTCTTTCTCGCCTCGCCGCTGCCGTGCCACCATGCCGCCGCGTTGCCGGGAAACTTGGGGATACCGCGACATCCGTGCGTGCCCCTCCAGCGGCTTCTCCGCCGAGATCCGGTTTCGTGGGATGCGCCTTGGCCTTGGCAATTTAAACACCGCCAACGAGGCCACTCGCGTGTATTACGCGGCGGCGTGGAGCCTCTAGTGGCCTAATAGAACATTGAACGTCTCCAATGTGCCGACGCGGGAGCGGGCTCAGGAGCTTGCGCCTCTGCCGCGGCTTATCACCAATGAGGATCGTCGCGACAACCGAAGGCGGGAGCACCATCTCGGCATCATTGAGATGGGCAAGGAAGCCATGGCTCTGTGGCGCCAACGCTTCCCGCAGGACATCATCAACGAGCACGAGTTCTACACGCAAAGGAGGGCGGAGAGGGAGAAGAGGAGGGCGGAGCGAGTTGCCTATCACGAGGACAAGCATAGGCGAAAGTGGACGCTCAATTCAACATGAGGCTAGGAGCAGCGTCTCTCTGGGAATCCAATGATGATTGGTATCTTCATGCCCACATTCAGACGTCGGAGGAGGACATCACCGAGGAGTCAGACGACGAGGAGTAGTTGAATTATCTATTTTTTATCTATCTATGCTATATCTATGCTGAGAACTATCCTCTACTCTCTAGTCTCTACTCTCTATCTCTACTTCTCGATCTCAGCACTGTAAATGCTTTTTTAAAGTGTCGTGCGTTGCGCTTATGTTGGAGATGCTCTAACATGGCAGACGAGTGCTTTAATGTTGCCCACAAGATGCGTGAGTATTACTAGTAGTATATTTTTCTTGCCATGTTGAGATTTTAAAACCACGAGTGCGAACATGCAGACGAGCAATGAAGACCAAACATGGGATATTGGGGATATCTTCAAGGAGCATGGCAGGTTAAAGAGGAGCTGCACCGAACCTATAAAACAAGCTTTGGTAAGTAACACCTTTTCAATTACTTTCGTTTAGCCTCGTGTTCTTCGATGTGTATATGTTGTAGTTTCTGTTTCTCTTAGCCTCGTGTTCTTTGATGTGTAATAAGAAGAGTCTTAATCATCCTAATGCTTTCATTTCTAGCTTGATGTAGGAAGTGGGTGTTCTCACCTTGTAGTCTGTTTATATATATATATTTTCCTTTTGAATTCACTTCTCCGAGTCTTGTTTATCTGGCTTCTACTAAATGGATCTAGGTTGCTCTGAGTATTGATCTAAAAAAGAAGTAACTTCATGTCAGGATGCAGTTCCTGTGAGGAGGGAAGTATGGTCAATCTCGATATCATGTTTCCAAAATGGGGCTGGATTACACACAAGGTGCCAATTCCCTAATGATGCTGGATTAGACACAAAGTGCAAATTCCCAGATGATGATGGATTACACACAAGCCAGGTGGAGTCGTCAGCTGTTCGTGTCCTCGTGGCTCTAGTAAAGACTGAAAGAAAACATGCGGTAGCCCTTGAGAATGTAGCTGAGTTACTGAAGAAGCGAAAAGAGGAATCAGATGCTCTCTTCACCCAAGCCAAAGACGAGATGGAAGAAGCCAGAAATAAGCTAGCAGAGGCAGAGCAGGCTAGGCGTCTCCTGCTATCTAAAATTGTTGTCAATACAAAATTTCCATCATAATAGCTAGGTTCAAATGTTTATCCAGTCAGCATGCCTGTTGTGATGTCCGTGCATCTACTGATGTGGAACAAAATATTTTTTTTCGGATCATGTAATAACAACAATTACTTTCCAAACAATAACAGACGAAGCATTGGACATGGTATAGTTCACGCGCAAGCCTGACATTCCAAGTTCAACTTCCACATCAAACTCATGTTCACAGATATCTCCACATTCATAGATAATGTCCACAACCATGATTCACTTCAAAGCCAAAAAAATGTGAGGAGAGTTACAAATAAAGAAAAACCTCTAGTTCCTGCTACCAGTGCGAGCACAACTAGTCAAGATCATGCGTAATTAATTATATTTTGGTTATATTTTGTGTTCTAAAATGCCGGCCGGCTCGTGGAAGGACGTGTTGCCGGCACACGCGCGGATCCTGTGGAGCAAGGCAGGGCAGTCTGAAGCCGGTTGCATGCGGCGAGGAGGCGTGTTCATCCGGGCCTACAGCGAGTGGGGCCCTCTTGGCCGGCACGCCGATTCAATGCCTGCGCTATGAGAGGTCGCGTCCATGTCAGAGCAATCATTCCCTCCAGTCCTTTTTTGTTTGGGTATAAAAAAATTCGTTTTCCATTCCCATTTTACAAGTAAAATTCATGGACAAACTTTGACCCAAAATACAATGGGGACTAGTAAACCAGAACAGAGATAGTAGTTTTTTTGATCAAAGAAGGGTTTCCCCCTTCCGATTTTCATTACTGAAAACCAACATCTAAACCATAGTATTTTCCCTAGAACTACCGGTTCAACATCTCGCAACATAAACCCATACAACCATACGCCAAGGAGGTACTACCTCCGTCCTGGTTTATTAGTCCCGTGAGCTATCACAGGTTGTACCATTTTTGTTAGGCCGCTGCATTTAAGCACGTCACTTTATTTCCTCCATCCCAGATTCCAACACTCTCCCCATGGAAGCAAGCGCATGGGGCTGCTCGATTGGATATGCATGCAGGCTACATGCGTGCAATAGCCATTGCATGCACAAAGGTAGTAAGTAGGCCTAGTTAGTATGGGTGATTAGAGAGGTAATTTATTTCCAATTTCTCTTTATGTGTGCTTTTCTTGGTCTTTTTGTTTTGGCTCAAGGGCCCAATAAATTAGGACGGAGGTAGTAGTAGTTATGAATTCCATTTTCACTCCGTATCAATCATTCTAAAAACTACTTAGTATTTATAACGCGCCATTGAAAATCGGAACTCTTACCCCACTAATAAAAAATGATATTTTAAACATGGCTACTCGATCTGTGGCAACTGGCGAGCCACCGCCTCCAGGTCGTTCACCTATGGTCTCGACCATCAAGTCCTACGGATCAAATTATGACGCGACCTGACTATTCCTACAAAGGTGTGCTCCACCACGTACCTGGTACCCGCGCATGCAGCTATCGTGCACCTAGGGTTTTAGGGTTTATTTGTTAATGGTGCCTTTACGTAACTCTCATGTGTGTGAGATAGCAAGAGACCAACTGCGTGCGTGTGCCTCTTCTCTTTGTATATGTACTCCTCCGTTTGTCTGGTGTCCAAAAAATTGTAAAGTGGTAATAACTACTAGCAATGTGCCAATGCGTTGCCACACAATCAAAGTAGATTAATACATATTCACCGATTTGATAGAAAAAAGAGTCTAGTTTTGAAATATGTATATCACTAAAAATATGTTATGTTTCACTCAAAATATATTCATTTGACGGTTTTGATGATATAAGGGAGGAATGTTGTTAGTTTTAAGATTCGAGAAGTGGTATATGTCTAATTTCTACTCTTACTAGCAAGATGCCCGTGCGTTGCACGGAACATCAAGATCTTGTGGGTGAAAAGGATGAAAGAGGGAAGGCCTTATCTGCAAATGTGGAGAGGAGTGCGGGTAAATTGCCATAGTTTCCTTCCTATCCATCAGATATAAATCAGACGGCCTATATTGCAGGATGGCAGGCCCACCATCATCACCAACTCTGTTTTTATCCCTAATCTTATAAAAAGCATAGTCGGTGATGATGGTGTGCCTACCATCCTGCAATATAGGCTGTCCGATCTATATCTGACAGATAGGAAGGAAACTATGGCAATTTTGCAAAAAGATACCCACACCCCTCTCCACATTCGCAAATAAGGCCTTCCCTCGTTCACACTTTTCTCCCACAAGATAAACTACTCATACAAATGCATCTTGATGTTCCGTGCAACGCATGGGCATCTTGCTAGTTGTTGCAAAAAGCCCATGCATGTGAGAGAGAGAGGGAGAGAGAGGAGGAGGACAGAGTGCATGTGTGACAAAGACACAAAGAGTGTGTGTGCGAGAGGTATCAACTTTAAATGAGGCGATAGTGTGTGTGTGCACGATCGAGAGGGCGTGCCTCAAGAAGGGAAGAAAAATCTACATAGATACAAGGAGCGGCAGAGATACATGTATGCGATAGTGGAAGCACAAGTGTGTGGGTGTATAAACCTATCTAGAGGCTAGTCGATAAATGTTTGTGAGATAAATACGAGTCGGGGGTGCAAAAGCGAGAGTTTTGTGTGTGAGAGAGAGAGACGGTAGTCGGTAAGGGGAGTGGAAGCAGGAGTTGTGTGTGTGAGAGAGAGGGGGGGAGTTTGTCTGACGGTAAACAAATGAATAATCTTAGTTTTATAACTGGGATGGAGACGGAAGGAGACCGCAACAAATGTTGTGTCTGCAGGAGAGAGAGTAATTTTAGTGGTATGAGTCATATCTAGACACATATATGGTGTGTGAGAGAATCCTATAGAGAGAAAGACAAAGTGAAAGACGAGTGAGACTGTGTGTGTGTGGCAGTGAAAAAGAAAGGTTAGGTACCATGTGAGACCAGAGAACGGTAGAGACTTGAGAGATAATGAAAACCGTGTAATGTATAATGATAGGGAGAGTGTGATACTTCTCAAGGGAGAAGTCGAGAGACCATATTTGCGAGGATAGGAGAAACATGAAGCGAGCGTGTAGGTGAGCTAGAGAAAAGAGAGTGATAGCTACATGAAGGAGCATGCATGCGAGATAGATGGGTGTGAAAGGAGTCAACATAAAAGGGATTTAAATATTTGAATTCGAGATGATGATACATGTAATTCATACTCAAACCAAAATTGATCTATCAAACATGCATACTCATATGAATTCACACTCATCTATGTTATTTAATATGTAGATATTACTGATCCATACATTCTAGTAGAACATAATTTGGTTTACATTTTTTGAATTCAACCTTATGATTTTGAGATCATTGTATTTGTAAAGGAGCATAATTCTTTGTTGTGCTTTTGAAAGTATATAAAAAAATGATGTATATAGAATTTTATTCTAATCAAAAATGGATCCTGCCCGAACAAAAATAGAATACAAACGGGATTCGAATTGAGTTGGCACGGTAAACGTGCACTCTGCAAAATTTGAACAAAGTGGGGAAAGTCGCAGTAATCGCGTGAAACCAAAATCTGCGAGATGGAAATTACTGTCTATCCCTGCCACGCAAAGCCTATCGGCTCGATTTCTATAGGTTTCGATAGGGGTAGGTTTGTAATTTCACTCAAACATGACATAACCGCCTCTCACCCGGATTCATACATGGTGGGCGCCAAAACACAGTGTCTCCGACTCACTCCCCTAGTCATACACGGTGGGCGCCAAAAACAAACTCTCATCGGCAAATATTCGGTGTATGCGAGATTACCATCCTATCCCCAACCGACTAATATTGTTGTGATGTAGGAAATTTAAAACAGGGGCTATGTTTGTAAATTTCCTTCCATTTGAGACAAGCGTGCCCTGGAGACATGGTTCCCCCTTCCTCTCTCCCTTCATTTCCACATTCATACTCCGTGGGCGCCAAAACACCCTCTCCACCCCAGCCTCCTCCATCCGCCACCCCATCCACGACCGTCCTCCTCCACCATGCCGGAGCTGATACCCCGACGCCATCGTTCATTACAAGAGATCGGCCTCTCTCATCCACGACTTCAGACCGGAATCCTTGCATCCCATCCTCTCGTTCATCCCCGTCGTCGTCCACATTGCCGGTGCCTCTCCTACGACTGTCTCGTCCACCACGCCCCGCCGCCACTGTCTACCCTCCTAGATCTGCTTCCACGCCGCTGACAGCCGTCACTACCGCAGCACCGTCAAATTCTCAGCAGATGCATACATGGCACCGCACCAGAGGCGGTACTCTTTCGTATGTGCTCAACTTATTTATCACAATAAGAAAATAGATCGCCACTGCTTTACTCTGATTTCTTGTCCATCACTTACTTGCTAGTTGAAAGCAAACATTGGTTCCAAAGTTGCCTTTGTCCGGTTTGCACCTTCAGATCCGCCATGGCACGCTCAACACTATACTCGCAATGCTTACAGTTTTCCCCTTTTATATTCCACACTAGTTAAATCACATTAGACTAAATTTCAAAATTTGGTCAGTCGATTTTTCAGAGCTCGCTGGAGTTCGCCGGTGTGAAGGAAGGTGCTTGGGTAGGGATGGTGGTTGTGGGGGCGGTGGTGGGGCCTCGCTGAACAAAGAAAACTCGACGCGGGTGGGGGTGGGATTGGCGGAGGAACACAGGCGGTGGGGGCCGGTGGTCCGGCCGGCGGCCCGTGCGGTGTTCTGTATGGGAAGAATTAGAGACAAGGAAGAAGAAGGTTTAGGAGACGTAGGATCTTCATCGAACCGCCTAAAATGGTCGACTAACCCAAACGACAAAAGTCACGCGACTTGCATGTAGACATGCCTTTATATTCAGTACCATCATCGTACATGCTTAGCAGTGCTCCTGAATCCATCAAGCTAAACAACGTGCCACTCATAATTCCAAACTTGTTGCTTAAATACGAATCTGATATGATGCTCATATTACTAAAACACATAACGTTTAATTGGTCAGCTAATGTTCCTACTTTACTTTCGAAAAGCACGTGCACCACATAGAGAGACAACAGGGAGTTGCATTCTTAATGCGCTCTGGTTCATCATGTGTGGGCACTGTGCAACGAACATTTTATTATCCAAAATCTGCTTGCTCTTCGTTAGCATGTTCCTCTTCCGTTCTTCTTTAATAAGTACTCTCTCCGTTCCTAAATACAAGTCTTTGTATAGATTCCACCATGGACTACATATGGAGCAAAATGAGTGAATCTACACTCTAAATGTATCTGTATACATCTGTATGTGATCCATAGTGGAAATCTCTACAAAGACTTATATTTTGGAACGGAGGGAGTATGATAGTAGTACAATATGTTCCTTGTAATGAAGATGAGCAGGGACATTTGCAGTGTAGAGGTCTATACAGTCGGTTGTGATGGACACTTTGAACTCTTCGGGCCTCTTTGATTCGTAGGATTTTGTAAACATAGGAATAGGATTTGTAGTGGGTTGCCCACTTGAATCCTATAAGAATAGCAAGGAAATGCAGGGAGTTGTGTCTCCTTTGAGGGTTACACTGATATTAACAGTACCGCACCTTCAGTTGAAGAAGGCTGGTATCCGAAGCCTTTCTAGCCATACCATCAATACTAGCACATATATTCCAGCAAGTTCCACATTGCTGATTTTACTCTGATGCTTACGGTTTTTGTGTTATATCTACACTATAATCTGTGTAGCTGCTTTGTGTCGCACTAGCAGCAGTCCACTCTTGAAGCTAAACACACCAATCATAAGTCCAAAGCTCACTTCTTCAAATACGAATTGTGATATGATATTGATATTAGTTATCATACACACATTTAATTGGTCAGGTAATGCTCCCACTTGATTTTCCAAATGCATGTGGCCACATATAGGGAGACAACACGTAATTGCATTTCTTTGGGCGCTGTGATTCATCATGAGTGGGAAACTAACATTGTATGCAATGAAGCGGAACCTCAAGAATATGCTTCCTATTCTATTCTTTAACATGTTCCTCTTTTGTTATTCTGTATTTAGTACGTACAGTATGTTCCTTGTTAGGAAGGGGAGCAGGGACATCTGCAGTCAACAGCTGATAGAGCTGGCCTATACGTGATCGATAGGCTTTGAATTACTAGCGGTAATACAACACTGTATTTTCTAGCCAATTCCACTTTCCCGATTTGTATATCGTGGTTATGGTGTGCCCCTTTTATGTACACTACGATCTGCCTAGTTGTTATGTGCTCTTGTTATCATGGTTTGGCAATAAACTCTCTATACAGTATATTATGAACCTATCATCTGCCAACTATCCTTACTTTTGGAGCCTATTTTTTGTGTACTTGTGCCAGATTATATTAATGCACACACCATATTACAGCACACATGAGCTCTCTCATCATAATCCAGTGATAACACACAAGTCTTTACAGGGGCGCCCCTATATTAGAATATCCTATGCATTACAAAGATAATCTCAATACTATTTATGTTTTCATGGTTCTCAGATATTATACGTAATTACAATGAATATCATAATCCGTGCACAGAAGAATATTGTGGAACACTGCAATGACTTACAAAATTGGCACCAAGGCATTGAGTGCCATTCTGGATGCAATGAAACTCATACGCTCCCCACTTGTAGATTCTTGTTCAGAATATGATCCTAATGACTATTCTAACCTCGAGGAGTCAAAGGCAGATGGCCTGTCCTGTTCACCCATCTAGGTGCCTGTTCTAATTTGGCAAGGTTTTATTGATTGCGTGTATCTTGCATATGTTGTCTTGCATTTCTTCTACTTTGTTGCACCGCCATCTACTTAGTTTACTCATCATATATGTCGAGATGCCATGCCCATCCATTATCAATACATATTCCATCTGTCATCATACCATGTTTTTCCACTCAAATGTTGTTCTTGTGCATCAGACATCAAAAAGGAAGAGGGTGATTGCCGAACCTAAAGGAGCACTAGCAAAGTCCTTGAAAAACATGGTGGTGCTGGAGAAATCAGACAACACCCCACTAATTGGTTGTACAACCCAATGTTGAGGATATCACTTATCCTTATCGTCTCGGTCAGCTAGGGATTAGAGATTAATCGGAAATCGACCGATTAATCGATTTTCTCGGTCGACTATTAATCGGATATTTTTTTGCAAATCTCAGGTTCCCAACACTAAAATACGCTATATTCAACACCAAAACAACATTTGTCAGAAGTGTTACCTTGATTTCTAGCCTTTGAATCCTCGATAATGGCAAACAAAATAGGACAGTAGTACATATTCTGTAACAAGGTCCACAAAACATAAATAAACATAGTTTTTGCAAACATCATGCTATGAATAGGTCTGATTTATCGGTAGATTCCCGATAAATCACTTGTTAGAGTGATAAATCGGTCCAAAAGATAAACGGCAAAGATAAGGCATAATCTTATCGGTCACCCCCCGATTAGCGATAAATCAGAAGATTAATCGGTGAATTGGAAGATTTCTTGAACAATGGTACAACCAGTGACACAAAACAGAGGACCGACTCCAGCAGGCTGTACCCATACTTCACTGGTCACACCACTAGCCCCACCACACAGGACCTGCACTCCAGCAAAAGGTATGCCGATTTCAGTTGCCATAGCACCAGTCGTACCACAGAAAAATCCCACTCCAGCAAAAATTACAGCAAGTCCACCGGCCGAAGACCTATCCCAATTGTAGAGACGGCCAATTCCTGCAGATTGGAAACTCATTCCAGTTATTCCCAGTTTAAAAACAATGCTTTCAATGTTGTTAGGGACTACGTGTATATATTCCCATCATGGGAAGATTATAGTGAATACAAACACCATTTTCACATCTTCTTGTCCCACTTACGTGTAAGTGCTATTATTCATGGTGATTATTTTCCTGTTTTCTGCTGAGTGAACACATCAATGATTTACATTACATTGTTGTAAGTAGGTGAGGGTCAATCTAGATAGTCATGACGAGCAAAGCTTGCTTGCGCTTTTCAAGGAAGCATTGCAGCAGTATCGGTGTTACCTGAGGAAATCAGACTTTGATGGCAAGTCTATAAATGATTTTTTGGTGAAGTCTTCTGTGCTAAATTTAGAAGACATTGAATGGAAAAACCTTGTTATGCACTGGTCTCGTTCCCAGGATGAGGTACTGTCTACGAAATCACATGACAATTTGAACTTCTACTTTTCCGCATGTGCCTTATGGATCTTTTTTTCAGGAAATCTGCTCGAAGAGGAATTTCGGTTTGAAAAGAACGACATGATATCGCAAATATGCTGCCCGCTGCTTTGCTCTTGTTAGTACATGTTGTCCTGTATCACTATACTTGCATACATACCTGGTTCATTATGTGACAGCAGTATGCATGATAGCTTGCTTATCAATTGTTCGCTCCAAATTATCTGATCTGTATGAATGGTTACATTAGTGTAGAATATATCTAATGCTAATGAAAAAATTTAGCTCTGCATTGTTCTTGTAAGTACCTGTTGCCTTTTATCAGTGTACTTATATTGGCAGGTAGTTGTTCATGTACCATCACTCTGCAGCTTATTTTCCTTTGCCCTCCATTTTCTACACATCAGATCTATATTTACTCTTACCATAAGGTTGTATAACACGGATGGTACTGAAGAAGTTTAGCTGTGCATTGCTCTTGGCTGTACCTTTTGCTTGTATCGCGGTACTTACATTTATATCTACTTGGTTATGTAGCATTACTCTTCATCTTATTTTAAATATTCTCCATTTTTTCTTATATTATCACATCTATATTTACTCTTAACAAAATGTAGAATAAAGGCAATGCTTATGAAGAAGATTATGTGGTAAACTTCTTGAATTGCCCCCCCCCCATCAGCATGGACAAGGGCTTTATAGAGCCTGTCTTCACTAATAATGTAAGTTTGTCCTTCTCAAGCCTTCAAACTTTGTTGTGTATATTTGGTTAGGCATGACTGCAACAATTGTTTATTTTTGGTGTTTGCATCAAATTGCATGTTTAAAGTTTATTATGTAGTTCATAAACAAAAGTTTGTCCTTCTCAATTTAAGTTTTCAGTTGTACAACCAAGTTCCTTCTTCATACCATGTAAATTAAACTATATAGAGCAAGTGATCTTCTTTGACACTGCATGTATGCTTCTGTTCTTGATACGTAATCCAGTGGTGTGGTGAACCTACCCACTACAACACAATGTCATATTCTGCAATGTCTTAACTATGAACAATGTCATATCATTCTACTATTATTTAAACCGTCTCTTTATTTGCCAATCTGAAATGGGATAAATTGACAGCACACTAACCATTGATACTTATGAGTTATTGATCTGTAATCCAGTGATGTCGTGAAGCTGCCAACTCCTTCACAATGTCATTTCCTGCCATGTCTTGACCTGAACAATACCATATTGTGTTAATGCTATTTTAAACCGTGTCACTTTATTTGTCAGTAAGAAATGTGATGAATTGTCAGCACTAATACTTATATGTGCAAAACCTGTCATGTGTCTGCTTGTTTATCTTTCAGAGTGAGGAGGATATAAGTGTCAAACAAGCGCAATCTCATCAGCTTGCTCAGCTACTTGCGCTGCAGCTCCTAAGTAGGGCTAACCATTCTTGAACTCTATTGAAGTGTTGTCGGTTTTGTATATTATTTTGTCGGCGTGTTTATTTGCACTGGTGGCGATCTTTGATGCCCAGTGTATGTAATCTGCTATCTGCTTGTGCTTTATTATCATAGTGCCGAACTTTGATGCCCAGTGGATGATATTTCTTTATTGTATATCCTGTCTTCGCAGTAAACCGGCCAAACCGTAAAATTATGGTACATAATCGGGCCATCATGCAAATCACTATGTATGATTCGCATCATGGGCCCCGTCATCTTATTCCATTAACAGGCCTAAATGTAAACTGGCCCAGTAGTAGATTCAGGCCTTTAATAGGCCAAGTAAACCGCCGGCCCTATTTTCGCAAGAAAACTCAATGGGCTTTTAGGAGGCTGAAAAGTAGGTTGGGCCCGAAACGCGCCGAACAGCTCACAGGCCGGAAGTAGGCTAAAATAGAACCCAGCCCATGATTGTGCCAATCACATCACGGGCTTTTAATAGGCCAAAATTCTCTCGGTCCTTGTTTGGCCCAATCAGATTATCGGTTGTGAGCAGGCCGGATGCAAACCAGGCCATAGTTAAGCCCAACTATATGACGAGCTTTCAATAGGCCGAAATAAATATAGGGCTGAAATGTTAAACGGGCCTTTTATAGGCTGAAACTAATATCAGGTCGAATTACTAAATAGGCCTTTAGCAAGTGGGCCCAAAAGCATAGCACTAGTTGATGGGCCGAATCTGATATGGGCCATAATTTATCCCAAAGCCTCTTAAAGGGCCGGACATGATCTGGGCCGTAACTTGGCCCAGAACATGGTAGGCTTTTAACGTGTTGGATCTCATATGGGCCTTTATTAGGCCAGGAACATGGCAGGCTGTCAATGGACCAGATCAAATATGGGCCGGCATTTGGCCAAAATATGGCAGCCTGTTAATGCACCAGCCCACTAGTGTCCTCAAAATCTTGTGGGCCTTCAGCTGGGCCGACCCATTATGGTCGTCGAAATCCCGTGGGCCTTTAGCTGCGCCGGCCATTACGGTCCGCAAAATCTTGTGGGCCTTTAGCTAGCCCGGCCCATTATGGTCTGCAAAATCTCGTGGGCCTTTAGCTGGGCCGGCCCATTATGGCCCGCAAAATCTTGTGGGCCTTTAGCTAGGCTAACCCATTATGGTCTGCAAAATCTCGTGGGCCTTTAGCTAGGCCGTCTCATTATGGTCCGCAAAATCTTGTGGGCCTTTAGTTGGGCCGACCCATTTAATCTTTATGGGCCACTTTTGGGCCGATCCACGTGTCAACATATCATAGGCGCATCTCGCCCATTGGATGAGTGACACCTGTGGCAACGTAGAGCTGTCACGTGTTTCCTCCAGCCAATGATGATTTTACATGTGGAAAATCCCCATTGGTTCGGGCTGTTAACGAGTTATCGGATCCAAAACCGGACCCGATAGCTTAATGACATTCCATTACAGTGGATGCCACGTGTCGGTCACCCTTGACGATAGCACTTCTGTGACGCACGACTTATCGTCATGGAAGTGGACACTTCCGTGATGATAATTTTGGTAATGTCATGGAACACTTCTACGACAACACAGGTATGACTATCTTGATTCTGTCTTAAAATTGTCATGGATGTACATGCATTACAGAAAACGTCACGTACTGTGACAAACACGTATCATCACGGAAGTGTATTTTTTTGTAGTGCTGCCTAACAAAATGGCCAACCCACACGGTGGCTCACAGCTCGTAGTGTACTGCGAGCCACCCACCACCCCAGACGCACACACCCACACACACACTGCGAATCCACCGGAACTACGATGCATGTTAAATTAATTATCCTGTAGTGAACATATATATGTTACCAAAGGAGGGATGTTCTAATTTCAAAAAAAATCAGAGATCATTAAGACATTTTAGTACATTAATTGATTGATTTTCTACGGGTATAATGTGCAAAAATCAAATTCGAGCTACATGCACACGGGACAGTGCACCTAAATGGATTGCAAAAACACATGTGTCTCACTGGGTGCATGTTTACTCCCCGTGCAACAAATTTCAAACAATGAGAATCTTGATTTTTAAATTCTAGTACATCCAAAACTAATTTGAAGTTCATGAAACTTATCGTGTTGTCATATGGACACCAATAAAAAGTTGCATTGTACTTTTTTGGGGGTCAAATTTGAGACCATTTTGATGTAATCTTTATCTAATTACAAACGGGAGATTATTAATAATTGGGAACCAATATCCCAAACGGATTATTTATTCGAACCGTGAGCATGAGACCAACAATGGATACGTGCCATGCTTCAATTAAGCAACAAAGCGGGAGCATTAATCATCCAAATAGAAAAACAATATACATTGGATTATATGCAACAAGTCATCAACACACAACGACAACGAGGATACATGTTGGATTATAGATTATTTCCAACAGAACATTCTAGTAAATACTAAAGTTTTTCTCACACAACAAATAACAAAGTGATGAAATGAACTTCAGCTCAACCAGTCCTCGATGTTGGAAACGCTTGCTTTGAACTATTACTAATTCTCTGGGAAGGGCCTGCTGTTGTCAATCTCGAGACCAACACATGACTGATCATCCAGGCTGAAGCGGCCTATAGGACGCATATTGTGATAGTGAGGGTAGGGAACCATAGCAATGTCCGAGGTATAGATACAGTTGCTTCTCATAAACGGTAGTAACGTTGTGTCAACAGCAGCTGGATCGCCTTTCACCATCATTGTATAGTTTTGTCCAAGGAAGAGCGAGTGTTCTCCAAGACTATCAATACAGAACCAGGGAAAAAGTGTTGGCACTAGCACACGAGTATCCATCCTGAATACCCTACAACGGATGTTGGAATAGGTCCGGAGAGTGCGACCATGGGAGACAACACCCGCTTCGTTAGTAACATCAGCAGTGCCCTATATACATACAAGAAGAGGGGATCCATCAGAATAAGTTGCCAGGCGCCACTGAGTATATAGGTCCTGCTCGTCATCATGCTCGTGATCATCACCATCGTCATCTCTCCCTTGGTTATAAAAAAATTCAAGTATAGGTGGTGGAATGTTCACAGGACCTTGGAAACACAAGAAGGTTAATTAGTAAAGGGAAGCTAACTCACATGCATGTGGATGAAACAATTATAATTACGGTGGAAGACAAACGTACCGAAACCATAAGGATTCCATACAAAAATAGTGCCACAAATGGTGGCAGCAAACATAAGACCCTCGTATTGAATTGCATCACAGTACTCATCCGTGTACAAAAATTGATTTTTGAGCAATATCCATCAAGGCGTGGAAGTAAGGACGGCAACAAGCTTGTCGAAGATAGCAACAACTTCATAGTTCTTGTAATCCCAAGAGCGGCTGGGAACTCAACGAATTGCTATCTTCCGTAGATGACATTCACCAAGATCGTATTTGAACATACGCAGATCATCTGTGTGCTCAACCTCAGGGTACTGTATGATTTTTGGAAGTGGAACCCGGTGATGATTGTACACATTCAAAAGTTCCCACTCATACTTATACCCAATATAAACAACCCAATCTCCATTTGCGCCTGCCCAAGCCTTACCCTCAAGCGATGGCATCTTAACATCACACGTATCATTATCAAGCGGCATCAACTTGCACAAGGCGAGGCTTCCGTCGTCCCCACGCCGGTGACTAGCATCATGGCGAAGAAGATAGGGGAGATGAAACCGCTCCTAAACCCTTGGGATCTTTGCAATGATGTTATTTGTTGAGTCGAGAATGGACTTGAACGAACCTGCCATGCTAGCCGAGGTGATGATGTCACACCAATCAATGAGTTCCTCCACCACGTCATATTTCAGGGCAAGAATAACAGGGTCATTTCCGGCCTGTTCCCTCCATGGAGAAGATGATTGAACAATGGCAGAAGGAAGGGTGAAGGCAAATGGAGGGAGGAAGAGCGTGCGACAGCAGTTCCAAATCGAGAGGGAAAGGTGAAGAGGTGATGGATGGTTGCCACGGTACATGAAGAGGCTAGTCGGGAGAGAACAGTTGCCACAGAGAGGTCACACACTAACGATAAGGACGTCCTCTCAGACCTAGCACCCGTGCGGGATGGCCTCCGTCCCCCACACGAACGAAGCCACTTCACACCCCACACATTTGGTCGTACACGCCGCTAAGAGAAAGTACTACAATAGTGGGCTTATAGCCTGCTTACATGGCAATTTTGCCTATGTTGAGGAGAGAGACATGAAGGATTCCAGCAATAAGGACAAGCGTGTCTAGTACTCGGCCTGGATGGAGAAACTCGACAAAGCTCACGTCGTGTACGCGGCCAAGGAGGCGCACACGTGCTATGACATGTACAGGCGGATCGTTGACATGAGGAAGTGCATCCTTCCCCAAAATGGCTAGGGATCCAGCCGGAAGCAGAGCAATGGCAAGCGTCGTCGCAACAAGAAGTAGATGATTAGATCCTCGTTTCTCCTAGTTTAGTATGCATGTAATTGCTTACTTTGGTGTGTGAAAATGTTATGTGTGTAGTCACTTGTGTAATTGTATGCTTAATTTGGTTATGCAATGCTGTCTTTTTAAGTATATATATGTTGATGTTCTGTAGACAGAGCATATCACATCACACACAGACTAAACAATGGAACCCGTCGGTGATGATTTCATCAATCACTGACAATTGTATACCAGTAATCATTTGCTCACAACACACACGGCTTGTTAACAGGAATCGTGTGTGTTGTTATCGGTCTTCCCACACATTTCCGATTACAGACCTGTTTGCCGTGTATCACACAAATCTTGTTAAGTTGAACCGTTTCTATTCTCTTGGCTCAACGCAAACAGTTCATCCGACTGAACTGTATGCCGTATATCGCACACACCTTCATCTGGCTGCCCGTTTCTGTTGTTCCGCCTCATCACAAACAGTTCATCCGAGTGAACCGTATGCTCTACATCGCACACGCCTTCATCTGGCAGCCCATTTCTTTTGTCCCTCCTCATCGCAAACAGTTAATTGAACTAAACCATATGCCCTGAATCGCACACGCAACAAAAATCTGAACCGTGTTTGGTGCATCCGTCATCGCAAGCGTTTTGCACCTTTTGATGGGTTTTCTACACCACCATTTGCGATTATTGCATCGCACACAGTTTCGTCGAAGGGTCTTTGATCGTAGTGTCGCGTTAGCAGCATCCTGCAGTAGTGGCACTACCTTATGTCTACCTTTTGTTTTCTGTTTTTATTAGTTCAATAAAATAAAATGCCATGCTTTGTCTGTTTTGTGAGTTTTCCTTGAAAAAAATGACCCAAAAATAAAACTTCTCAGAATGCTCTGAAAATTTAATACTATTTTTTGTGAATATTTAAGAATTTTTGGTGCAAACAACATCAGAGGGAGGTGCACCAGGTGGGCACAACCCACGTGGGCGCGCCAGGACCCCCACGCACGCCCTGGTGGGTTGTGGTCCCCACGTGGGCCCCCTAACTTATCTCTTCATCCCACATCATCACCTACCTCCAGAAAAAAATCACCATTGCTCTCACTTTCGTGTTCTTGCTCCGAAAACCGCGGATTTCGATCTCTTTGCTTGAAGCTCCGTTTCCAAAACTGTTTTGGGGAATTGTTGCTTGGTATGTGACTCCTCCATTGGTCCAATTAGTTTTTGCTTTAGTGGTTTATATTTTGAATAATTAGCTACTCTTGGTGCTGCTGTAGATGAGCTTGCATGTTGAATTTTTAGAATTCTAAGTAGTTTGAGTGCTTGCTATGGCCTCTATACATCCCTATTAGTTGCTAGCAATATTGTGAAGTTTTGTTCACAAATTTTTGTGACCCAAAATTTTTCAGAAAATTGTACGTGAATATTATGAACTTCCTTGGAAGGAGTTCTTTGAGGAGGAGATCCTCGGAGGCATCTTCTAGTAGCAGCTCCGCTCGTCAATCTTATGTTGAACCGAGTGAAAGTTCCATAGGAGATGCCACCACCAAAACATGCTTATGTCCATGCAACGATTATATGGTGAGTGTGGGCAATAAGGAGGAATTTGAGCAATATGTTCACAATGTCGATCTCGCTCCCTACATTTCAGATAAGTGCAACCAACACCTCACTCTCACTGAATCATTTGTCAAAGGATTTAAGTTCCATACCCATGAGTCTAGGGTGTCATTTAAATTGTATGAAAATCTATTTACCATATATTTAGAGAGATTCGCTCACCACTACAAAATACCATTCTAGGGGTTCGCTCGATGAACCGCCGGGGTCTGTGTTTGAGATATTCTTGACAAGTCTTTGCTATGGTGAGACTAGGGGAGTGACGCAAGGTAGAAGAAAGAGCATTCGTTTTCCCGCAATCAAATACTTCACACTATTTAATGGAAAATGTATTGTAGGCAAACAAGGTTATTGTAGTACACTTTGTGCTCCAGACTTGAGCCTCATACGCATCGCTCTCACCCGTGACAAAAGTTATAATCTTCGAGCGATTGTTGCATGCAGGCTGCAACACAACGCTGGTAGTGGATATTTTTATGGTGGAATTTATGCCACACGCTTAGCTAGAGAGCTGGGTGTTTCACCTTTGCCCTATGATCCTATTTTACCCACGCAGTACCTAGACTTTGATGCTATGAAATGTCATAAGATCCTTAGAGGTGAACCCCATAATTTCACTTATAAATTGTTGTTTAATAAGGACTCTATGATGGACACATATTTGCCTACACCTGCTCTCTTTAATGTTCACAACAAGGGAAGATATTTTTTTCTTGAGAGTGAGGCACGAGCCTATAATGCAGCGGTTGTGGCTGCATGGCAGGCTGAGGCATCCGCACCAAGAGCCTCCGTGAGCTGCCACTCCGACCATTACGCAAGCTACTAACTTATTACCAAGTTAGGCCAAAAGCCTAAGCTTGGGGGCGTACGTATTTCCACCGACATTCCATTCACGTTCACACATTTCATTCCAGTTGTCGGTGTTCACACTTTTTCACTGTATTATCCATGCTAGATTTATTTTCTCACCTTATTCTTGTGTGTTTGAAAATAAAACTTTGAGAAAATCCAAAAACATATTTCTCGCTTATTTTTGATTTTTCTTCCTAGTTTAAATTGTTGTAGAACTAAAAAGAAAACCCAAAAAGATTTCCTTGTTCTTCTTTTGCTTGTTGTGAGTTTTCCCGTGTTAATAATTTTTCTCGTTTTTGCTTTCCCTTTTTATTTGCTTGTTAATGAAAAACCAAAAACTCTGAATATATTTGAATGTGTTTCTCTGAATTTATTTTCTTCTTATTGAGTCATACCGAGGAGAAGACCATGATGAAAATGTTGAGTGGCCCTCATATGCATTATTGTTGATCTGGCAAAGAATCCAAATTACCTTGTCTTCTTCTTTTGAATAAAATGTTGCATATTCCAGCTTAGTCCATGGCACTCTTGCACTATTATTATTTTCAAATCGTTTGGTCGTGCAAGTGAAAGGAAATAATGATGATATTCGATGAACTGGCTGTGGCAGAGAGAAACGGGTATGAACTCAACTTGTTCTGTTTTTGTAAATATGTTTAACCTAGTATCCATGATTCAACCTATTATGATCAAATATGTTTGCAATGACAATTAGAGATTATAGTTTCTCATGCCATGCATAAGTAGCTAGGAGTGGATAATGATTTGTCTTGGATGTCAACATTGCGTTAAAATGATTGTGATGTAGTAAGATGATATGGTATCCTCCTCTGAATGTTCGAGTGGCTTGACTTGGCACATGTTCATGCATGTAGTTTAATCAAAACCAACATAGCCTCTATGATATTTATGTTCATGGTGTTCATATCCTACTCATGCTAGTATCCAATGTTACTTATGCACAACGCATGTTCATGACCATTGTTGCTCCCTAGCTAGCCGCTTCTCAACCTAATTTCTAGCCTTCACCTGTACTAAGCGGGAATTCTGCTTGTGCATCAATAACCTGAAACCCAAGTTATTCCAGATGAGTCCACCATACCTACCTATATGCGGTACTAGCCTACCGTCCTAAGTAAATTTGCATGTGCCACCTCTAAAAACTTCAAATAAATATCCTTTTTGTGTACCTGGATTGTTCATAGAGCGATAGGAGATAGTTGTTATCTTCCATGCTAAGCGGGTTATTCTCAGGATGAGTGTTTATTCACTCATCATTGCATGAGTAAGGGGCGGTAATAGGGATTCCCAGTCCCAAATGCAAAAAGAACTTATAAATAATCAAACAAAAACTCATATGGAGCAATAACCTTTACTTTATCGCTTGGGAACCGCTACTAATGTGTTTAGCATGGAAGATATTGATAACTGATGGTCGCGGAATAAACAAGAAGGGTGCATGTCTCAAAATTTCATTTATCTCTGTTTTAAAAACTTGAGCTCTGGCACCACTACGAATCACTGCTTACCTCTGCAAAGGGACTATATATTTACTTTTATGTTGTGTCATCACCTTCTCAAATAAGCGCCAGAACCTGAGAGCGCTGCTGTCATGCTTATGCATTGTGTGTAGCTGATGTTGGGTGCATCATGACAGGATCATTTCTACCATGAATTACAATGTTTAGTCGCTGCTTGAACTTTGGAGGTGCTCTGCATTTATGTTTTGTGGTCTCAAAAAGGGTTGGCGAGATACCACTATTGTCATATTGTATCATGGTTGTTTTGACAATGTGTTGCAGTTTGAGATGTCATATTATTGCTCGCTAGTTGATTATGTCATTGATATGAGTTAATATAATTTTTAAGAGTTATTGTCGACATGGTTAGTTATAATCTTTGCTGAAAACCTGGGTGTTGTTAAAGCTTGTTTATGGAAACAAAAGCAAAAGAGTTTGTGAAATTTTTTCTTTTTCACTTTCACTTTATCAACTGAATTGCTTGAGGACAAGCAAATGTTTAAGATTGGGGGAGTTGATACGTCTCCGTCATATCTACTTTCCCTAACCCTTTTCCTCTTGTTTTGGAATCTAATTTGCATGATTTGAATGAAATTAACCCGGACTGACGCTGTTTTCAGCAGAACTACCATGGTGTTGTTTTTGTGCAGAAATAAAAGTTCCCGGAGTGGAACAAAACTTTGCGAGGATTTTTTATACAATAAAAGATACTTTCTGGAGCCAAGAACCACCGGAGGGGGCACTTGGGTGGGCACAACCCACCAGGGCGCGCCATCCCCTCCAGGCATGCCCAGGTGGGTTGTCACCACCTGGTGGCCCCGCAGACCCTGAAACCGACGCTATAAAATCCTATTTTTCCAGAAAAATCAGGAGAAAGACTTATCGTGTTTCACGAGACGGAGCCGCTGCCGTCTCCTGTTCTTCATCGGGAGGCCATATCTCGAGTCCACTTGGGGCTCCGGAGAGGGGGATCTTCGATCTTCGTCATCACCTACCCTTCTCCATCAGCAATTCCATGATGCTCCCTACCAAGAGTTTGTAATTCCTTCATAGGATCGTTGGTCGGTGAGGAGTTGGATGAGATTCATCATGTAATCGAGTTAGTTTTGTTAGGGCTTGATCCCTAGTATCCATTATGTTCTGAGATCGATGTTGCTATTACTTTGCCATGCTTAAGGCTTGTCACTTTGGGCCTGGGTGCCATGATTTCAGATCTGAACCGTTTATGTTATCACCATTATATCCATGTTCTAGATCCGATCTTGCAAGTTATTTTCACCTACTACGTGTTATGATCCGGCAACCCCAGAGTGACAATAGTCGGAACCACTCCCGGTGATGAGCATAGTTTGAGGAGTTCATGTATTCACAGTGTCACTACTAGGGAAAACCTTATACACAGAATCTTACCAGTAGCGCTTTTTAAAATGAGGCGCTGCTGCTACTTAGCAGTAGCGCGTCTGGATAAACCGCGCTACTGTTACCACCTTAGCAGTAGTGTGGCAGGAACAGAACGCGCTACTACTACAATTGCCACACCAGTCCCGACATGCTAGGTATAGTAGTAGCGCCCTTCTAGAAACGGCGCTACTACTACGGACCTTAGCAGCAGCGCATTTTTCCTCCCCACGCTACTGTTAAAGCTATTTTCACCTA
>NC_041385.1:594088893-594112466 GCF_002162155.2 Triticum dicoccoides | reverse complement strand
ATTTAGGGTTCATAGATAATGATTTTTAGTAGTAGTGGATATTAATTAGTAGTAGTGATTGTAAACTAGTTGTATAATTAGCAGTAGTAGATGTTAATTAGTAGTAGATGTAGTAGTAGATGTTAATTAGTAGTAGTAGATGTACTAGTTTCTTTCTATTTATAGTAAGTTTATATTTAGTAAGAACGAGTTGAATTAATAGAACTAGTTTAGTTTTAGTTGAACTAGTTTAGTTTTACTTGAACTAGTTTAGTTTTAGTTGAACTAGTTTAGTTTTAGTTGAACTAGTTTAGTAAGTAAATTAATAACTAGTTGAACTACTTTATTTTTAGAAAGAACTAGTTTTTTTCTGCTTATAGTAAGTTTATATTTAGTAAGAACTAGTTGAATTAATAGAACTAGTTTAGTTTTAGTTGAACTAGTTTAGTTTTAGTTGAACTAGTTTAGTAAGTAAATTAATAACTTGTTGAACTACTTTATTTTTAGAAAGAACTAGTTTTTTTCTATTTATAGTAAGTTTATAGTTAGTAAGAACTAGTTGAATTAATAGAACTAGTTGAACATGTCATATTTGTTGTTATTTTTTAGTTTAAACAATTATTTCATGTTTTGGTTACACCTCCGAGTGGCCTATGTTTTGCCGGAGTGTTGATTAATTTCCGTTCCGGCAAATTTCAGGTGCTCGATATGTCCTTTTTAGCAAAGGTCATGCCGGATTTTTTCGTGAAATCTGGCATGACTTGTGCTAGAATATGTACAAGTTTAATCTTTGAATTATGAATTGAAAGTGCAACTATCCCTAGGTGGTTTTGGTAATTCATAACAACATATAGCTCATTGAGCTAATGCTATTCCAAGAATATTATTTCAGGAAAGCTCAATGAATGGCATGGCATGGATGATGAAAGTGGATCCCTCAAAATACTAAGGACAAAGGATTGGATCAAGCTCAAAAGCTCAAGACTCTTCATTTTATATTTTAGTGATCCAAGATCACATTGAGTCTATAGTAAAAGCCAATACTATCAAGAAGGGATGAGGTGTTGCTTAATGAGCCTCTTGATTCATGTGCTTAGTGATATGCTCAAAAACCCTCAACTACTTTCCAACATCCACAAATGACCTAAACCTAAAGCCAAAATCGGTCACACTGATTCTTTCTATCCGGCGCCACCGATTCCAAAAGTCATAGCCACTGCCACAAACCCTAAGCAAATCGGTTTACCGATAGGGATCATGGTCTCATCGAGATGGGGTTGCAATCTCTCTGTTTCCCTTCGTAACGTTTCGGTCTAACCGAAGTGAGCGATCGGTCCCACCGAGATTGCAATGTAAACTCTCTGTTTCCTTTTTGTAACATTTCGGTCTCATCGGAAAGAGAAAATCGATCCCACCGAGTTTACCTGACCAACTCTCTGGTTAGCTAATTACCAAAGTCGGTCTCACCGAGTTTGTGTAATCGGTCTCACCAAGATTACGTTATTCCCTAACCCTAACCGAATCTATCTCACCGAGATGCATGTCAGTCCCACCGAGAATCACTAACGGTCACTAGGTTTACTAAATCGGTCTGACCGAGTTTAACGATTCAGTCCACCGAGTTTGGTAAATTGTGTGTAACGGTTAGATTTTGTGTGGATGCTATATATACCCCTCCACCTCCTCTTCATTCGTGGAGAGAGCCATCAGACTAAACCTACACTTCCAACTTACCATTTCTGAGAGAGAACTACCTACTCAGGTGTTGAGGCCAAGATATTCCATTCCTACCATATGAATCTTGATCCCTAGCCTTCCCCAAGTTGCTTTCCACTCAAATCATCTTTCCACCAGATCCAAATCCTATGAGAGAGAGTTGAGTGTTGGGGAGACTATCATTTGAAGAACAAGAGCAAGGAGTTCATCATCAACGCACCATTTGTTACTTCTTGGAGAGTGGTGTCTCCTAGATTGGCTAGGTGTCACTTGGGAGCCTCCGACAAGATTGTGGAGTTGAACCAAGATGTTTGTAAGGGCAAGGAGTCGCCTACGTCGTGAAGATCTACCGCTAGTGAGGCAAGTCCTTCGTGGGCGACGACCATGGTGGGATAGACAAGGTTGCTACTTCGTGGACCCTTCTTGGGTGGAGCCCTCCGTGGACTGGCGCAGCCATTACCCTTCGTGGGTTGAAGTCTCCATCAACGTGGATGTACGATAGCACCACCTATTGGAACCACGCCAAAAACATCCATGTCTCCAATTGTGTTTGAATCCTCCAAACCCTTCCCTTTACATTCTTGCAAGTTGCATGCTTTAATTTCCGCTGCCTATATACTCTTTGCATGCTTGCTTGAATTGTGTGATGATTGCTTGACTTGTCCTAAAATAGCTAAAATCTGTCAAACACTAAAATTGGGAAAAGGTTAAGTTTCTAATTGGTCAAGTAGTCTAATCACCCCCTCTAGACATACTTCAAGGTCCTACAAGTGGTATCAGAGCTTGGTCTCCATTTGCTTTGATTTCCATAGCTTTTGGTGGTCATAGCCTTGGTTTCACAACCTAGGAGAGTATGGCGTCTAGCGTGGGAAACTATCACCGTAGAGGTCCTTACTTTGATGGTACTAATTTTGCTAGTTGGAAGCATAAGATGAAAATGCATATTCTCGGACATAACCCCACCGTTTGGGCAATTATTTGTATTGGCTTGCAAGGTGAATTATTTGATGGGAGAGAACCGAACCGTGAAGCGAATGCAGAAGAATTGAAGATGCTGCAATACAACGCTCAAGCCTGTGATATCATCTTCAACGGATTGTGCCTCGAAGAATTCAACAAAATTAGCCATCTTGAGAATGCAAAGGAAATTTGGGATACTTTGATTGATATGCATGAAGGTATCAAATCCGTCAAGGAATCCAAGTTGGATGTGCTCTAAAGTCAGCTTGACAAGTTCAAAATGAAGGATGGCGAAGGTGTCGCTGAAATGTACTCTAGGCTTGCACTTATCACAAATGAGATTGCCGGCTTAGAGAGTGAAGAGATGACCGACAAATTCATCATCAAGAAGACCCTAAGAGCATTGGATGGAAAGTATGATACCGTGTGCACATTGATCCAAATGACGCCAAACTACAAAAATCTCAAGCCAACAGAAGTCATTGGAAGGATTGTTGCTCATGAGATGTCACTCAAGGATAAGGAGGAACTTCACAACAAGTCAAGTGGTGCTTACAAAGCCTCAAGTGAAGCCCCCACATCATCAAGTGAGAAACAAACCTTCAATGAAGAATTGAGCTTAATGGTGAAGAGCTTCAACAAATTCTACAAGAGTAGAAGCAAAGAGAGAAGCTCCAAGTCAAGATCTTATCATGACAAGAGAACTTCTAGTCGAGAGCGCAATTGCTACAATTTTGGGAAGCCTGGACACTACTCCAATGAGTGTATGGCACCCTACAAAAGAAGAGAAGATTCTCCAAAAAGAAGAAGCAAAAGAGAAGAATCACCACCAAGAGAGAGGACGAGTAGAGATGATCGTTATGAACGAAGACCCTCACGGAGAAGCAAGGATTCGGAAAGGAAGGACAAGTCATCAAGGAGCTACACAAAACAAAGACATCAAGCTCATGTTGGTGAATGGGTTTCCGGCTCCGACTCCGACAATCACTCCGAGAGAAGCTATCACTCCGACTCCGAACATACTCAAGATGAAGGTGTTGCCGGTCTAGCACTTGTGTCAACCAACTCCTACGACATATTTGGTTCACCAAATGAAGGAATTGGAAGATGCTTCATGGCCAAAGGTCCAAAGGTAACACATCCCGAGTATGTTGATTTTAATAGTGATGAAGATGACTTGCTTGTGGATGATGATTTACTTGTTGACAACTCTAGTGATGAATACTATGATGAAATGTCAATTAATCATGATAATCAAACGAATGACAATGATAAGGAAAAAATTGAGCTTCTAACTAAAGAACTAAACACTCTTAAGTTGGCTCATGAAACTATCTTCGAAGATCATCGAGAACTTTTAAGGGCTCATGAGAAGTTATGCCTTGAAAAGCTCAATCTTGAGCAAGACCATGAGTTCTTAAAGGAAATCAATGATGATCTACGCAAGAAAAGTTCTTCTTACATTGCCAAGCGTTTACTCTTATCAACTAACATGCCTCAAGTCAAGTCTAGTAACAAGAACAAGAAAGATACTTCCTATAGTAGTAACAATAATAATGTTAAATCCAATGTTGTCGCTTCTAGTAGTTCTCTTGATTCCACTAATGATTCTCTTAGCCAAGTTACACTTGAGCAAGAAAATAGTTTATTGAAGGGAATTATAGAGAAAGGTGTTTACAAGAGCCTTGCCGGGAGTAAGCAATTCGAGAAATTGTACGCAAGCAAGGAAGACACCGGAAGAATCAAGGTGTTGGTTTTGAACGAAAGTTCAATGCCAATGGAGTTGAGTGGGAAGAAGATCAATACCCCAAGACGAAGTTTGTTCCTCAACAAGAGAAGTATGAACCTACTTCCTTCAAGGGGACACAAGCTCAAGATGATCTTCCACCACAAGACCACAAGAACAAAGGCAAGGACAAGCTTCAAGAAGAGATTGATGCATTTGAAGAAGCACCTAAAGCCTCGTTCAGTTGGGTCCCCAAGACTACGTCAAGTTCTACTTCAACAAGTACAACTAAAACTCCAAGGATTCCCATCGAGATGATGTGGATCCCGAAGAAGAAGAACTAGAGAGTTCTTGAGGGTGACTCCGCCAACATTCTTCACTAATATCATTTTGGCAAGGAAAAGTGCAATCAACTTCCACATCTTGCACTAGTTCAAGGAGTCACAAACCCTCTTGTTGGTAAGCCAAGGGACAAGGTAACCAAATGTTTTCATGGACATCATCTTGTGTGTGCATCACTCTATGTTTATGGATATTCTTGTTTGTTCCTTGTGGGACTAACCCATGTAGGCAAGTTGAAAGTGCAACTCACTCCAAAGGATTGCTCCAAATGATCTCCATCAACATTGAGCATCTACATCTTCAACACCTACATGAAGTCATCATCGAAAAAACCCAAGGTTAGTTCATCCCTCTAAGGGGGGATCTCACATCTAGGGGGAGCTTAACTCAAAGAATTGAGTCAAAGCAACTCTAATGGTGTGAACACATTAATGCATTATGAAAAAGTGGTAACCCCACTTGAGCTTAAATGATGAGTATGACCTATGATCAAATGTTCTCATTTGACTCCTAAGTATATATACTCATATATAGATGACCTAGTCATCGCCAATTGTTTGATAGATGCTAGAATTGGTTGTGCATGCTTTGCGACATATTTTATTTGCCATCTTATTGTGTGAGCATGTTGGTGCATATTGTTACTCATTCAAGGACATCCACTTGTTGTTTGATTGTTTGGTTATTTCTTCCTTTGACCAAGTGGATGGACAAGAATGCCTAAGAACCTTCTTTAGATATCTATGCTTTTCTCGTCTCAAACTCTATTCATGCTACATCACAAAATTTGATCAAGTCAGATTCGAACCACTCTGTGTGAGGAGCACTCGGAGTCCCCGATTCGTCATAGACTTAAACTTCCAAAACGTCTTTGTGATTCTCGGTCTGACCGATTCCTCCATTTCGGTCCTACCGAGATCATTAAGTTGATCTGAGTTTTCAATCTCGGTGCAACCGATTTGAACTTTTCGGTCTCACCGATTTGCTGTAACTGAACACAGTTATGCATCTCGGTGCCACCGAGTTGTTCCACTCGGTCACACCGACAGGGTCGGGCTATATATAGCCACGGGCAAAATTTTGGAAATTTCTCTGAAAACCTTCGCCTGCGCAATAGCTCGCTCTGCCATCGTGGTCTCCGGATCGTCTCCTCGTTGCCAGCAGCCTCCTGTCGCTGGTCTTCGCCGCTGTCAACGGATTTCGTCCCCACCGTTGCCGCCGTAGCAAGTCCACCGCCAAGTTAGGGTATGGACTTGATCTTTGTGCTATCCATGTCTGATTCCTAGCACATTGTTTTCTTATTGATTCTTGCCACGATTGAAACTCATCTATCCAACCAAATTAGTTCATAGATTAGATGCGATTCAAATTTTTTAGGGTTAGGTTTCCGCCGAAACCATCTCGGACCCACCGAGTTGAAAAACTCGGTCTCACCGATTTGGCATATGCCATTGCACTAGTGACTCTCGGTCTGACCGAGAATTACTAATCGGTGCGACCGATTTTAGGATTCAGTGAAACCCTAGCAGTCTCGGTGCCACCGAACTGTGACTCGGTCCAACCGAGTTCATCAGTTTAGGTTCCAAAACTGCTTCGGTATCACCGAGTTTGAAAATCGGTTGATCCGAAATGCTTCCTGTGGAAAACTAAAACTGAACTTTTGAGTCATTCTTTTGCAAAAACCTCTGCATTTTGTGATGCTCAACTTTTCTATCTCATCTATAACTCTTCACAGGGTCAGCAGTCAGCTTGCAGTATGTCTGATCAAAGTGACGGCCAGAACAAGTCAGTAGAGCAGATGGACTTGAGTGAGGGCACTAGTCCCTCAACTTCAGATGAAGGGAGCAGAAGTACTCCTAGTAACTTGCCTAAGGCTGCAACTAGGCAAAGGAGGAAAAGAACTTCAGAATCAGAGGATGAAGATTACAGGGCTGAGGAAGATGAGGCTACTTCCAAGAAAGTGGTGCTCAAGAAGGAAATTGGCTCAGCAAAGGATATAAAGCCAGGCATGAAGATCAAGAGGCATGCTAGAAGGCAACCTATGCCTAAGGCCAGAGCATCAACTCAACTGCCTGAAAGGCCTGATCCCAAAGAGCCAGCTGAAGAAAGCAAGAAGAGGAAGGAAAGGGTCAAGAAGACCATTGCCAGAGTTGTTGGGCAACCTTCCATGATGGCAGAGGAAGAGCCTGCTGCACCAGCACCAAAGGCACCTAAGCTTATGGGAGATGCAATCAGATCAGGGGCTGCAACATCCAAGCCCAAGGAAGCACCCAAAGTTGCCCCCAAGGCCAAGTCTGCACCAAAGAGGAATACCAGAAGTATTCCAGCTGCTGAGAAGAACAAGGCCCCAGTGCCTGAGGTTGCTGAGGAGGAAGATGAAGAAGGACAAGTTCTAAGAAAGCTTAAGCCAAAGATACCAGACCACAATGATGCCCATCCTGTGGCTGAGGACATGAGTATCAGGAAGGACTCAGGATTGAGACTATGGAGGATGGAAGATCCATATGCTTCAAGGAGAAGAACTGCTGTTGACTACAGGTTCCACACAAAGGAATAACAGGACTTCTATGAAACGATTCTGTTGGACAAGAAACCCATAGTCTGTGACATGAGATGGGTTGACTGGGAATTCATGAAGGAGAATGAAGAGCACTATCCTGGAGTGCAAGACAGCTTTGTTGCTTGTGGAGTTGCAGATTTTTTTGGGCAGAAGCTCACAAATTGGAATGATGAGCTTATCATGCAATTCTACTCCATAGCACACTTTTACCCAGATGGAAGAATTGTTTGGATGTCTGAAGGTACAAGGTACCAATCTACTGTTGAAGAATGGGCAAGACTGATCAAGGCCCCCAAGGAAAATGAGGATGACCTGGACATTTATGCAAAGAAGAAGATGGGTCACAATTCAATGGCTCACATGTACAAGGAAATTCCAGACAAGGCATTAGAGACTCACAAGTTTGGATCAGTTCACTTTCTGCTATCAGGGTTGCCAACCATAAACTGGATTCTGAGGCACACTTTGTTGCCTAAGTCTGGTGACCATAACATGATCAGAGGGCATGCCATCAACATGTTGCATGTGTTTGATGTGCCACAAAAGTTTAAAGTCATGAGCCTGATCATTGAAACTATCAAGAGGACTGTAGCAGATCAGAAGAGGAGCTGTGGATATGCACCTTAGATTCAAGAATTGATAAACTCAAAGATGGGCACAGGAAAATATCAGTTGGATAAGGAACACTTTCCACTTTATCTAGACTTTCAGGACAATGAGGTTGTCATGAATGAAGATGATCCATCATCAGTTCAAGCTCAGGAGAAGAAGGAGAAGGCAATGAAGGAGAAGGATGCCAAGATGCCAACTCAAGAGGAGGCATCTGAATATTTATTGAAAAACAAGAAGGAACAGCTTGGTTACTTGATAGCATCATCTATGAGGATAGAGAAGGGGTTGGCCACCTTAACTCAGAATCAGGAGAGCCTGGAGAGAATCATGGAACAAAAATTCTAGGATCTAGATGTCAAGGTAACTGTGATTCAGTCAGTTGTGGAGCAGCTGTAGGATAACATGCAGGAGAGGAAGGGCAAGACTACCACAAATGTCTTTGCTAGAGTGCCTAGAGCCCAGAGGTCAGTTGCAGTGCCAGTGCCAGACACTAGAGCAACATCTTCAGCACCAGCTACTGCCCCTTCAGCCCCAGTGCAACCAGCTTCAGCATCAACTCCAGCACCCTCTACATCAACTGAAGCCTTCGTCCTTGGAGCTATCAGGACACCACCACCAGAAGATCAAGCCTGAGAGTCGATCTAGCACTATGCTTTTTCTATGAACTTTTTGGTAACTTGTTGCCAAAGGGGGAGAAAAATGTATAGATCATAGACTTCGAGAGAGAGAGTGTTTCTTTTGTTCTCTCTTGCTTTATTTGATCTTTGTTTGCTTTTGGTTGAGATACTATGTTTGTGAGACATTGATGATCATGTGTTTGATCATAAGCTACACTTATGTATGCTTGATATTATCCTATCTATCTTATGTGATCATTCACTATGCTTGGTGATGAGTGCATGTATTCATTGTTTATTATTTTGAGCGCTCCACCAAGATGTATGTGACATGGAAGAGTAACCCATGAGTCTAATTCACTGTGCATTTGCAGTCCAAAGAAAATCTAAAACTATGCACAAATTTAGGAGGAGCTCTTGCTTATCACATACTTCTCAAAGCGACGATGTTATTTAAATTTTATTATCTTTTGTCGAAGCTTTGATCTATATGTTGTCATCAATTACCAAAAAGGGGGAGATTTAAAGTGCAACTATCCCTAGGTGGTTTTGGTAATTCATAACAACATATAGCTCATTGAGCTAATGCTATTCCAAGAATATTATTTCAGGAAAGCTCAATGAATGGCATGGCATGGATGATGAAAGTGGATCCCTCAAAATACTAAGGACAAAGGATTGGCTCAAGCTCAAAAGCTCAAGACTCTTCATTTTATATTTTAGTGATCCAAGATCACATTGAGTCTATAGGAAAAGCCAATACTCTCAAGAAGGGATGAGGTGTTGCTTAATGAGCCTCTTGCTTCATGTGCTTAGTGATATGCTCAAAAACCCTCAACTACTTTCCAACATCCACAAATGACCTAAACCTAAAGCCAAAATCGGTCACACCGATTCTTTCTATCCGGCGCCACCGATTCCAAAAGTCATAGCCACTGCCACAAACCCTAAGCAAATCGGTCTTACCGATAGGGATCTCGGTCTCACCGAGATGGGGTTGCAATCTCTCTGTTTCCCTTCGTAACGTTTCGGTCTAACCGAAGTGAGCGATCGGTCCCACCGAGATTGCAATGTAAACTCTCTGTTTCCTTTTTGTAACATTTCGGTCTCACCGAAAAGAGCAAATTGGTCCCACCGAGTTTACCTGACCAACTCTCTGGTTAGCTAATTACCAAAGTCGATCTCACCGAGTTTGTGTAATCGGTCTCACCGAGATTACGTTATGCCCTAACCCTAACCGAATCGGTCTCACCGAGATGCATGTCAGTCCCACCGAAAATCACTAACGGTCAGTAGGTTTGCTAAATTGGTCTGACCGAGTATAACGATTCGGTCCCACCGAGTTTGGTAAATTGTGTGTAACGGTTAGATTTTGTGTGGAGGCTATGTATACCCCTCCACCTCCTCTTCATTCATGGAGAGAGCCGTCAGACTAAACCTACACTTCCAACTTACCATTTCTGAGAGAGAACTACCTACTCATGTGCTGAGGCCAAGATATTCCATTCCTACCATATGAATCTTGATCTCTAGCCTTCCCCAAGTTGCTTTCCACTCAAATCATCTTTCCACCAGATCCAAATCCTATGAGAGAGAGTTGAGTGTTGGGGAGACTATCATTTGAAGCACAAGAGCAAGGAGTTCATCATCAACGCACCATTTGTTACTTCTTGGAGAGTGGTGTCTCCTAGATTGGCTAGGTGTCACTTGGGAGCCTCCGACAAGATGGTGGAGTTGAGCCAAGAAGTTTGTAAGGGCAAGGAGATCGCCTACTTCATGAAGATCTACCGCTAGTGAGGCAAGTCCTTCGTGGGCGACGGCCATGGTGGGATAGACAAGGTTGCTACTTCATGGACCCTTCTTGGGTGGAGCCCTCCATGGACTCGCGCAGCCGTTACCCTTCATGGGTTGAAGTCTCCATCAACGTGGATGTACGATAGCACCACCTATCGGAACCACGCCAAAAACATTCGTGTCTCCAATTGTGTTTGAATCCTCCAAACCCTTCCCTTTACATTCTTGCAACTTGCATGCTTTAATTTCCGCTGCCTATATACTCTTTGCATGCTTGCTTGAATTGTGTGATGATTGCTTGACTTGTCCTAAAATAGCTAAAATCTGTCAAACACTAAAATTGGGAAAAGGTTAAGTTTTTAATTGGTCAAGTAGTCTAATCACTCCCCCTCTAGACATACTTCACGGTCCTACAAGTTTAATCTCTGAATTACGAATGTAGGAAATGTTGTACTTGGATGACGACAGTCTCCCGGGGGAGTGCAGCTGGTGCCACGACGATCAAGGTATGTGCGACAGGTTTGTTGAGCTCGATGAAGATCGGCGCTTCAGGATTAAGCTCGAGGAGACCTTCGATGTTGAAACGGTACGCAACAACGACAAGTGTTTTTTCGTAATTCAGCATGACTTCAACTATTTCAATGTCTAATTTTCATCTTTTACAATTCGACTAGCTTATCCCATGCCATGCAAGACGCTATGTCCTGGAGAGGATGGGTTTTGAAGACCATGAAAATTTTGAAACAAAGAAAATACACTTAAGGACCCATCATGATATGGATTTTGAAGTAAATCTGTGCAATGCTCAGAGCGTAACCCATTTTGGTTGCCAAAATTGGGAAGCACTTTGCAAAATGTATGGTTTTTATGAGGGTATGATTGTCACCATGGATCTTGGTGATCCTGACATTGAGCAAGACAATATGGACATTTGGGTCCTTGTTGATACGCTTCCGATTGTACCACTATGTGAGTTTCTCAAACATAGTTATTAACTAATTTATATTGTTTATTTCAAAATAGTTGACAACTTATTTCCATTGATAGCTTATTTTGATTCTTCAAAGACTGTGCAGAAGATGGTAGACAAAACCCACTACACCGATGGCTCCGAATTAACTTATAAGGAGAAAAATCATCTGGTCCCATTTTGTACTCTTCTTGAGGATTACAATAACTATTATCGAACTCCTCCAAATTATGGTGAATACGTGCCACTAGTGCACGTGTTGAACGACGGTAACTTCTCTGGAGATACCCTGGTAAGATTTTTTACTATTACGACATCCGTGCATCTTTTGCATACTTCTAAAACTAGTACATCATTGCTAACTACGAAGTTATTACTATGTTTTTCAACAGAAACTCCCAATGGATTGTGTGCCTCATCTGATGTATCTGAATGGTCACCTTACAGTTCTGAACATACTGCCTGGTAAATCTAGGGAGCTCACCTATGCATATCGGATTTCTAAAACCGGTGAACAGATGTTCATCAAAGAATGGAAGAAATGTATGGACATTCGCAAGGAGGTTCTTGGAAGTAACATTCAGCAAAAGGCAAGAATTGGAGACAGGCTAATCTCCATTCTCCATAATGGAGAGTCAGGGGCTATCTTGTTTTTTGCTATTTTACCTTAGAAAATGTAGTAGGTCTTAATCGAATGTATAGTAGGTCCTATGAGGTACAATATGTTTATTATGTGGTAATGTGTTAGAGTTGATAATGAGGAGTACTTGTGATTATGACTAGTGACCAATTTGCTAAGTTAATCTTGAGGAGGTGTTATATGACAATGATGTATTATGATGATAAGTTGTTAATGATATGATGATGATGATGATATTATTATATCATTGGGTGAAAGAACCGCAGATTAGTTTCAAGTGGATGGACTAGTCCACAGTTCTTTCACCCCGTGATGTAATAAATCATTATGATGTAAAAACAATCTCTAAATTCCTATTGTATGAAAACTTGTGTAAAGGTGTATGAATACAACATGAAATAAAAAAGAAATAAAATACTAAATAATAGTAGTAGCGTGGGCAAGGAGAAGCGCTACTACTAATTACCAGTAGCGCTCTTCTGTAGAAGCACTACTACTAAGTCAATTTAGCAGTAGCGTGGGTCTAGGCACGCTATTGCTAAGCTTTAGCTATAGCGCCTTATCAGTAGCGCTCATGCCCGCGCTACTGATAGGCCTAAAACCCGCGCTGCTGCTAGGCTTTTCCCTAGTAGTGTGTGCTAATGCTTTGTTCCGGTTCTCTATTAAAAGGAGGTCTTAATATCCCTTAGTTTTCAATAGGACCACGCTGCCATGGGAGGGTAGAACAAAAGATGTCATGCAAGTTCTTTCCATAAGGACGTATGACTATTTACGAAATACGTGCCTACATTATATTTATGAACTAGAGCTAGTGCCGTATCGCCCTAGGTTATGACTGTCTCATGATGAATATCATCCAACGAATCACCGATCTAATGCCTACGATTTTCCTACATATTGTTTTTGTTAAGTTACTACTCCTATCATTACTATTGCACTTGCTACAAAACTACTGCTATCACCGTTACTGTTACTATTGCTGTTGCTACTACTATCAAAACTATCATACTACTTTGCTACTGATCACTTTGCTGCAGATAATTAATCTCCAGGTGCGGTTGAATTGACAACTCAGCCGCTAATACTTGCAAATATTCTTTGGCTCCCCTTGTGTCGAATCTATAAATTTGGGTTGAATACTCTACCCTCGAAAACTGTTGCGGTCCCATATACTTGTGGGTTATCAAGTACTATTACGACGTTTGGATACACCATTATGTTGTGGTGTTCTAGGTGGCGTGAGCTATGAAACAATTTCACATTGTCTTGAATGCATACCAAACTCGTAACTCAAATATTCACCTCCACGATCAGATCATAGAAACTTTATTTTCTTGTTACGATGATTCTCCACTTCACTCTAAAATTCTTTGAACTTTTCAAACATTTCAGACTTGTGTTTCTTTAAGTAAATATACACATATCTACTCAAATCATCTGTGAAGGTAAGAAAATAACGATATCCACTACGTGCTTCAACACTCATCGGACTGCATACATCAGTATGTACTATTTCTAATAACTCACTAGCTCGCTCCATTGTTTCGGAGAACGGAATTTTAGTCAACTTGCCCATGAGCCATGGTTCACATGTATCAAATGATTCATAATCAAGAGATTCCAAAAGTCCATCAGCATGGAGTTTCTTCATGCGCTTTACACCAATATGACCTAAGCGACAGTGCCACAAATATGTGGTACTATCATTATTAACTTTGTATCTTTTGGCATCAATATTATGAATATGTGTATCACTACAATCGAGATTCAATAAGAATAAACCCTTCACAAGGGGTGCATGACCATAAAAGATATTACTTATATAAATAGAAGAACCATTATTCTCTGATTTAAATTAATAACCGTCTCACAACAAACAAGATCCAGATAAAATGTTCATGCTGAACGCAGGCACCAAATAACAATTATTTAGGTTTAGAACTAATCCCGAAGGTAGATGTAGAGGTAGCATGCCGACGGCAATCACATCAACCTTGGAACCATTTCCGACGCGCATCATCACCTTGTCCTTAGCCAGTCTTCATTTATTTCATAGCTCCTATTTCGAGTTGCAAATATTAGCAGCTGAACCGGTAACAAATACCAAGGTGCTACTACGATCACTAGTAAGGTACACATCAATAACATGTATATCGAATATACCTTTGTTGATGTTGCCCGACTTCTTATCTGTCAAGTACTTGGGGCAGTTCCGCTTCTAGTGACCATTCCCCTTGCGGTGGAAGCACTTAGTCTCGGGTTTGGGTCTAGCCTTGGGTTTCTTCACGGGAGCGCCAACTATCTTGCCGTTCTTCGTGAAGTTCCCTTTCTTTCCCTTCCCTTTCTTCTTGAAACTGGTGGTTTTATTAACCATCAACACTTGTTGCTCTTTCTTGATTTGTACCTCCGCGGCCTTAAGCATCATGAATAGCTCGGGGATCATTTTTCTCCATCCCTTTCATATTATAGTTCATCACAAAGCCTTTATAGCTTGGTGGCAGTGACTGGACAACTCTATCAATGACTGTGTCATCTGGAAGATTAACTCCAGCTGAGTCAAGTAGTTGTGAAACCCACACATTCTGAGTATATGTTCACTAATAGAATTGTTCCCCTCCATCTTACAGCTAAAGAACTTGTTAGACGTGTCATACCTATCGACCCGGGCATGAGCTTGAAATACCAATTTCACCTCCTAGAACATCTCATATGCTTTGTGGTGCTCTAAACGTCTTTGGAGACTGAAATCTAAGCCGTAAAGCATGGCGCACTGAACTATCCAGTAGTCATCAGAATTTGTCTGCCAGATGTTCACAACATCCACATACAACGCTGGAGGGGTTGTGGCACCTAGCGGTCCATAAAGGACATAAGCCTTCTGTGCAGCAATGAGGATAATTTTGAAGTTACGGACCCAGTCCGCATAGTTTCTTCCATCATCTTTCAACTTAGCTTTCTCTAGGAACGTATTAAAATTTAGGGGAACTACAGCACGGGCCATTGATCTACAACACAAATTTTGCAAAGACTATTGAGACTAAGTTCATGATAATTAGTTCAGTTAATCAAATTACTAACGAACTCCCACTTAAATCAACATCCCTCAAGTTGTCTAAGTGATACGTGATCCAAATCAACTAACCCATGTCCGATCATCACATGAGATGGGGTAGTCATGAATGGTGAACATCTCCATGTTGATCATATCTACTATATGACTCATGTTCGACCTTTCGGTCTCCTGTGTTCCAAGTCCATGTCTGTACATGCTAGGCTCGTCAATTTTAACTCAAGTATTCCACATGTGTAAAACTGGCTTACACCCATTGTATGCAAACGTAGAGTCCGTCACACCCAATCATCACGAGGTGCTTCGAAATGACGAACTTTTGCAATGGTGCATACTCAGGGAGAACACAACTTCTTGAAATTAAGTGAAGGGATATCTTATAATTCTATCATTGTTTTAAGCAAAATAAGATGCATAAAAAGATAAAAATCACATGCAATCAATATGTGACATGATATGGCCATTATCATCTCGTGCCTTTGATCTCCATCTCCAAAGCACCAATCTCCAGCATCACCGGCATAACACCATGATCTCCATCATCGTGTCGTCACGTGGTTGTCTCGCCAACTATTGCTTCTACAACTATTGCTAACACAGCGATAAAGTAAAGCAATTACATGACGAATAATAAATTAAAGAAAACCCTATGCTCCTGCCGGTTGCCGTACTCCTCGACATGCAAGTCGTGAACCTATTACAAAAATTGATCATCTCATACATCAACATATATGACATCATGTTTTGTCCATACCACATCACAACATGCCCTGCACAAACAAGTTAGACGTCCTCTACTTTGTTGTTGCAAATTTTACATGGCTGCTATGGACAACTAGTAAGAACCGTTCTTACCTACGTAAAGACAAAATGGTGATAATGAAGTTTTCTTTTAACCTTATACGAGGACCGCCTTCGTCAAATTAAATCCAACTAAAGTAGGAGAGACAGACACCCGCTAGCCACCTTATGCAAAACAAGTTGCATGTGTGTCGGTGGAATCGGTCTCTTGTGCTTGGAAAAGTAAGGTTGGTCCAGGCCGCTTCATGCCACAATACCGTCAAATCCAAATAAGACAAAAGAGGTAACCAATTTGAGCATCAACACCCACAAATCTTTGTGTTCTACTCGTGCATATACATTTACGCATAGACCTAGCTCATGATGCCACTGTTGGGGAACGAACCATGAAAATCAAAAAAATTCCTACGAACACCCAAGATCTATCTAGGAGAAGCATAGCAATGAGAGAGGAGAGTGTGCCTATGTACCCTCGTAGATTTAAAGTGGAAGTGTATATAACATGGTTTATGTAGTCGCACTAATCGCGATCCAATCACGATCCAACCAATCTAGTGCCGAACGGATGACACCTCTGAATTTAGAACACATGCGGCTCAATGACGCCTCCTCCTCCTTGATCCAGCAAGAGAGGCGGAGAAGTAGATGGGATCACAACCAGCACAATAGTGTGGTGGTGGTGGAGCAACAGCAGCGCTTTGCTAAGCAAAAAACCTGGGACGAGAACTATGCCGGAAGAGAGAGACGGGGCAGCAGCCAAGGCCAATGAGTTGGGGTGCCTTGCTGCGCCCCTCCCCTATATTTATATGCATGGGAGGGATGGGATTCCATCCCTACTCCTAATAGGAGTTTGCGCCAAGGGGTAGAGGACTTGGACTCCAAGTCCAATCCTATTCCTACAAGGACTCCCCATTTTTCCCTTCACTAGCCGCATGGGCTTTTGAGGACTTGGTGCTGATATGTCTCCAATGTATCTATAATTTTTGATGGTTCCATGCTATTATATTATCATTCTTGGATGTTTTACAATCATTTTATAGCAACTTTATATCATTTTTTGGGACTAAGTTATTCACATAGTGCCCAGTGCCAGTTGCTATTTTTTGCTTGTTTTTTACATCGCAGAAAACTAATATCAAACGGATTCCAAACACAGCGAAACTTTTTGGAGATTTTTTCTGGACCAGAAGACACCCGGTGGGCCAAAGAAGTAGCAGAGGGGAGCTCCGAGGGGAGCACAACCCACCAGGGCGCCTGGGGGCCCAGGCGTGCCCAGGTGGGCACCCACCTCAGTGCCCTCCCGCACCACCTCTTCGCCCTATAAATTGCCAAATATTCTAAAAACCCTAGGGGTAACCCTATATCGGAAGTTCCGCCGTTGCCAGCCTCTGTAGCCATGAAAAACCAATTGGGAGCCCATTCCGGCACCCTACCGGAGGGAGAGATCATCACCGGAGGCCATTTTCATCATCCATATGGTCCCCATGATGAGAAGGGAGTATTACACCCTCGGGGCTGAGAGTTTGTACCAGTATCCATGTGTTTAATCTCTCTTTCTCTCTCTCTCTCTCTCTCTCGTGTTCTTGATGACATGATCTTGATGTATCGGGGGCTATGTTATTACAGTTGGATCATATGGTGTTTTCCCTCTCTATCTTGTGATGAATTGAGTTTTCTGTTGGAGATTTCGTTTTATCGGATTGAATACTTTTATGGATTTGAGAACACTTGATGTATGTCTTTCTCTGAATACCCGTGGTGACAATGGGGTATCATATTGATTCACTTGATATGTGTTTTGGCACTAACCTCGCGGATTCCCGAGGTGACATTGGGGTAATCTATGCATAGGGGTTGATGCACATTCTCATATTTGTTCCTCCGATAGAAATCTTCGTGCACTCTTTGAGGTTCTTTTTGTTGGATCGTGTATTATGAATCTGAAATTGTCTGATGCGTATCGTATAATTAACGCATGGATACTTGTGGTGACATTGGAGTATCTAGGTGACATTAGAGTTGGTTGATGCGTATCATATGGTGTTATTTTAGTACGAACTCTTGGATAGATTGAATGGAAAGAATAACTTTATGTTATTTTAGTACGAACTCTTGAATAGATCAAATGGAAAGAATAACTTTAAGGTGGTTTCGTACCCTACAAACAATTTCTTCTTATGTTCTCCACTAGATGATTACTTTGGAGTGATTCTTCATCACACTTTGTTGTTCTTTATTTATTCTTATTACAAAAACCTATATCTACTATCCATATTACACTTTTATCACCATCTCTTCGCCGAAATAGTGCACCTATACAATTTGCCATTGTATTGGGTGTGTTGGGGACACAAGAGATTTCTTGTATTTGGTTGTAGGTTTGTTTGAGAGAGACCATCTTCATCCTACACCTCCCACGCATTGATAAACCTTAGGTCATCCACTTGAGGTATTGCTACTATCCTACGAAACTCCACGCTTGGAGGCCCAACACGAGTCTACAAGAATAAAGTTGCATAGTAGACATCAAGCTCTTTTCTGGTGCCATTGCCGGGGACGTGAGTGCTTGAAGGTATATCTTTAGATCTTGCAATCGAATCTTTTAGTTTCTTGTTTTATCACTAGTTTGGTCTATAAAAATAAAACTAAAAAAAATGGAATTGAGGTTGCATCATATTATTCATCTTTATAATGTCTTCCTTAAAAATGATGGAAATGAAAATTGTGCTCAGTTGATAGAAGAAGAATTATATAAAATGTTTAACAAAGCATCTTTGAATGATGAGCATGATTGCAATGTTGCTAGTATAAATTCTTTGAATATCCATGATTCTAGTGATAGGCAAAGCCATAATCTTGGGGATGCCATGTTTGACGAAGATGATATTTTTATTCCCCCAAGTTTTGATGTGCAAATTTGTTATAATGGTAGCATGCCTCGTATTTATGATGATTCAATGATGAATATGGGTTTGGAAGAGTGTAAACTCTAGGTAATGATCCCACTATTTTTGAGGGTGTTGAATCTTTACACAATATTGATGAAACACTACTGTAGGATGCTGCTAACGCGACACTACGATCAAAGACTCTCTGACGAAACTGTGTGCTATGCAATAATCGCAAATGATGGTGTAAAAAATCATCAAAAAGGTGCAAAATGTTAGCGATTATGGATGCATCAAACACGGTTCAGATTTTGGTTGCATGTGCGATGAAGGGCATACAGTTCAGTTAAATTAACTGTTTGCGATGAGGAGGAACAAAACAAACGAGCTGCCAGATGAAAGTGTGTGCGATATACAACATACACTTCACTCAGATGAACTGTTTGTGATTAGGAAACACAAAAGAAATGGTCAGCCAGATCAAGGTGTCTGCGGTATACGGCATGGGGTTCACTCGGATGAACTGCTTGCGTTGAGACAAGAGAACAAAAACGGTTCAATATAACAAGATGTGTATGATACACGACAAACATGTCTGTAATCAGAAATGTGTGTGAAGACTGATAATAACACCAACGATTGCTTCTAATAAGACGTATGTGATATGCTCTGTCTACACAATATCTATTGGCCACTGGGGGACGGGCGGTCATCCTATACGCCATAAGGATGCAAAGAGGCATCCTATATCAGCAAGGACTAGCCGTTCCACCAGTAGCTCATGTAAGAGAACTCTCAAATTAAGTGTGCTCAGGCTAGAGCAAACATCAGATGGATGACTAGATGGGAAGTTGTGTTGATGTTAAATTAACTAATAGGATGGGTCATATCTATCAAATTAAATGCCTGATATGACCCATCCCATGAGTTAATTTAACCTCGAGGTCCTTGTTTTTTTAACACATGTTAAAGAAGGTCTACCGCATTACTTTTTGAGAATGTGCGATACGTGGCATACAGTTGATCCATCCGACCTGTTTGTGATGGAATAAGCCATGTGTGTTGTGGGTAAACGCTTGCTAGTGTGTAATTACGATTGATGAATTCATCACCGACGGGTTCCTTAGTGTGGTCCATGTTCATCTCATCATCATCTACTTCTTATGCTAACTTGATGTTCCTTATATGCTAAGTTTCCATTAATTGATGGCGTTTTATGAACACGCCACCGTTTCCCGCCATTTCCTCACTTGTTTCCCGCCACCCAGCGATATTGCGTATAAACCTAGGCGGCGCACGATGCATGGAGGCAACAAGCAAAGCTGTAGCACATCCACCTTTTCCAAGCATGCCAACCGACCAAAGCACCGCCTCTGCCATCAACCTTGTCAACGAGGAAAGCCGGAAGGGACCACGACCCGCCAATGCCGCGAGACTCCCCGGCAACGCGATGGACAATGTTGTGATGCACGTCATCGTCAGGGTTGAGCAGACCCTTGGTGCATGGCGCTTCAGTGCCGCGGATCAAGATAGGCATGTCAGCGCCGAGAGGCTGCAGCTCGCCGCACAACATGATCGATGGCGCGCTGCAGAGCAAGCTAGGCGCGTCGGCGCCTATAGGTTGCGTTTCACTGCACGACGAGACCGTTGGAGCACCGCACAGCAAGAGACGCGGCGCACCGCACAACAAGAGAGGATCCTTCGGCGCTTGCCTGTTGTCAACAGGGCATCGTAGCTGGGTACACGTCCCATCAGTACCCCCATTCCTCGCTAGGAGTGGGCACATGCCCTCTGTACCGTACTTGCACTAGAGGCCGTCCGCAACGTACTTGCACCGGACGCCCGCCGAGCCATTCGCATGGGTCACGCCGTTTGCCTTGTTCGCGGCCCGCTCGACCACCTCCTTGGCCCAGGTGTCCACCTGGGTGCAGTAGAGGAACATGGTTGTCGCATCCTCGAGGTGGTGATCTTCGATGAAATAGCCAACTTGGAGCTCGAGATCGCGCTCCAGATGTACCGCGAGCGTGTCGATCGCTTGGATGAACGCCTGTAGGAGCCTTCTAGTGAGTTGCTCCGGTTTATGAATTGAAGGTCGTAAGAGGAAGCTATCTCCCATTTGTCATCAAACATGCTTTGTTCCCTCTCGAAACCACGAGCCTTCATGTGAGTTGCTCCGGTTTATGAGGGGTGTGTGTCCAAACTTTCGTTAAGCAGGCCATTTTTTCTACCACATCATCTTTGTGGCATGACATTATATCAAGCAAGGTTTCATGTTTTTATGATAATTTTTTCATTTTTTGGAATTAAAATGGCATGGCACTCCATGCATGTGTCTATGTCGTGAGACCAATATGTTTGAAAATTTCTTCTAATTTACTGCACATGGAATTAGCACGCACACAAGTACACAAATATGATTTTTTTCAAACCGTTATGGTTAGCCGTTGCATGTAGATGTAGTTCAAATTTGAATTACGGTGATTAAATGGCTAGAAAATCACTTAAATGTCTTCAAAAGTTCAAATGACATATGAAATTTTCCAAATTTTCACATGACAGTTGTATTAGTGCATGTTACACGTAGAAAAATTTTGAAGGCCATAAGAGGAAGCTAACTCCCGTTCGTCATCCAACATGCGTTGTTCCCTCTCGGAACCATGGGCCTTCTAGCGAGTTGCTCCGGTTTGTGAGGGTGTGTGTGTGTGTGTGTCCAAACTTTTGTCAAACGGGCCAATTTTTTTACCATATCATCTTGGTGGCATGACATTACATCAAGCAAGGTTTCATGTTTTTCTGATCATTTTTTAATTTTTTGGAATTTAATTGCCATGGCACTCCATGCACGTGTCCATGCTGTGAGACCAATATGTTTGAAAATTCCTTCTAATTTACTGTACATGGAATTAACTCGCACAAAAGTACACAAATATGATTTTTCAAATCGTTATGGTTAGCCGTTGCATGTAGATGTAGTTCAAATTTGAATTATGGTCATTAAATGGCTAGAAAATCACTTAATGTCTTCAAAAGGTCAAATGACCCCTGTGATTTTCCAAATTTTCACGTGACAGTTATATTAGTGCGTGTTACACGTACAAAAAATTTGAAGGCTGTAAGAGGAGGCTATCTCCCGTTCGTCATCAAACATGCATTGTTTCCTGTCGGAACCACGAGCCTTCTAGTGAGTTGCTCTGGTTTGTGAGGGGTGTGTGTGTCCAAAATTTCGTCAAACAGGCCAATTTTTTACCACATCATCTTGGTGGCATGGCATTACATCAAGCAAGGTTTCATATTTTTCTGATCATTTATTAATCTTTTGGAATTAAAATGCCATGGCACTCCCTGCACATGTCCATGCCATGAGACGAAGATGTTTGAAAATTCCTTCTAATTTACTGCACATGGAATTAACTCGCACACAAGTACATAAATATGATTTTTTAAACCATTATGGTTAGCCGTTGCATGTAGATGTAATTCAAATTTGAATTACGGTCATTAAATGGCTAGAAAATCACTAAAATGTCTTCAAAAGGTCAAATGACCCCTGAAATTTTCCAAATTTTCACATGACAGTTGTATTAGTGATTGTTACATGTAGAAAAAATTTGAAGGCCGTAAGAGGAAGCTATCTCCCGTTCGTCAGCTAACATGCATTGTTCCCTCTCGGAACCACGAGCCTTCTAGTGAGTTGCTCCGGTTTGTGAGGGGTGTGTGTCCAAACTTTCGTCAAACATGCCAATTTTTTTACCACATCATCTTGGTGGCATGACATTACAGCAAGCAAGGTTTCATGTTTTTCTGATCATTTTTTAATTTTTTGGAATTAAAATGTCGTGGAGCTCCATGCATGTGTCCATTCCATGAGATCAATATGTTTGAAAATTCTTTCTAATTTACTGCACATGGAATTAACTCAGACACAAGTATACAAATATGATTTTTCAAACCGTTATGGTTAGCCGTTGCATGTACATCTAGTTCTAATTTGAATTACGGTCATTAAATGGCTAGAAAATCACTTAAATGTCTTCAAAAGGTCAAATGACCCCTGAAATTTTTCAAATTTGAACATGACAGTTGTATTAGTGCATGTTACACGTAGAAATTTTTTGAAGGCCGTAAGAGGAAGCTATCTCCCGTTCATCATCAAACATGTATTGTTACCTCTTAGAACCACGAGCCTTCTACTGAGTTGCTCTGGTTTGTGAGGTATGTGTATCCAAACTTTTGTCAAACATGCCAAATTTTTTACCACATCATCTTGGTGGCATGACATTACAGCAACCAAGGTTTCATGTGTTTCTGATCTTTTTTTAATTTTTTGGAATTCAAATGCCATGGCACTCAATGCTTAATTGTGTCATAGCCGTTAGACAAATATGTTTGAAAATTCCTTGCAATTTACTGCACATGGAATTAAATCGCACACAAGTACACAAAATATGACTTTTCAAACCATTATGGTTAGCTGTTGCATGTACATGTAGTTTAAATTTCAATTACGATCATTAAATGGCTAGAAAATCACTTAAATGTATTAAAAGCTCAAATGACCCATGAAATTTTCCAAATTTTGACATGGCAGTTGTATTAGTACTACAAATTATCTCGTACATTTAAAACACCATCCGTTGCTACTTCACTCCAAATTCGTATTTCACAGCTAATAAAAAATATCTATAACATCACATAGTTGTTTTGTAGGAATCGTTTGCGATGAAAATTTCTGGGTCTATTTAAGTCTTCCTCATTAACCTTCGCCGACTCGTCTGCTATAGTACCGGCAACCCCCGAATCCACAAATCCCGATCCCCATTCCCACACCCCCTTATTGCAAAGATGACGCTGTGGAAACGCTTCATGAAGGCTCGTAAGATGGCCGCATCCCCCCCCCC
>NC_041385.1:594085643-594088640 GCF_002162155.2 Triticum dicoccoides | reverse complement strand
AGAGCGCGACCGCCTATGCCGAGAGTGTTGCCGCATCCGCATTGAGCGCGGCCGCTTCCGCCAAGAGGGCGACTGCATTAGACGACAGCGTAGCTGCAGCACCTGAGACGGCTATAGCTGTTGCTGCAATGGCGGTTGCAAATGCCGAGAGCGCTCGAGTTGTCGTCCGTGCCGCCGATGTCGCCCTGGCTCGGGTCGAGGCCATCCACGCCAAGATATTCGAGGCCACCCCACAATCCAGCATGCAATCCACGTCTGAAAAGGCAGCAGTGGCCATGGAGCACCCGCTTCCTCATGAGGTCGCCGAGTGGGAGCTGGAGATGGAGGAGGCGGCGGAGATCGAGGAGTGCCGGGAGGAGTTGCGCGTGGCCCAGGCCTTGGTAGAGAAGAGTCTGTCCCTCGAGGAATCAGCGGTGGAGTACCAACGCGAGCTCTGGCGTAGCCACTACTATGAGTACTACAACCTTGAGGGCAGTGCCGAGGACCAGGACGAGGACGAGGATGTAGTCGACTTCAGCAGGGGGACACGGAATCCACCAACGGTGGCATGTCTCCTGGACAAGTCATCGATGTATCATCTCACACCGGCGATGCGTAGGACGGCACGGTAGAGGATTTGTTAAAATTATGCATACTTAGGCTTTGTATTTAATGCTGGTCTTTTGTTAGAGAAATTTTTAGGTCAACTGGCTCTGTTTAATTACTAAAATTGCTCGACTCAGTAAGTTTGGTCTATGTGCTATACGCTCTTTTCTGTGCCCAAATTAGCAAGCGATGTTAAATTATGCAATGACGTACCCAGGGAAATTTCCACCAAAATTTGAATTATCAAACTCATCCCATGTGTGTAAAGTAGAAGAATCGTTTGCGATGCATACTATCGTTCAAAGTTAATGGTGTCCGACGGCACCACGCGCAATGTTTCCCTCCACATTTCAAAAAATTTGTCCTACTGCCGAAATATCTACCACCCCCCTTCCCCACCCCCTTTTCTCCCTGAACACAAGTCACATTTCCCCTGTTTCCCCCTTCCTACCTTCCTTCCTTCCTAACCTATAGCCGCTTCCTCACTTTCTTCCTCACTCTCGCCGTCTCGCATTCTACCACCGGGGTCGCCATGGTCTTCTTCAAAGACCTCTCCAGTGGTTCCTCCTCCCCCAACGACTCCTTCAACACCCAGGTATGCCTCTCTTATCTCTCTCGGGCTATGACTTGGAATGAAGGATTTTTACCCAGCGGTCAATTTGAGTCATTTCTTCCTCTTGTAGTTCCCTAGGACCATCAGTTGCAACGAATGGAGCGGGGTGGCTGAAGATCTATCTACTCGTTATCACCGTCAATCTCCATGTTTGAAGCTAGTTGCGTTTGAATCTGTGGAAAGTGGAAGGAAGCTTTTGGCATGTGCAGAGAAGGTTAGACCCTCTTTCGATGTTACAAATCATTTGTTAGATGTGATTCAGACACTATCACAGTCCCAACCCATTCATACCACACCTTCAACCAAACGCATCCTACGACAGTGTCACAGTTTGTACCTAGTATCTAAATATGTTGCCATCTCATCAGCGGTGCCGTTAAAAAATTATTTGGCACCATTTCAGTAGTTTGTGCAGCCAACTTGTCCACACATTCGAGCAACCAAGCAGTAAAATACTACATCTTTATGGCACGTAGGATTGGGTGTCAGAGCAACTAGTGTCGGGGATAACTGATCCATGAACACCTATGGGGCCGGCAGACCGGGCCCCTTTCGGTTCGGTGGGGGGCGGAGATCGCACGAAGAGCAGATCGAGGCGAGGCACACGAGCGGTTTACCCAGCTTCGGAGCTCTCCGGAGAGATAACACTCCTACTGCTGCTTGTCTAGTTGTATTATCTGGTGTTCTTGCTCTCGAGCGAGAGAGTGATGTGTTTTCTGGGCTACGAATGAATCGAAGCAAAGCTGTCCGAACCTCCGAACCCCCTCTACGTTGCGCATGGGCCTCCTTTTATATGCTAAAGGGGTCACCGACAGGTGGCAACGCAGAGGAGGGTAAAAACGTAAAAAGTGATGTAGTTGATACAGTTGTTTGTACAGTGCACCCTACCTAACCCTGACGGCAGGGGACAAGGGCATTAAATGCCCGTCTGAGTCGCCCGAACAGTGCAGAAAAGGACCGTTAGGGGCGCCACCGTTCGCCACGATGGCGATCTTGTCAGCTTCGCATGCCACTGCGCACCGCTGGCTGCACAGCCTCCCGCCACGCGCGCCCGGAGAGGCCCCCAGAGTGACACGTTGGTGGATGCGCTGGAGCATGGGCGCAGAGTGGCCGCCTGCCGCGGCAAGCGCCTTGCCGCTGCTGTTATCTTGCCGGGTCCAGAAGCTCGTCGCTCATCGGGCCCCGGGGTACCTTGTTTAGTCTTCCGGGCAAGCTCCTCTTGCCGGGGGCTTGTTGCCTTGCCGGAGCGCGTGGCGCGTCGCGGCAAGTTCCTTGGAGCGCCTTGGTTGGCCTTCCCGGCAAGCTCCTCTTGCCGGGGTCTTGTCTCCTTAGCTTAAATACTTTGTTCTTGGATGGCTCCAAGGGAACCTTGGGGGATCTTGGCGTTCGCCCGGCAAGCCTTTGCCGCGGGGTGCTGCAACTTCCCGTGCACAAGTTCGGGGTACTAGGGTACCCCTATTCTAGTACACCGACAGGAGCCCCCGGGCCTGGGCTAGACAGGTGCCGAGCGCTGTTGGGCCATGCCCAAGACAGGGCACGGGCACACACGGGCTGGGCCACGCCAAATCTTGTTCCGCATCCACCGCACTCTCCCATAACGACACGTGTTGAATGCGGCATCGTGGGAGAGATCGTGGGTGGTTGTTTATTTGGAAGGCCGAAACGTCTGCCCCGTCCCTCTTTATAAGCAGAGGAAACAGGGGCAGTTCGTTCCCCCTTGCTGGTTGCTGCTACTCCTTCACAAACTCCGCCGCTCCCCCCTTCTTCTCGAAGCCGAGAGAGCAGCACTCCGCCCCCCC
>NC_041385.1:594081125-594085293 GCF_002162155.2 Triticum dicoccoides | reverse complement strand
TGCCACCAGCATCACCACGCCGTCGACCTTCTCCACTACCTCTGCCATGGCCCCGGAAGCCGACAAGGGAAAGGGTGTGAAGTCGGCCGAGGCGCAGCGGCTCGCGGCGCTGTGGAAGGAGCGGGCGATCTTCACCCCCCAGCTCGGCGTGCAGGAGCTGAGGGAGTACTTCTACCTCTTTTGGGCGATCGAGACGCGTGCACATCCGCGCACGTGGGTACTCCCGGCCGCTGCCTCGGAGTCGGCTCTAAATGGGTACCCGTTCTTCCCGCTATTCTTCTATTGCAGGCTCTGCCCGCCCTTTTCGGAGTTCTTCTGTGATATGATGAACACATATGGCTTCCGCCTCCTTGACTTCACCCCAATGCTGTCCTGACCATGGCAGTTTTCGCACACTTGTGCGAAAACTTTGTCGGAGTCCACCCTAGTGTTGCCCTTTTCCGCCACTTCTTCATACCTCGGGTAGAAAGAGGAGAGCCGCTTGCCGAAGGGATTGCCTGGCTCTCGAGAGTCGGCAAGAAAGAGGCGTACTTGGAGGGTGAGCTTCGCAGCAAGTGGGAGGAGTGGAGAGCGGAGTGGTGTTGGATCGTCGAGGAGGATCCGCAGCCCTTCACCGCCGTGCGCCAAACTCCCATAGTGCGCGACAATGACTGGAGCAACGTGGCCCCGAAAGATGAGAGGCTGAAGATGGCCATCACTAGGATTCTTCGCCTCAGGCTTGCCGGGCTCGCCGTAGGTGCTGTCGGGGCAGATTTCCTCCACCGCCGCATTGCCCCCCTGCAGGAGAGGAGGAGGCCCGCCTGGGAATTCAAGAATTCGGCGGACATCATGAGGCTGCGGCCGGGCCTCAACTAAAACTTCACTGTCTTGGAGTTGGACGCAATGCTCTTGGAATTATTCAAACGCGACCCCCAGCACCCATTCACATTGCCGAGGGGCGTAGTTCCTTTGCGCAATAACTCTTCGCTTGACCGGATTCGCGCCATGATGCCGTTGTGCAATTCACACGGCATCGTCCCAACTTGGCAAGAGCCTGCGGATGATGTTGTGCGAGCGTTCTTCGACACCTTGGAGGAAGTGCCGGTCCGTGCCGACGAGCAGAAGAGCCTCACCCGTGACACCACCGACGAGGAGCTGCAGCTCATCGCTACTAGGGCGGAAGAGGCTGCGGCCGCAGCTGCTGCGGCTGTGTTTGGGTTTACTGTGGAGGAGGCGTAGGCTGCAGAGGCGGCAAACCTTGCCGAACGCGCGGAGTTCATGGGCGAGGAGGAGCTTGCCGGTTCCGAAGCCGAGTCGAGCGAGGCCGGCGAGGAAGAGGCTGAGCCTTCAGAGAGCTTGCCGCAGGCGGAGCCCCCGGCCCCGCCAAGGAGGCGCCTTCGCAGGGCCGGGACGCAGCGGGACGGCAGCCGGCTCCTCAGCCACCGAGCCGCGCGACGCGCTCTACCGCGGCAAGCAATGTTGCCGCGGGAGCGCCTCATGCAACAGCAGCAACTGGAGCGGGATCTTCCCGGGCCACTGCCATTGCCCCCGCCAAGCGGGCAAGGGATCCTACTCCTCCACCTCGCCGCACCGGAGGAGGTCCGGACTTCGATCTTTCCGTGCTCAGCTCCGACGAGGAGGAAGAAGAGTGAGTTTCTTTGGTGCTTTTATAATCCTTCAATCTTGCTGTTTATATCTTGTATCTGACTTGCTCCAATCTGGACTCCTTTCTTTTCAGAACACTGGCCCAGAGAGCGGCGAAGAGGGCCAAGGCCGCGGTGATCGTCATCGAGGATGACCCCATCGTCTCTGTAGGAGGTGGGGCCGAGACCACCTTGACAGACCCGGCAATTACCCCTCGGAGCAGCCCCCAGCGCAGCCCCCAGCGTAACTTCATAGTTTAACCTTCTGCTGCCGGGCGCGCTTGAGTGCTTTTTCCTTTGTTGATATCTTGCTTGTTGACTTGTGCAGGAGCAGGGCAGCCTCATCAGGAGCACCTGGAGGCCGGTCTCGAAGTGCCACCTGCTTCTACTGCGCCGCCAAGAGAGGAGTCCCCGGCAAGGGAGCGCTCTCCGGCAAGGGGGAACTCTCCGGCAAGGGACGGCACTGCTGATCCTGCGGCGATCGAGGCCGCAACTGAAGATCTTGGCGCAGGTAATCTACTTGCCCAGAAACTTTCCCTTGGGTTCTGCTTCTTCCGTTTTTCCTTTCTAGGACTTTTGATTGATTTTCCTCACTTCTTCGTTCTTCAGACCCATCTACAGCTGAGCCAATGGAGACAGAGGGCGCCGGTGAGGGAGGTGTCGATGCTGATGAGACCGCCGGCGAGGAGGCCGCCGGGGCTGCTGCTGCGGAAGCCGGCGAGGGGTCGGGCGATCGCACTGACGACCCTGAGGCCGCAGGAGCGCCGGGCGCTGCACCGACCGCCGAACCCTCTGCCGCTTCTGCGGAGCCGGGCTCCGAGGAGCCCCAGCCCGGCGCCTACTTGCAGGCCGGTGACAATATCTTCATCAAGCTACCCTGGGCATCGAGCTCCAGGGCGCCGGTCGAGGGGGAGACTTTTGACGGGGAGGTGCTCGCCTCTGCTGGACTGTCATTGGTTGACGCGCCCGGCAGCAGCAGCGACGAGGCTGAGGAGGAGCAACTGCTGCGGAAGCTGCTGTCACTCTACCGCACCCGGCAAGCCAAGCTGGCTTCCCGGAAAGCGCTTGTCGCGAAGGCGGGAGTTGACATGGAAAAGCGCGCGGAGGAGCTCCGAGGCCAAAATCAAGAAGCTCTCCGGTCCCTGGCGCAGGAGCGGGAGCGAGTAGACGAGGAGCGCACGGCCTTTCTTCTCGAGAAGGCCGAGGCTGAAGAGAATCAAAGGCTGGCCGCCGAGAAGGAGTCAGCGCGGGAAGGTGAACTAGTGCAGCGGAAGGCCCACCTCGACAGCTACGAGGAAGAGCTTGCTGAGCGCGAGCGAGCACTTGGCGGGGTGCTCAAGGAGGCAAAGGACGCCGCGGCAACTGCAGAGGCCACCAAGAAAAAGCTAGAGGAGAAGGTGGCGCAGCTGGAGGCCGACATTGGGAAGAGAGGCAAGGAGCTTGCCGCGCTCAAGCGTGAGCGCGAGAAGGATGCTGCCGCCCATGGTGAGCTGCAAGGCCTTCTCGCTGAGAGGGGCAAGGAGCTCAGCGCCGCCAAGCATTCCAAAGCAGACCTGGAGCTGAAGCTGGCCACGCTGACGCAGATGCTGGAGGCCGCCAAGGAGCGGGAGAAGACCTTGGCGGAGAAGGTCAAGGCTGACGCGGCGCTGCTGGAGAGCATTGCAGTTACCCAGAACTCGTTCAGAGACACAGTGGAGCACTGGACCGAGGGTCTGGTGAACACTGCCGCCGTCATCAACGAGGAGCTGGCGCAGCTGGGGATGGAGGACTTTGGGTATCCTTCCGACGAGAGCCTTCAACCCAGCGCCAAGCTCAGCCTATTCTTCAAGGGCGTGGCGACGGCACTCCAGCGGCTCCGGGAGAGGATCCCAAAGCAGTTGGCCGACGAGTCGCGCAAAATCTGCGTTGGGGTTCTCCAGAAGGTGCTGATGAAGGGGGCCTTCCGTAACCCAGGCCTCAGCTTCACCAACGTCCTCAGGTCCTTGCCGGCTGAGCCGATCTGGATGCACTCAAGGCCCTTGTCGCACCCATTGTGGACAAGGTGAGAGAGATCAAGAGAGTCGAGGGCGGACGCGTAGATTAGGCCGCCCATTTATTCTTTTCCCTTGTCGCTGCTAATCATGTTATGAAAACAGTCTGTTAGAGCTGCGACAAGTTATCTTGTAATATAACTTTATTTCTGTTATCAATTGCAATGTTATTTCCTCTACTAGATTCCTTACTTTGTATGTTTTTACCCTACGCTTCTAGGGAACTTGTCGGCGCAGGTGCCCGAGCCGCGAGCGCTGAGTGCGAAACTTCAGCAGCCTGCTGGCGGCGCTGCTTCCGACAAGAAACCTTGTCGCGACTAGATGCAGCACGCTTAAGCTGTTGAGCGGACTCGAAACAAAGTAAGGGCGCAACTAGCCACGAGTTGGTTCCTCCGCGCACAGGTTTTCCATACAAAGCAGGGTCGTTCGAGGAAGATAACTCAAAAATTTTAAAAAGTGATTGCTCAAACTTTGGCAACTTAGCTTTTCTGTCATTTGCTTCCCGGTAAGGCAAGT
>NC_041385.1:593996912-594080941 GCF_002162155.2 Triticum dicoccoides | reverse complement strand
CCGGCAAACTTGTGCGCGAGAGAACCTTCTTTTCCTTTAAAAGAAAAAAGAAAGAAGAGAAAATAATAATATGGAGCTCTTCGGCTCGTTGCTGCTTACCGGGTGTAGGTGCTGCACAAAGTGTCAGATAATCGCATGCAAGAAAGGAACTAACGCATAAAATGGACAAGCTGTGCGGAGCACATGGGGTTTTACTTATGCACGGGATCTGCGCCCAGCTTTGTACAAAGGATTACATGCAACAGCGGCAAGACTTGTACAAAAGGTGGTTGCCGGAACGGGTTCCGGCAACCGCGCCTTATGGGAAAAACTTACGAAGATGTTCTATGTTCCAGGAGTTGCTCACCGAAATGCCATCTTCGGTCTCAAGGTGGAAAGCGCCAGGCCTTGTGACTCGTCTCACCCGATAAGGGCCTTCCCACTTTGGCGTCAACTTGTTGGAATTCTTGGCGGACTGAACGCGCCGAAGAACAAGGTCGCCTTCCTCGAAGCTTCTAGCCTTAACTTTGCGGCTATGATAGCGGCGCAAAGCTTGCTGGTATCGAGCAGCTCGTACAGCAGCCTGAAGACGATCTTCCTCGAGGAGCAGCGCGTCATCTTGCCGCAGCTGTTCTTGCTCAAGCTCATCATAAGTGAGCACTCGAGGTGATCCGTATACGAGTTCCGTGGGGAGAACTGCCTCTGCTCCATAGACTAGAGCGAAAGCTGTCTGGCCAGTGGCTCGATTTGGCATCGTTCTAATCGACCAAAGAACCACCGGCAGTTCCTCGATCCAGTTCCTTCCGCACCTGTGCAGCCTGTCGAAAGTTCTGGTCTTGAGCCCGCGCAGCACTTCAGCATTTGCCCTCTCTGCTTGACCGTTGCTTCTTGGATGAGCAACAGAAGCGAAGCAGACCTTGGCGCCAAGGTCTTGGACGTACTGCATGAAGGTGCGGCTCGTGAATTGCGTGCCGTTGTCGGTGATGATCCTGTTGGGAATCCCGAAACGGCAAACAATCGACCTGAAGAACTTGACTGCTGACTGTGCTGTCACCTTCCTCACTGGCTGCACTTCCCGCCACTTTGTGAACTTGTCGATTGCGACGTACAAGTACTCAAAGCCCCCGGTAGCTCGGGGGAAGGGGCCGAGGATATCGAGCCCCCAGACCGAAAATGGCCAGGATAAAGGGATCGTCTGGAGAGCTTGAGCTGGCTGGTGTATATGTTTGGAGTGGAACTGGCACGCTTCACATTGGTTACTTGTGCAGTTGCATCCTGGAGGGCTGTCGGCCAAAAGAAACCTTGCCGGAAAGCTTTGCCGGCAAGTGCTCTTGCGCCAATGTGGTGGCCACATATGCCTCCATGTATCTCCGCCAACAGCTTTTGTCCATCTTCCCGGTGAATACACTTCAATTTCACACCGTTGAGTCTTCTTCTGTACAGTATGCTATCGACAAACTGGTACATACTTGACTGCCGGGCTACTCTTTCCGCTTCTTCTTGTTCTTCGGGAAGTTCTCCTGTCTGATGGAAGTGGACAATCTGCTGTGCCCATGCTGGAGCTTGTGGCTCGACAACAAGGACCAAAGGCGCATCTGCTGCTGTGGGAACATCCGCTTCCACGGCAAGGGCTTGTGGCCCTGCCGGAGCTTGATGTTCCCCGGCAAGCTTGCCGGAGCAAAACTTGTCGGGAGCGTCTGCTTCAACGGAACAAACCATAAGGCTTGCCGGAGCAGACTGCCCCTCAGCATCCTTGGTGTTGATCTTAGGGACTTTCTTGGCGGCGGCTTCGGGGAGCTCTGCCGGAAAGTAGTCACCAGAAACCAACTTCCTCTTCTTGCTTTGTCCAGTTGATGGTGTTACGGATGGTTGAGTCAACTTAAGCACAAAGATCCCTGGTTCCACAGGTAACTTTAGTGCGGCGCACTTTGACAGGCCATCAGCAATATCATTCTGAGCTCTTGGGATATGCTCCATTTGTAGGCCGTCAAAGTGCTCCTCTAGCTTCCTTACTTCATCAACATATGCTTCCATCAACGGACTCTGGTAGTTCTTGTTCACTTGTCGGACAACAAGCTGTGAGTCACCCCTGACAATGAGCTTCTTGATCCCAAGGTCTGATGCGATTCTGAGACCGGCAAGCAATCCTTCATACTCTGCAGTATTGTTGGTTGCTTGCTCTTTGGGAAAGTGCATCTGGACTACGTACTTGAGGTGCTCTCCGGTGGGTGCGACAAGCAGCACGCCTGCACCGGCGCCTTGCAGCGAGAAGGCACCATCAAAGTACATCAGCCACTCTTTGCTTGCCTCTTTGACGGGGATGCTCGTTTCTGGAATTTCTTCATCTGGGGTTGGCGTCCACTCTGCTATGAACTCTGCCAATGCTCTGCTTTGGATAGTTGAAGTGCTTTCAAACTTGAGGCCAAAGCTTGACAGTTCCAGCGCCCACTCGACAATCCTGCCCATTGCTTCTGGATTTTACAGTATCCTCTTCAGCGGAAAGCAAGTGACGACTGTGATCTCATGTGCTTGGAAGTAATGGCGCAGCTTTCTTGAGGCCATGAGGAGGCCGAAAAGCAACTTCCGCACACCAGAGTACCTTGATCTAGCCCCCTGCAGAAGAGAAATGACAAAGTAAACTGGGCGCTGCACCATTCTTCTTGGCATCTTATCATGTTCCTGCGCAAACTCATGTTTGTCGGGACCAGAGCTTGTCGGCGAAGCCCACTGCTTGTCGCCGGATGGGCCTGCCGTGGTTGCTGGCTCATCATCCGCCTCCCTCTCCGCCACTAACGCAGCACTAACCACTTGATTGGTTGCCGCTATATACAGCAGCAACTTCTTTTGCGGCTTAGGTGCGACAAGTGTTGGAGTGGAGGACAGGTATCTCTTCAAGTCCTGCAGTGCAGCCTCCGCTTCCGGAGTCCATTTCATTGGACCTGCCTTTTTCAAAATTTTGAAAAATGGCAGGGCGCGCTCGGCAGATCTAGAGATGAACCTGCTGAGAGAAGCCACGCAACCGGCAAGCCTTCGTACATCCTTGACACGCTTTGGTGCTTCGATCTGCTCGATGGCTTTGATCTTGTCGGGATTGGCTTCAATTCCCCGCTGAGACACGAAGAACCCGAGAAGCTTGCCGGAAGGGACTCCAAACACGCACTTCTCGGGGTTAAGCTTGAGGTTGATCTTGCGCGGGTTTGCAAATGTCTCATCTAAATCTTGAATCAAGGTCGCTTTGTTCTTGCTCTTGACCACTATGTCATCCATGTAAGCTTCCACATTTTTGTGTATTTGTGGCTCAAAAGCATGGTGGACTACCCTTGCGAATGTTGAACCAGCATTCTTCAAACCGAAAGGCATCCGTACGAAGCAGTACGTGCCACACGGGGTGATAAATGCGGTTTTCTCTTCATCTTCTTCTGCCATGAAGATCTGATGGTATCCTGAGTATGCATCAAGAAATGAAAGCAAATCACATCCGGCTGTGGAGTCAACAATCTGGTCAATACGCGGCAAGGGAAATGGGTCTTTGGGACAAGCTTTATTAACATCAGTGAAGTCAATACAAAGTCTCCATTTCCCGTTAGCTTTGCGCACAACAACAGGATTGGCCAACCATGTGGGATGGAGTACTCCTCTGACAAGGCCTGCTGCTTCCAACTTCTTGATTTCTTCTGCGATGAATTCTTGGCGCTCTACTGCCTGCTTCCTGACTCTCTGCTTGACGGGCCGCGCATGAGGACAGACGGCAAGGTGGTGCTCAATTACTTTCCTGGGAACACCGGGGATATCAGACGGTTGCCACGCAAACACGTCGACATTCGCCCGCAGAAAAGCAACGAGCGCGCTTTCCTATTTGGGGTCAAGAGTGGTGCTGATGGTGAAGGTACCACCAGTGCCATCCTCCTTGGCGGACACCTTCTTAGTCTCAGGTGGAGCTGCCATTGCCTTCTTACACTTGCCGGTGGAGCTCGATGGTGCGTCCTTGACGGTAGCGCAGCACTCCAAAGAGGTACGCTTGCCAGAGTGGGCAACAGAGCTCTTGCCGGACTTGGTCTTCTTCTTCCCCCCGGGAGCTTCAGCGGCAAGTGTCCTTTGTTCTGCTGCGGCTGCTGCTTCCCGATAGATCTTGTCGGCACAGATAAGAGCATCCTTCTTGTCGCCAGGGACAGAGATGACACTTACTGGGCCTGGCATTTTCAGTACGTTGTACGCATAGTGAGAGGCTGCCATGAACTTGGCGAGTGCCGGACGGCCAAGGATTTCATTGTAAGGTAATGGAAAGTCGGCAACGTCAAACGTGACCCCCTCAGTCCTGAAGTTCAGCTCAGTGCCAAATGTTATCGGCAACGTGATCTTTCCCTTTGGCTTGCTCCTTCCCGGGTTGATTCCTTGAAATGTGTCGGTCTCTTCGAGCTCGCTGTCAGGGATCTGGAGCTTCTGGAGCACATCGGAGGAGATCAGGTTCAAGCCGGCCCCGCCATCAACTAACATCTTAGTGACCTTGAGGTTGCGGATTGTTGGTGAAACCAACATCGGCAAGCACCCGACCGCAGTTATGCGATCCGGGTGGTCCTCAATATCAAAGATGATAAGCGTGCTGGACCATTTCACAGGCTTGCGTGACTCGACGGGTGGTTCTACTGCATTAACTTCTCGCATCCACTGCTTGAGCTGGCGGTGCGAGGCATGCAGAGAAGCACCACCGTCAACGCACAGGACCTCTGTAGCTTTCTGGAACTCCTGCTCATCAGTCTCCTCATCATCCATATCTTCATCGTCGCCGTCATCTTCATCCTTGTCGCGGCCGCGAGGAGGTCTGTCTCCTTGCCGCTGCTTGGCCTTGCCGCGGCGTCCTCCTCGGCCAGGACGTTTCTTGCCGGATCCACCAGCTTCTTCCTGGGCCTTCTCCTTGTCGCACCACTCGTATTCAGCTTTCTGTTGCTCAACGAGCTGCTCGACTCTCTTACAGTTCTGAAGATCATGGCCCTTGGTGCGGTGAATCTTGCAATACTGCTTGTTGGTGCCGTCCTGCTTGTCGGCGACTACTGCCTCCGCGGCAACCTCCTTGCCGGAGTCACCAGCTTTGGCTTCCTTGGCGCTACCACCGTTGCCGGACTGCTCAACAACTAGCACTTCTTTGCCTTTCCTCCTTCTGTTGTTCCGCCGCCGGTTTTTCCTTGTCGGGGCAGCATCTTCACTGTCAGATCCTCCCGCTCCTATATTTTCTCCCGGGAGTCTCCTCCCTTCCTTAGCACGCGCACACTTGTCGGCCAGCGCATATAACTCACTGACGTCCCTGATCTTGCACATCGCCATTTCCTCCCGCATCCTGCGGTTCCGCACGTTCTGATGGAACGCGCTGATCACCGCGGCAGGGTGGACTTCTGGGATGTTGTGCTGCACACTACTGAATCTCTGAATGTACTTGCGCAGGGGCTCTCCTTCCTTCTGGGCGAGCAGATGAAGATCACTCTCCTGGCCATGAGGCTTGTGTCCGCTGTAAAGGCGCCGACAAACTGATGGCACAGATCAGCCCAAGAGGTTATGGAGTTGTCCGGCAAGTGCATGAGCCAGGATCTGACGTTGGGCTTGAGCACCAGCGGGAAGTAGTTGGCAAGGATCTTGTCATCTCGTCCCCCAGCAGCTTGCACCGCAATGGTGTAGATGCTGAGGAACTCTGACGGATGCGTCTTGCCGTCGTACTTCTCCGGTACGTCTGGCTTGAAGTTCTTTGTACTGGGCCACTGGACTTGCCGCAGCTCACGAGTGAACGCAGGACAACCTACCGCATACGGCAGATTGCCTGGTTCCCCTGGCGCATGCATGTCAACAGAGGGCCCAGCGCGCTTGTCGGATTGACGTCGCGCTTCTCTTCGGCGCTCGATGCGGGTTCGAGCGTCTTCTTGTTGTCGATCATGAAGAACTTGGCGCTGATCGCGATGAGCTCGTGGATCCGATGATGCAGTGGAGTCGTTGTCGAGGTGGATCCGGCGAGTCGGCGATCTTGGCCTTCGGGGCGGTGATTGCATGGTAGTTGCACCTCCGCCCGTTTCATCGCCACCGGCTCGCGTCCGGCGGTCCTGCCGCGGCGGCGACGCGCTCGGCCGCTGTGGAGTGTCGCCGTTGGCGTAGCCGATGAGACTCTGAATGGTGGCCCTCCATTCGTCGATCTTGTCCGACATTGGAGGGTAATCTAGGAGAAGTTGAGCTCGCGCCAAAGCTTCTGCTGGAGTGGTTGGTGGCAGTGGTGGACGGCGCGAGGAGCGTGACGTGCTCGAACTTCTAACTATGTTAGAAGGAGCAGTATCCCGTCCAGGCGACCGTGCCCCGCTTGTGCCAGCACGCTGGCGTGCATGCTGGTCTTGAGCGGCCCGAGATCCACCAGCTTGGTCTTGGGCTATCATGCATATGGCACTGCTAGCGCCATGACGATGTTGATCTTGCGCCTCCTGAGAGTGGCGTGGAACATATACAGTCCCCGAGGTTTGTGCAGCCTTGTTCTTGGACCTGGCGGCATCATGGGCTTCCTCGTCGACGTCCTTTCTTCCGCCGGCATCCATCCCACCACTCGTTTGCTCCAACGGTGGCGGAAGTGATGTGGATGGAGCGGCTGCCGCCGAAGTCTTCTTCTTCGGTGGCATGTTGATGAAGGGAATAAAGATGTAGCTCGTGTGAACGCCGGATTTGGTTCACACAATCTCGACACCCCCTACCTGGCGCGCCAAAGATGTCGGGGATAACTGATCCACGAACACCTATGGGGCCGGCGAACCGGGCCCCTTTCAGTTCGGCGGGGGGCGGAGATCGCACGAAGAGCAGATCAAGGCGAGGCACACGAGCGGTTTACCCAGCTTCGGAGCTCTCCGGAGAGATAACACTCCTACTGCTGCTTGTCTAGTTGTATTATCTGGTGTTCTTGCTCTCGAGCGAGAGAGTGATGTGTTTTCTGGGCTACGAATGAATCGAAGCAAAGCTGTCCGAACCTCCGAACCCCCTCTACGTTGCGCATGGGCCTCCTTTTATATGCTAAAGGGGTCACCAATAGGTGGCAACACAGAGGAGGGTAAAAACGTAAAAAGCGAGGTAGTTGATACAGTTGTTTGTACAGTGCACCCTACCTAACCCTGACGGCAGGGGACAAGGGCATTAAATGCCCGTCTGAGTCGCCCGAATAGTGCAGAAAAGGACCATTAGGGGCGCCACCGTTCGCCACGATGGCGATCTTGTCAGCTTCGCATGCCACTGCGCACCGCTGGCTGCACAGCCTCCCGCCACGCGCGCCCGGAGAGGCCCGCAGGGTGACACGTTGGTGGATGCGCTGGAGCATGGGCGCAGAGTGGCCGCCTGCCGCGGCAAGCGCCTTGCCGCTGCTGTTATCTTGCCGGGTCCAGAAGCTCGTCGCTCATCGGGCCCCGGGGTACCTTGTTTAGTCTTCCCGGCAAGCTCCTCTTGCCGGGGGCTTGTTGCCTTGCCGGAGCGCGTGGCGCGTCGCGGCAAGTTCCTTGGAGCGCCTTGGTTGGCCTTCCCGGCAAGCTCCTCTTGCCGGGGTCTTGTCTTCTTAGCTTAAATACTTTGTTCTTGGATGGCTCCAAGGGAACCTTGGGGGATCTTGGCATTCGCCCGGCAAGCCTTTCCCGTGGGGTGCTGCAACTGCCCGCGCACAAGTTTGGGGTACTAGGGTACCCCTATTCTAGTACACCGACAACTAGGTGCTCCGGAGTTCGGGCCCCTAATTTCTTTCCGCTGCATCGGCTCGCCAGTGTAGGGCACCGGTGCGAGATGTAGCAACAGTTGTCTTTACACCAGTTTTGGCATACATAGTGGACGGCCTTAGTGCTATTAGTTCTATGTTACTAAATTTGTGCATGTACACACCTGTTAGTATCAATTTGATGTCATCCAAACACTGTCGCTATGTTGTTGCAGTTATATTTACCTTCCTCTTAAAATGTTCAATTCGTTATTTGTAGTACGTGAGTAAGAACATGTAGCGCTGTTGTAGTTAATTACAGCTTCTGATGTTTCAAAATTTGTTTGTTGTCTCAGTAGCAATTAATTCATTTGCACATTGATCTTTTTGAGAAGATATGTCATAATTAACCTGTTTCTTCAGTTTTTCAAAATAAGTATTGGTGATTTTCTATGTTGCTATAAACCCATTTTCCCTAGAATTATTACCGATCTAGTTTTACATATTATAGGGTGAATGGAAGTGTTCTTACTTGGAGTGGGTTGATCAAGAGTGGCCACAGTCTTTGAAGATGTGCCTAGCAAAGCTCTGGACCATGTATCAGGAAGAGAAAAAGGGTAGGCTTAGAGAAAGTGTTGTCAATGCTGAAGAATATTTGAAGATGTGGGATAAAAATAGGAAGGTGGAGAATGAGCTCAGATTTTTTTTAAATCAGACTTTGCTAAGATGGTGTTGGCGAAGGAGGAGGCACTTTCCCAGTTGGCCAGTGCAAAAGAGGTTCTTATGAAGTTGAACTAGCTATATGTTGTATTGTGTTGTTTTCAGGCAGCTATCGTACTGTGATGTTAAAATGTATATATGTGCCTGATATGAATTTGGCAAACAGCTGTTCGATATGAAATGTGAATTTTCATAATACTGGAATTATTGATTGTAAGCTAATAAACCTGCTAAATGGTTCATGGAACTTTGCAAACTATTCTAGAAGTAAAAGCACTTGTGATGGATAGGCCAATTCTACACAATTTTCTTCATCAAATCGTGTGTGATGTAGTTGATAAAAGCAAATGTTTAACCAAGGCAGAGCGTGTGTGATAGTTACACCTATCACACACGAGCCTATACATAAACCTGTGCGGGATGTACATATGAACGGAAACGTTTTCCCTGGATTGACTGTGTGGGATGTACATATGAACGGAAACGTTTTCCCTGGATTGACTATGTGGGATGTACATAAGAACGGAAACGTACTCCTTGGATTGACTGTGTGTGATATACATACGAACGGAAATGTTTTTCTAGGATTCACCATGTGGGATGTAAATACGAACGGAAATGATTGGGTTTCGATGCCTCGCCCAATCGCACACGAGCTCATTTTGCCCCATCACGTGTGCCAGGAGGGCCTACCCCTGACGGTTTCTGGGTCATGTGGGAAGGACCCCCCTATCGCCCACACTCACTTGGCGACGGTTCCAAATGCCGCCGCGGAAAGGGGTTAAAAACTGTTTGTATAGCACCGATGCGTACCAGTGAAAGTGGATTTGGAGAGGTCATGACTTTATTTAGTGATGAATCCACTATTTTGGAAGAGGTTTCCATTGACTATGAGCACAAAGTTGCTATCTATGATGATTATGGTGATGACATGTATGCTATAAATAATAATTATAACCGTGAAACTTGTCATCATAATTTTAATTCTCAATATGATTATGCCAATCAAGTATCACATGATAGTTATTTTGTAGGGTTTGCTCCCACTACTATTGATGAGAATAAATTTGCTTATGTGGAGAGTAACAAAATTTCTATGCTTATGTATCATGAAAAGAATGCTTTATGTGATAGCTATATTGTTGAGTTCATTCATGATGCTACTGAAAATTATTATGAGGGAGGAACTTATGCTTGTAGGAATTGCAATAATGTCAAGTTTCCTCTCTATGTGTTGAAAATCTTGAAGTTTTGGTTGTTTTGCCTTCCTATGCTAGTTGATTCTTCTTCCCATAAACTGTTTTCTCACAAAATCCCTATGCATAGGAAGTGGGTTAGACTTAAATGTGCTTGCCATGTGATTCATGATGCTCCTGTTATGTTTCAATTCTTATCTTTTATGTGAGCATCATTGAAATCATCATGCCTAGCTAAAAGGCATTAAAGAAAAGCGCTTGTTGGAAGACAACCCAACACTTTTACCTACAGTTTCTGTGTGTTCACATGACTAATCTACTGTATTAATCATGTTTTATAGCTTTTTTTCAATAAAATGCCAAGTAAGACCTTTGGGATAGTGTGGATGATAGTTGACTTGAATCTGTGCAAAAACAGAAACTTTTGCGCTTAGTCCGGGAATTTTCAAAATTCACTGGGACGTGGATTTGATCTGAATTTTTACAGGTGGTATATATATAAATTCCCTAAATTGTCCTAATTTTTCAGAATTTTTGGAGTAGCATAAGTATGGTAGGTGTCCATATCATTATAGACTGTTCTGTTTTTGACAAATTCTGTTTTCAATGCATAGTTTGCTTGTTTCCTAGTTTCTATGTATTATATTGCTCAATATAAATTGTGGACATGATAAGATACAGCAGGCATTGTGTGAGAACAATTATGAATCTTGTCTTTGACAGTACCAAAGTGAATGATCTGCTTTATCATACTAACCTATCTCACGAAGTTCCGTTAAGTTTTGTGTGATTGAAGTTTTCAAGTTTTGGGTGAGATATCGATATGACAATAATAAGGAGTGACAAGACTCTAAGCTTGGGTATGCCCAAGGCACTCCAAGTTAATATTCAAGGAATATCCAAGCAACTAAGATTGGGGATGCCCCGGAAGGAATCCCCTCTTTCATCTCCAATAATATCGGTAACCTTACTTGAGGCTATATTTTTATTTGTCACATGATATGAGTTTTGCCTGGAGTGTCATTTTATTTTGTTTTGATTTTATTGCTATTATTTAGAATAATGTTTTGTATCTTTCAATAAAAGTGGCAAGGATAGCATTTACGATGCTTATTTTGCAAGTATATGAGTTGTTGTTTCAAAACAAAAAGTTTGTCGCTGTTGCAAATATTCCCGAGAAAAGTCAGAATGTGATAAAATGTTGAAACTTTTTGCACAATAAGCTATGATAAATTTTCTACAGTGTGGTAATTTTTCAGAATTATTTAGGTTGAATAAGTATGGATCCTTCTTCATCCTTTACAGATTGTTCTGTTTAGACAGATTGTTGTTATGATTGCATTGTTTGCATATGTTTGCTAGTTTAATGATTCTATTTGAGGATAGGAGTATTAAATATGTAGAGGTATTTAGTATGCAATGTTAAATTATAATTTTAGTGATTTTCTATAGTAGAGAGTGATAAGGTGTTGCATTGATTTATACTAACGTATCTTACGAGTTCTTGTTGAGTTTTGTGTGGATGAAGTTTTTAAAAATTAGGGAAACTGTGTTATGAGAAGAATGAAGAAGACACAAGAGCTCAAGCTTGGAGATACCCAAGGCATCCCAAGTTAATATTCCAAGAAGTCTCAAACATCTAAGCTTGGGGATGCCCCGGTAGGGATCCCACGTTTCTTCACCAACAATTATCGGTTAGCCTCAGTTGAGCCTAAGTTTTTGCTTCTTCACATGATGTGTGCCATTCTTCGAATTTCATTTTATTTTGGTTTGCTTGTTGTTTCAATAAATTACTTAGATCTAGAACTCTTAAATAAGAGTGAGCCCTCAAATAGCTACCTATTTACTTAACTACTCATTTGATCTTCACTTATATCTTTTTGGAGTAGTTTGTCGAACACTCTCATGCTTCACTTATATTATTTCGAGAGTTGATAATAGTGATGACAATTTGCACAAGCTTTGAAATTGGTCCTAATATAATGAATATCCAAGAAGGATATAATTAAAACTCTCATGTAGATCATTGGATATGATAAGTTTGATTCCTTGTAATAGTTTTGCGATATGGAGATAATAATATGAGAGTCATGTTGGTGAGTAATTATGCTTTAGTAAGAATATTGATGTTAAGGTTTCTGATTCGCTATGCAAGCACAAAAGTCAATAGTTATGCAAAGAAATTACATCCTACTTGTGGTGCATTATTTGGTGCTAGTTATGCTCAATGCTCATTTATGAGATTTTTTGTTTCTTGGTTGGTTGCTTCTCAATCTATTTGCTAGCCTCCATTTGTACTATGTGGGAATACTACTTGTGCATCCAAAATCCTTAAACTCAGTTTTGCCATATGAGTCCACCATACCTACCTATATGCGGTATTTCCGTGTCGTTTTAAGCAAATTTGTATGTGACATCTCTAGTTTTAAAAATAAATTTCCTTTTTGTGTGCTCGTACCGCTCATGAAACGGTAGGGGGTGGCTAATATTTTTCCATGCTAGATGTGTTATTCTCAAGATGATTGTATATTCACTTGTCATTGCACGAGAGTACGGCAAAAGTATTAGGGATGCCTAGTCCCAAAATGAAAAATGAATTTACTTTATGTTGTCAAATAATAAATTCCTTGGAAATTGTTGGTATGGACGGCACCCGTGGATTCGGTTAGCCGTGGAATGTGAAAGTATGGAGGAAAAAGGAATAAACTTCATTTTCTGTTTGGGAACCGCCTATGATATATCTAGCATCGAAAGTATTGGGAATTACTCGATTGTTTTTGTTGACAGGAAAGGCATGCCACCCAAAAATAATTATCTCTCAATTCCTCTTTGAGCTCTGGCACCTTTACAAATCCCTACTCCCCTCTGCGAAGGGCCTCTCTATTTACTTTATGCAATTTTTATTTTTATTTGAGTCTCCATCTTCTCTTTTAAGAACCAACTAAGGGGCACTATGATCATACTTGAGCATTGGATGTAGCTAATATGCGAGTGTGTTTCATGAATGGATCAATGATTAAGCATGATGGGCTAGGGATAAATTGCTTTAGTGTTGAGATTTTGAAAGACATGGTTGCTTGTTGATATGCTTGAGTATTAAAATCTTCATGTCAAAACTAGACTATTGCTTTGATCCATATAAAAGTCCATATGTCCATGATACAAAATAAAACAAGGTGATGAACATGATAGGCAGCATTCCACATCAAAAGTTCTGTTTTTATCATTTACCTACTCGAGGACGAGCAGGAATTAAGCTCGGGGATGCTGATACGTCTCCAATGTATCTATAATTTTTAATGGTTACATGCTGTTATATTATCATTCTTGGATGTTTTACAATCATTTTATAGCAACTTTATATCATTTTTTGGGACTAACTTATTGACATAGTGCCCAATGTCAGTTGTTGTTTTTTGCTTGTTTTTTACATTGCAAATTTTTGGAGATTTTTCTAGACCAGAAGACACCCGGCAGGCCAAAGAAGTACCAGAGGGGAGCTCCGAGGGGAGCACAACCCACCAGGGCGCGCCTGGGGGCCCAGGCACACCCAGGTGGGTTCTGCCCACCTCGCTGGCCTCCCGCACAGGCACTTCGCCCTATTAATTTCCAATTATTCCAAAAACTCTGGGGGTAACCCTAGATCGGAAGTTCTGCCGCCGTAAGCTTCTGTAGACACCAAAAACCAATCGGGAGCCCATTCCGGCACCCTGCCAGAGGGGGAGATCATCATCTGAGGCCATCTTCATCATCTCTATGGTCTCCATGATGAGGAGGGAGTATTCCACCCATGGGGTTGAGGGTTTCTACCAGTAGCTATGTGTTTAATCTCTCTCTCTCTCTCTCTCTCTCGTGTTCTTGATGACATGATCTTGATGTATCGAGGGCTTTGTTAGTATAGTTGGATCATATGGTGTTTTCCCCTCTATATCTTTTGATTAACTGATTTTTCCCTTTGAGATTTCGTTTTATCGGATTGAATACTTTTATAGATTTGAGAACACTTGATGTATGTTTTGCTAGCAATACCCGTGGTGACAATGGGGTATCATATTGATTCACTTGATATGTGTTTTGGCACTCAACTTGCGGATTCCCGAGGTGACATTGGGGTAATCTATGGATAGGGGTTGATGCATGTTCTCGTCTTTGTTTCTCCGGTAGAAATCTTAGGGCACTCTTTGAGGTTCTTTGTGTTGGATCGAGTATTATGAATATCAAATTGTTTGATGCGTATCATATAATTAACTCATAGATACTTGTGGTGACATTGGAGTATCTAGGTGACATTAGAGTTGGTTGATGCGTGTCATATGGGGTTATTTTAGTACGAACTCTTGGATAGATCGAACGGAAAGAATAACTTTGTGTTATTTTAGTACGAACTCTTGAATAGATCAAACAGAAAGAATAACTTGAAGGTGGTTTCATACCCTACAAACAATTTCTTCTTATGTTCTCCGCTAGATAAGAACCTTGGAGTGATTCTTCATCGCACTTTGAGGGATGGTTATACGATCGAATTAGATTAGCATTGTTGATAGATTGCACTAGTGAAAGTACGTACCCTAGGCCTCATTTTCAAGCATTGCAATACCGTTTTTGCTCTGTTTTATCAATTGCTACCTTGCTGTTTTTATTGTTCTTATTACAAAAACCTATATCTACTATCTATATTACACTTTTATCATCATCTCTTCGCCGAACTAGTGCACCTATACAATTAGCCATTGTATTGGTTGTGTTGGGGACACAAGAGATTTCTTGTATTTGGTTGTAGGGTTGTTTGAGAGAGACCATCTTCATCCTACGCCTCCCACGGATTGATAAACCTTAGGTCATCTACTTGAGGGAAAATTTCTACTGTCCAACAAAACTCTGCGCTTGGAGGCCCAACACAAGTCTACAAGAATAAAGTTGTGTAGTAGACATCAGGTGCGCCTAACCTAATAAGGCTAGCGCGCCTCCCCTCGGCCCATGCCAGATCTTGGGTGTTGGTGGACCCACTTGTGGACTTCTGGACCCTTCCAGAATCCTCCAGAACCTTCTAGAAGCTTCCCAATACAATACCGAAAACTGCACCTTTTTCCGGAACCCAAATTATGACTTCCCGTATATAAATCTTTTTATCTCGACCATTCCAAGACTACTCCTGATGTCCGGGATCTCATACAGAACTCCGAACAACATTTGGTTTCCAATCATCAAATATCCCAATACTAATCTAGCATCAATGAACGTTAAGCGTGTTCGGGAATCATGTAGTCATGACCGAGACCTCTCTTCAATCAGTGACCAATAGTGGGACCTGGATGCCCATATTGGTTCCTACATATTCCAGAAGATCTTTTATCGGGTGAACCACGATGTCAAGGATTCGGTTAATCCCGTATGCAATTCCCTTTGTCTAGCGATATGTTACTTGCCCGAGATTCGATCATCGGTATCTCCATACCAAGTTCAATTTCATTAATGACAAGTCTCTTTACTTCCATAATACAAGGTATCATGACTAACTCATTATCCACATTGCTTGCAAGCTCTTTACGATATTGTATTACCGATAGGACCCAGAGATATCTCACCCTCATACAGAGTGAAAAATCCCAGTCTCGATCCATGCCAACCGAACAAACACCTTCGGCGATACCTGTCGAGCACCTTTATGATCACCCAGTTGTTAACCCACAAGTATATGGGGTTAATTGTAGCCTTTCTTGGTAAGTAAGAGTGTCAAACCCAACGAGGAGCTAAAGGTAAAATTTATATTCCCTTCAAGTTCTATCGACCACCGTTACGACTCTACGCACACCTATTGTTTTCTTTACCTAGAACAAGTATGAAACTAGAAGTACTTTGTAGGTGTAAAGGGATAGCTTTGCAAGATAATAAAGAATGTGAAAATAAAATTTAGGTGTTTTTTAGATAAAGAAACAATTAAACTAGTTTAGCGCGTGTGAAACGGTGGTCGAAGGGTTTGCGAAATTGTCCCTAAGCAATTGACTACGTTACTAGACCGATAGCAAGTTTTATGTGGGAGAGGCCACAGCTAGCATGTCATGCCTTACTTGGAATTCTATGCACTTATGGTTGGAACTATTAGCAAGCATCCGCAACTACTAATGTTCACTAAGATAAAACCCAACCATAGCATTAATATATATATATATATATATATATATATATATTGGTCCCCATTCAATCCCGTATGGATCAATTTCTATGGTAGGAAGAATCTTCTATCACTCTTGCCCTCCAATGCATAGTCATATCAACATACAACTAACCCTATGGTGTGATCCACACGCGCGCTCATATGATGGGCACCAAAGGACAGAAACATAACCACAAGCAAATTAAACGAATCATAGCAATTCACCAATTACCCAATAGGACAACAAAAATCTACTCACACATCATAGGATGGCAACACATCATTGGAAAATAATATGAAGCATAAATCACCATGTTCAAGTAGAGGGTACAACGGATTGCAGGAGAGTGGACCGCAAATAATAGAGGGGGTAAGGTGATGGAGGTGTTGGTGAAGATGACAGAGTTGTTGGAGTAGATCATCGTCATACGATGATTGCCCCGATGGCGTTCCGGCGCCACCGGGAGAGAGGGGGAGAGAGCCCCCTTCTTCTTCTTCTTCCTTGACCTCCCCCTAGATGGGAGGAGGGTTTCCCCTCTGGTCCATGGCCTCCATGGTGGCGGAGGGGCGAGATCCCCTACGAGATTGGATCTCTCTCTCTCTCTCTCTCTCTCTCTCTCTCTCTCTGTTTCTCTTTTGTTTCGCATTCCTATTTTCTGTCCTTTCATCATTTCTTAAATTCCCGAAGATCCATAACTCCGATTGGGATGAAAGTTTAACACGTTTTTTAATCCGGATATAAGCTTCCTTGTGGCCGAAGGACACCTGCACCCAACCTACGGGGTGGACACAAGCTTGCCAGGCGTGCCCTGGGTAGGGGAGCACATTGGGGGAGTCCTGGATAAGGGGGTATCCGAACAGCCAGACTATATACTTTGGCCGGACTGTTGGACTATGAAGATACAAGATTGAAGACTTCATCTCATGTCCGGATGGGACTCTCCTTGGCGTGGAAGGCAAGCATGGCGATTCGGATGTAGATCTCCTTCTCTGTAAACCGACTTTGTGTAACCCTAGCCCCCTCCGGTGTCTATATAAACCGGAGGGTTTAGTCCGTAGGACACAACAACAATCATACCATAGGCTAGCTTCTAGGGTTTAGCCTCTCCGATCTCGTGGTAGATCAACTCTTGTAATACTCATATCATCAAGATCAATCAAGCAGGAAGTAGGGTATTACCTCCATCGAGAGGGCCCGAACCTGGGTAAACATCGTGTCCCCAGCCTCCTGTTACCATTAGCCTTAGACGCACAGTTCGGGACCACCTACCCGAGATCCGCCGATTTTGACACCGACATTGGTGATTTCATTGAGAGTTCCTCTGTGTCGTCGCTGTAAGGCTCGATGGCTTCTCCAACCTTCGACAACTCCGTTCAGGGTGAGACTTTTCTCCCCGGAAAGATTTTTGTGTTCGGCACCTTCGCACTGCGGGCCAACTTGCTTGACCATCTAGAGCAGATCAACAGCTACGCCCTTGGCCGTCAGGTCAGGTTCGGGAACCTAAACTATATTGCCGACATCCGCGGAGACTTGATCTTCGACGGATTCGGGCCCATGTCAGGAACGCCGAACGATCGCCATGCACATGACTTAGATCTGCCGTCGGACAGTTCTCGGCATATCGCCCCTGCCATGGCTCCGTACTTTGATACAAAGCAGATCGTGCCATCCAAGGACGGGTGGATGGACCCCGCCATGGAGGCCGCACACCCATCGACATTGATGTTGAACAAAGACTCCACTTCTAAGGAAATCTGTGTCTCTGGACCACCGGACTTGTTCTCGGTCGTAGGTCCCGGACCGCGTGCATCCACGCCCATAGAATCTGATTGGGCTCCAGTCATGGAATTCACCGCCGCGGATATCTTCCAGCACTCCCCCTTTGGTGATGTGCTAAATTTGTTAAAGTCTCTCTCTCTGTCAGGAGACTCTCGGCCGAACTATATCCGGCCCGTGTGGGACACGGATGAAAATAAAATCGCGACCCACCCACCATCCACTTTGTAGCCACAGTCGATGACCTAACAGACATGCTTGACTTCGACTCCGACAACATCGACGGTATGGACGTTGATGCAGGGGACGATCTGGAATCGCCGCCCATGGTGACAAAAAAGGACACAACAGAGGATAAACCCCCCGGACACAAGCAAAAGCGACGGCGCAGGCACCGCTCTAAGTCCAGTCACAGTAAAAATAGCGGTAACAACACAAAACAGGATGACACTCTGGTTGACTCCGAAGGCAACAACGGCCATAGGGACCCAGCGATGGAGCAGGAGAAGCCAGGTCACGCCAAACACAGCCTGGAGCAGACGCCCGATCACAGCGATCCAGAGGGCCGAACTCATCACACTGCCTCCAAAGATGAGGACAGTCCGGTTGACGATGCATTCATCATCCCTGAAAAGCGTTTGGAACAAGATAACCTCCGCAGAAAGCTCCTGGCCACGGCAAGGAGCCTGAAGAAGCAGAAGCAAAGGCTTAAAACCGCACAGGATATGCTCAACCAAAGATGGAACAAGGTGTTGGACACCGAAGGAAAATGTGGCGATGATCGCCACACAAAGAGCTACCCAAAGCGCAAACTGCTACCCGAATTCGACGACGAAGCCGTAACGCCCATTCTGCCAAAAAACAATACGGCCACTAGGCCGGACCAACCACCTCATGGCCGCGATAGAGTAGCCACTGATACCGCACACGATTTATGAGAGCTCCTGGATAAAAAGGGTAGTGCGGCCAGATCCATCTACGGGTCCAGAGGACATGCTCCGACGCGGGATAATGGTCACCACAACGATCATATTGATCGAATACCAGTCTAGAATCAACACCCGGAGCAACATCAGCCGACAACATGCCGCGGCACGGCCAGATACAGAAGGGCTGCGGACCCCCTGTGCTTACCGATGAGGTGCTGGATCATGAATTTCCACAGGGATTCAAACTCGTGAGTATAGAGCCATACGACGGAACAACGGACGCTGGGGTCTAGATTGAAGATTTTATCCTTCACATACACATGGCTCGTGGGGATGACCTCCATGCCATTAAATACCTTCCCCTCAAGTTGAAAGGACCAGCTCGGCATTGGCTGAAGAGCCTCCCAGAAAACTCAATTGGAAGTTGGGAGGAACTTGAGGATGCTTTCAGGGCCAATTTTCAAGGAACCTATGTCTAACCTTCGGATGCAGACGATTTAAGTCACATAATACAGTAGCCCGGAGAGTCAGCCCGCAAGCTTTGGAACAAATTCCTCACTAAAAAGAATCAAATTGTCGACTGTCCGGATGCCGAAGCCTTAGCAGCCTTCAAACATATTATCCGAGATGACTGGATCGCCAGACACCTCGGCCAAGAAAAGCCAAGGACCATGGCAGCCTTAACAAGCCTTATGACCCACTTTTGCACGGGCGAAGATAGCTGGTTGGCCCGTAGAGGCACCAGTGACCCGGGCACATCTGAAATTCGAGATGGCAACGGGAAGCCATGGCGCACTAAGCACAAACGTCGGAATAACGATAGTCCGGACAACACAGCGGTTAACGCCGGATTCAGGAGCCCTCGACCTGGTCAAGGAAAGAAGCCATTTAAGGACAGCAAAGAGGAACTGTCCGGCCTGAATAAAGTTCTGGATAGATTGTGCCAAATCCATGGCACTTCCGACAAACCTGCAAATCATACCCATAGAGAATGTTGGATCTTCAAACATGCCGGCAAATTAAACGCCGAATACAAGGGAAGGGACACATCAAACGAAGAAGAGGATGAGCCTCGCCAGCCGAACATGGGGGGCCAGAAAAAATTCCCACCATAAGTCAAAACGGTAAACATGGTACACGCAACACACGCAGAGTTCGTCACCCCCAAATTCAATCCCTGGGCGGCCTGCCCGATCACTTTTGATCAGAAGGACTACCCGGCCAGTATCCTGCACGGAGGATCGGCTTCCTTGGTGCTCGACCCAATAATTGATGGATACCATCTCACTCGAGTCCTAATGGACGGCGGCAGTGGTCTTAATCTGATATATCAAGACACCATCTGCAAGATGGGGATAGACCCATCCAGAATAAGCCAAAATAGCGCCACCTTCAATGGAGTGATTCCAGGCGTTGTGGCCAATTGCTGGGGCTCCCTCGTATTAGTAGTGACATTCGGTTCTCCCGACAACTTCAGAAGCAAGGAACTACTCTTCAACATCGCTCCCTTCAACAGCGATTATCATGCATTACTCGGAAGAATGACCTTTTCTTGCTTTAACGCAATACCGAACTACGCCTGCCTCAAACTTAAGATGCCCGGTCCACGTGGCGTCATAATTGTTAATGGAAACACAGAGCAGTATGCGGCAGCTCCTCCTGCCGGACTCTAGGCAGCCTCTCCGATCAGAATGCACGATCGATCGTTCAGACCACGGATACGGCTAGACAAGTCCGGTGCACCACCATCAACAGCAGCCCGGATAAACCCTAGCTGGGTGCTTTACATATATCCCCATAAATGGTACTAGGGGCTGTCAACATATAACAAAGCCCACAAATCGGCTTACCTCATTAATAGGCAAATATCTCGAACATCAATCGAGCATAACTAACTTTTGGCACGTTTACTCTTTTTTTCATGAGTTTTCGTTTTTACAGACATTTTTGGTGCGACACCCTTCCAGGATACGGCACAACAGAGACAAAGGCGCAGACGTGCTGCAGGGCCCCGCTCAAAGGTTTCTCTTTAGATTAAGCCCCTGTGTAAACCTTCTTTACTGTCTTTTGTTGCTTGACATCCCATGGGTATTTCATACACCCGTAAGGGACACTAGCGTTATAGGCTTTTCGCCATGACAGATCAATGCACGTACCTGGAATTACAGGGTCAAGGGCGTTATTCAGCCCAGTATATGTTATAAAGTCTGAATACCTTCGGGAGTGTTCGACGTCGCGAGTTTGGCCTTATATGCATCAGCTCCGAATCATGTCTTTGGTCAAATGTTGGGTTAGCCCGGCTCCTTGGTTTGCTTCCTTACGTTCCGTTCTATCGGCTAAGGCGGCCAAAGGAGAACTACTGCGATTGTGCCCTGGTTATTCCGGATGATCACCTCAGTAGAGAAAGCCGAAAACTGACTATCATGATACAGCGAGAGACTGGTTAACCACTCGAGGACTCATCAGAATTTATAGGATTCCTCTGCATTGACGAAGGACCAGTTTCCCGGTCAAGTACGCGCAGCGTATCCGGATGCACGCGGAAGTACCAGGGGCTACATAGTAGCCCCACCTTTCAAACTCCTATGGCTAAGTGAAAGTGTTACAGCTATATAGTTCGGTTGCCTGGTTCGACGTGCGATCAGCTCCTTAATGGACCAAGACATTGGATCAAGTGTGTTTACGCATATTTTCTTGAATACCCCCGCATTATATGCGTGGGGGCTGAAGCCAACGACTGCTAACTTTCATGTTGTATGCATACATAAACAGCCACACAGGAGACATTACAATACTTTCAGGCAAAAGTATAAAAAACAACCTCTATAATCCAAACACATAATTGTTTACAATTAATAGACTTGTCACTCGAACATGACATTCTTTGAGCACTGAGCCTCTATTCTACGGCACCTTCTATGACCTGCTCAAAATAGTGCTCAAATGGGTCTTGGCTTCCCGCCGGACCCCGGGTTGCAATGCTGGTGGCCTCCATATCAGCCCAATATGTTTTCACACGGGCAAGAGCCATCCGTGCACCCTCTATGCACGCCGACCTCTTCACGGCATCGATTTGCGATCTGGCGCCAAACAATTGTTGCACCAAACCAAAGTAGTTGTCCGGCTTCGCTCCCCTCGGCCATAGATGGTCTATTATAGACCTCATTGCAAGGCCGGACAACCTATGGAGCTCGGCTATAGCAGCCATCTTCTCACTCAATGGCAATGAGCGCGTTGGAGCGCTAAATTGCGACCAGAATAGCCTCTCTATTATGTTATCTTTATGATCCTTGAATAACTTGGTCGCATCAGCCGCACTCTTCGCCAAGTCCGCATACTCATCTGCAGTGCTCCATAGCTTATCCAACAGAGCATACTTTGGATCTAAAAACTTCATCCGCAGCAAATAAGGATTTCCAGTCGCGATTTCTCCGGCTTGTCGAAGTTCCTCCCGCGTGTCTCTAATTTCAGAGCGCATCTCCTTAGCCGAATACAGTGCCTTCTTCAGGTCAGCCGCCTTTGCCTGATTCTCCTTCTCGAGAAGCTCATATCGGCCGGCGGCGTCCCTCAACTCCACAGCCATCTCGGCTGCCTTTTCTTCGCTTCGGAGATGAGCGGCCTTTTCGGCTTTCAAGTCTTCGGCTGCCTTTAGAGCAGGTGCATTGCTAACCCGGGCTTGTTCCTTGGCTAGGGCAAGCTCCTCCCTCAGGGCCTCAACGGCAGCAGCTCCGCCTGCAGCCACATCACATCATATTAATATTACAACCTTCTTGCAATTTCCTAAAGCAAATGTGGATATAAGAGTGCATACTCTGCGACTCCTCGAATCACTTGTTTACAAGCGTGATGTCGGCCTCCACCACGTCAATCTTCCACCTCAATTCGGCGCATTCAGCGGTCTGGTCTATCGCCGGATCCTTAGCAACCTGCACATCAATATAAGTGCGATGATTACCTGGGAGTGTAATCCTCCGTGTGCCACCATGGGCTGGGGGACACGCCCCTAAACCCTAAACCCTAGGTAGGGGAGCATGCCCCTTGAGCTCGTGGGCCCATCAGGCATCGTCTCGCGTTGATTCCACTTCCCAAAAATCACATATATTCAAAAATAACTCTCTGTTAATTTTTATCGCATTTGGACTTTGTTTGATATGGGTATTCTATGAAACAAAAAACATGTAACAAACAGGAACTGGCACTGGGCACTGGATCAATATGTTAGTCCAATAAATCATATAAATTGTTGCCAAAAGTATGTGAAAGTTGTATAATATTGGCATGGAACTATAAAAAATTATAGATACGATGGAGATGTTTGGATACACACTAAGCATTCCTCCGGTGTCAAGGAGTTGCATGATCTCATGGTCTTAGGAATAGATACTTGACATGAGGAAAGCTATAATAATAAACTGATACGACAAATTGCTAATCCTACGGTTGGGTAGTGTCCATCACATCATTCTCCCAATGATCTGATCTAGTTATCAAATGACAACTCATGTCTATGGTTAGGAAACCTTAACCATCTTTGATCAACGAGCTAGTCTAGTAGAGGCTCACTAGGGACATAGTATTTGTTTATCTATTCACACATGCATTTAGTTTTTTTTCAATAAAATTCTAGCATGAATAATAATCCTTTATCACGAACAAGGAAATATGACAATAACCAATTTATTATTGCCTCTAGGGCATAGTTCCATCAATTGTCGGTAGCTAGAATTCTGAGCCTGAAAAGGCTGCAACAGAGATAGATATTCTCTAAATCTCCAAACAACTTGAAAATTTAGGGAGAATTATTTTGGAATTAATAAAAAATACTGGTGCAAGAAATGCGGCCGCCACAACTTGACGGGTTGCTTCATTATGGAGAGAAGTCTCCTCCGCCCTCTCGTGCTCCTCGGCCTCCTCCTCAAGTATAAAATATCTTTGTTTTCTTGAATGTTAATGAAGGTAGGAGCAGGCAAAGTAATATGGACGACACAACACATATTAAAGATTAGTGTGTATCGAAGCGGTGGGGTCGTTCTTGTAGGATCAAAAGTAGGTCTAGAGGGGGGTGATTAGGCTACTTGACCAAATAAAAATCTAGCCTTTTCCGAATTTTTTTTGTGGGCAGATTTTAACAATTAGCACAGGTCTAGAACCTACACATGCAATTCTAAGAGTGTACTAGAGGAAAGTAAAACATTGCATATGAAGGTAAAGGAAGGGTTTGGAGAAGGCAATAACAATGATGGCATGGAGATTTTTGGTGTGGTTCTGATAGGTGGTTCTATCGTACGTCCATGTTGATGGAGACTTCAACCCACAAAGGGTAACAGGTGCGCGAGTCCATGGAGGGCTCCACCCACGAAGGTTCCACAAAGAAGCAACCTTGTCTATCCCACCATGGCCATCGCCACGAAGGACTTGCCTCACTTGGGTAGATCTTCACGAAGTAGGCGATCTCCTTGCCCTTACAAACTTCTTGGTTCAACTCCATATCTTGACGGAGGCTCCCAAGCGACACCTAACCAATCTAGGAGACACCACTCTCCAAAAGGTAATAGACGGTGTGTTGATGATGAACTCCTTGCTCTTGTGCTTCAAATGATAGTCTCCCCAACACTCAACTCTCTCTCATAGATTTGGATATGGTGGAAAGATGATTTGAGTGGAAAGCAACTTGGGAAGGCTAGAAAGATTCTTGTGGTAGGATTGGTATATCTTGATCTCAATAGATGAGTAGGTGGTTCTCTCTCAGAAAATGTATGCTGGAAGTGTAGGCATGTTCTGATAGCTCTCTCACAAATGGAGAAGGGAGTGGAGGGGTATATATAGCCTCTGCACAAAATCCAACCGTTACACATATTTGACCCAACTCGGTTAGACCGAATAGATGAACTCGGTGAGACCGATTTAGTTCAAAATGTGAACGTTAGGAATCTTGGTGGGACCAGCTGGAACAACTCGGTGTGACCTATGTGCTAGGGCCTAGGGCAAACATAAACTTGATGGCGCCGATTGCATCAACTCCGTGAGATTGAAGTGAAGCAATGAGGCAACCGAGAAGATGTCAAGCAAACTCGGTGGGAACAATTGCTCATTTTGGTGAGACCGAATTGTTATAAATGGAAACAGAGAGGTTGCAGGGCCATCTCAGTGAGGCCGAGGTCCGTCAGTGTGACCGAACTGTTAGGGTTTCTAGAAGTGGCTATGTCATATGAACTTGGTGGCGCTGGGTAGATAGAATTAGTGGGGCCGAGTTTGACTTTAGGTTTTGGACATATTTGGAATGAGAAAGTGGTTGAGGGTTTGGAGCAATATCACTAAGCATTTGAGCAAGTAAGCCATTAAGCAACACCTCATCCCCTTTTAATAGTATTGGCTTTCCTATGGACTCAATGTGATCTTGGATCACTAAAATAGAAATAAAGAGTCTTGAGCTTTTGCCAATATGTGTCCTTAGCATTTTGAGGGGTCCCCATTCCTAATCCATGCCATGCCATTCATTGAACTTCCTAAAATATTTATCTTGAATGTATATTAATCCAATGAGCTATATGTTGTTATAGATTACCAAAACCACCCGGGAATTAGATGCACTTTCATTCTCCCCTTTTTGGTAATCGATGACAACATATAGATCAAAGCTTTGACATATGATAATATGAATTAAATATATCTTCGCTTTGAGAAGTATGTGATAAGAAAAAGCTCCCCCTAAATTTGTGCATTATTTAAAATTTGCGTTTGAATGCAAATGCACAATCGATTAGGATCATGGGTCACTCTTCCATGTCACATACATCTTGGTGAAGCGCACAAAATGATAATAATTAAATAACATGCACTCATCACCAAACATACAAGTGATTGATCATACACAAACATTCATATACATAATCATGCAAGCACACATTAAGCGTAGTATGATCAAACACATGATCACACAAGGTATCTCACGAGCATAACACGAATCTAGCATAAGTAGCAAAAACCAAACAAACCAAAGTAGCAAGGCAAATGAAACCATTAAAAGCAAAAAAAAAACTCTCTCTCAAAGCAATAAGTTACCAAAAAGTTTGAAAAAATATAGTGCTATATGACACTCTAGGCACAATCTCAGGGAGTTGTTGAAGGGGTCTTTTGGCTTGTAGCTCCGATGTGCATAGACGGCGTGGAGAGGAGTCCATCTGCAAATGCTTCAGCTGAAGGCTGTGGAGCTGGTGGAGTAGATACCAGAGGAGCAACTGTGGTTGTGGTGGTAGGAGCAAAATGAGCAGGCCTCAAATCTGCAACTAGCTCAGTAGCAGACCTCTGTGCCCATGGCACAGACTAGAACCTGTCTATAGTTTGTCTGTTGATACGTATCCAACTTATCTATAATTTTTTATTGTTCCATGCTATTATGTTATCATTCTTGGATGTTTTACAATCAGTTTATAGCAACTTTATATCATTTTTTGGGACTAACCTATTGACATAGTGCCAGTTGCTATTTTTTGCTTGGTTTTTACATCGCAGGAAATCAATATCAAACAAAGTCCAAACACATCGAAACTTTTTACGGATTTTTTTGGACCAGAAGACATCCAGTGGGCCAAACAAGTACCGAAGAGGGAGCCTGAGGTGAGCACAAGACACCAGGCCCAGGCGCGCCCAGGTGGGTTGTGGACACCTCGGTAGCCTCCCGCACCACCTCTTTGCTATATAAATACCCCAATATTCAGGAAACCCTAGGGGAGTCGACGAAAATCAATTCCGGCCGCCGCAAGTTCCAGAACCACCAGATCCAATCTAGACACCATCACAGAGGGGTTCATGACACGTCTCCATCGTATTTATAATTTTTTTATAGTTCCATTCTATTATATTATCCATTTTCGATGTTTTCTATGCATTAATATGCTATTTTATACTATTTTTGGGACTAACCTATTAACCTAGAGCCCAGTGTCAGTTCCTGTTTTTCCTTGTTTTTGAGTTTCGCAGAAAAGGAATACCACATGGAGTTCAAACGGAATAAAACCTTCACGATGATATTTCTTGGACCAGAAGACAACTAGGAGACTTGGAGATGAAGTCGGAGGATCCACGAGGCGGCCACAAGGACGGAGGGCGCGCCTAGGGGGGTAGGGCGCGCCCCCACCCTTATGGGGCCCCCGTGGACCTCCTGACCTAATTCTTTCGCCTATATATATTCCCATATTATCCCCAAACCAACAGAGGCATCCACGAAAATATTTTTTCGCTGCCACAACCTTCTATACCCGTGTGATCCCATCTAGGGGCCTTTTCTGGCGTCCTGCCAGAGGGGGATTCGATCATGGAGGGCTTCTACATCAACACCATTGCCCTTCCGATGAAGTGTGAGTAGTTTACCATAGACCTACTGATGAGGATACAGACCTAGGGTAGGGTCACAGGCTTGACCTATACGCCCTACCTAAGGTCACTACCCTAGAAGCAAAGAAGCTCAAGAGACAACAAGGGGTACCCAGTAAAGATGTCGAGTGCAATCCACTCAACCAACGAACCACTCGGATACCCCTCTTTCCCGAAGTCACATGACCAGTCAACCACTCGACCATACATGAAACCACTCGACCTACTGAAGACCAGAAGTCACTCCGAACAACAACGGGCGAGTATTCAGCCCGTAGTCTTTAAGGTCATTAAAGGCACTTAAGGCTGGCGTTACCAGTAATTCCTTAATCTTTATGTACATTCAATCCTCTATAACGGGGGATGGCTGGGGTCCTGGCGAACTCTATATAAGCCACCCCCCTCCTTTGGGACAAGGGTTCGCACCCCCTGTAACACACACACACCTTCATACATTCCAGTCGACCGCCTCCGGGCTCCGAGACGTTGGGCTTTTACCTCCTCCAAGAGGGGCCTGAACTCGTAAACGCTTGCGTACAACCTTGTCATAGCTAGGACCTTGCCTCTCCATACGTACCCCCTATATTTACTGTCAGACTTAGTAGCATGACAATTGGCATCTACCATGGGGCAAAGCATCTTACCGACTTCCGGCGAGGTTGCATTTTCTTCAGCTTTCATCACCATGGTTTCCGGTGGCGATTTGGTCATGGGCCACGAGATCCGGCTCGGCGCGCTCATCTTCGTCTCCGACAATTCTGTCTAGCTCCAGGAGGTTCCCCTCGATGTCGAGGCCCTTCCGGCTCGCGGCTCGGCGCACTTCTGCATGAGTTCCTGCGGCGTCCTCCTCAGGCAGCCATCTTCACCGTACCAGTCGGTCATCGCGTTGTCGACTCACTCCGCTGGACGCCGCCGCAAGCGGTCTGGCCATTCGCGGCTCCAGCAATGGGTGAGGCACGCGGTGGATCCTCAAACCTTCACCCCCCAAGTCGCGGCTATTGTGCCCGACATGTATTCTCGCGGATCGGTCGATCTGTCGATTGAATTCGCAGATACTCTTTCCGAGAGCGGGAGTTGTGACCCTGCGGCAGAGGTCTTCATGGTCGACTCCCATTGCGGTCCGCCTGGCTTCCGTCGCAGTGGAGATGGCGGCAGGAGCGCCGGTCCGTCACTCGACCACGAAGAGTACCAGCCCCAACCTCTTAGTTCGCAGCAGAGGGAGGAGCTGCACTGCCGCAACATGGAGGCTCTCCAGACCCCCATCGTCAGGGAAACCGCCGAGGCCCGGGCCTTGGAGGCGGTGAGCCTCGCCACTCTGGCTAAGCGCACTCGTCTGTAGAATCTCCAACATTCTCTCGACGAGCATGCTCGTCGACTGATTCCTAAGTCTAGTTGACGTGCCCGACAGTTATTTTCGCCAGAAACTCAGGTATTCCGTACTCCGATTCAGAATTTGGTAGTGTCTACGCGTATTGCAAAGTCTATTCAGCCGTCCCAATCAAAGGCTGGGAGAGGCCTGGAACAGATCAGGGCGCTGCTCCGAGCAGTGGGAGACCAGAACTCCGCTGTTTCCTAGTCGCGGAACAGAATCCACAGCAGATCAGTGAGGGCGGACACCGTTCAGTCGGCTCACAGTCCAAGGTCCCCTTTGCGACAGGGAGGCCGTGATCACCATCAGGATCGGTACTTGGGAAGGGCTCATGGCGAATATGATCATGAGTACGCCTGCGACAACTACGTTGAGCGCCTTCACCCCTTCCGAGGGATGGGTCATACGCGCCCCGGCGCAATGCTGACAGGCGTCTGTACGGGAACGACCACAGAGTTCCAGTCGACCCCAAAGAACCTGGCTTTGACGCAAGGTCTATCCTTGTGCAAGATCTGGTCAACCGAAATAGAGCATACAGAGAAGGGCTGGATCGAGAAAGACCCAGTGGAGGCAGAGTCCACGTTTCCGGCCCCGAGTGTTTTGGAAGGGCCATTAGAGCTGCTGAGATACCCCATAACTTCAGATTGGCGACTGGCGTCACTAAGTTTATGGGTGAGTCGAAGCCTGATACTTGGCTCGAAGATTACTGAGTGGCTGTGCACATCGGCGGTGGCAACGATGAGGTGGCCATGAACCACCTCCCTCTGATGCTTGAAGGGTCTGCCAGAGCTTGGCTGACTCAGTTGGCCCCTGGGAGTATTTTGAGTTGGGATGAGTTAGCCCGAGTGTTCACCAGAATGTTTGACGGAACTTGCAAGAGACCAGCCGGTCTACCAGAGCTGCAGCATTCCTTGCATAAACCGAATGAAACCCTGAGGGCTATATCCAGAGATGGATCACTCTTCACCACACAGTGGAAAATGTGTCTGATCACCAAGCAGTCTGTGCCTTCAAGGAAGCCGTTCGCTACAGGGAGCTTGTCCTGAAATTTGGTCGGATAGGAGATATGTCCTTGACTCGGATGATGGAGATTGCTACCAAATATGCTAATGGTGAAGAGGAAGACCGACTCCGGAGTGGCAAGCACAAAACATTCACCCAGGACACCGGAGGAGGAAATTCCAGTCGGAAGCAGAAGCGAAAGGCTGAGGCAGCAGGTCCTGCCGAGGCAGCGGTGTTAAATCAAGGAAAGTTCAAAGGGAAACCTAAAGGGCCCTGGACCCCTAAGAAGGTGAAAGGTCAGGAAGGAAATGATCTATTGGATTTACCGTGTCACATTCACACCAAGAAGGATGAGGAGGGAAAACTGATTCTCCCCAAGCATACCACTTGACAATGTCGACTCCTTATTCAGAGCTTCCAAGAAAGTAAACCTAGTAGTAAGGACAAAGAGTCTGAGAAGGAGGAAGAGGATAAGGACAATGACGGTGGTTATCCCAATGTCCATGCCACCTTGGTGATTTTTTGCCGATATTGAGAGCAAAAGTCGACTGAAGGCCATTAACAGAGAAGTAAACATGGTTGCTCCGGGAATGCCGAGATGTCTAAAGTGGTCAAAGGTCCCTATTACATTCGACCAGTACGACCACCTGGCGTGCGTAGCTACCCCTGGCTGTAGGCGCTGGTGGTCGACCCAGTCGTGGGGGGCACCTGACTGACTAAGGTCCTGATGGATGGTTGCAGTGGCCTGAATATTCTGTATGCTGAAGCTCTCAAAGGAATGGGCATCCTGATGTCCAAACTCAGTGAGAGTAACATGCGGTTCCATGGGATCATTCCAAGAAACAAAGCCGAGTCACTCGGCCAGATCACTCTCGATGTGGTTTTCAGTGATGAGAAAAAATTTTGCAAGGAGAAGTTGACATTTGAGGTAGTGGATTTCCAGAGTGCATATCACGCCATTCTGGGTAGGCCTGCCTATGCTAGCTTTATGGCTTGACTGTGCTATGTTTATCTCAAGATGAAGATGCCTGTCCCCAAAGGCGTAACAACGGTTTCTGGTAACCGTTAGAGAGCAGAAGATTGTCTTCAAGATGGAGCAAAAATAGGAGATTAGCAGATGGCAGTAGTGGAGTTCCAAGAGTATTAGAAGATGGCAGATCCGAGTGATTTCCTGCGTGCTAAGAGGCCTGCTTCGAAGTCAGCATTTCAATCGGCCGGAGAGACCAAGCCAGTTCATGTTCACCCGACCGATCCAAATGCTGCTCCGACCCATATCTCGTCGACACTCGACAGCAAATAGGAAGAAGCGCTCATCCAGTTCCTCCGTGAGAACTGGGACATCTTTGCATGGAAACCATCTGACATGCCAAGTGTGCCCAGAGAACTGGCTGAGCACCATTTGCAAGTCGACCCAAAAGTAAAATCCGTCAAAGAATACCTCCATCGGTCCGCCACTGAGAAGAGAAAAGCCATTGGCGAGGAAGTGGCTCGGCTCCTGGCCGCTGAGTTTATCCGCGAGATATACCACTCGGAGTGGCTCGCCAATGTTGTTATGGTTCCCAAGAAAGATGATTCACTTCGAATGTGTATCGACTTCAAACACATCAATCGGGCCTTCCCGAAAGATCATTTCCCTCTACCCCAGATCGACCAGATTGTCGAGTCAACTGCGGGATGTGAGCGACTGTCCTTCCTGGACGCTTATTCCGAGTACCATCAGATCTAATTGTATGGAACCGATGAGATAAAAACGACTTTCATCGCCCCGTTCAGGTGTTTTTTCTATGTTACTATGCCCTTCGGCCTCAAGAATGCTGGGGCCACATTCATGCGCATGATTCAAAAGTGCCTGCTCACTCAAATCAGTCAGAATGTGGACACATTATGGATGACATAGTGGTTAAGTCACGCAAAGATTCCAACCTGTTGGCTGACCTAGCTGAAACCTTTGCCAGCCTGAGAAGGTACGATATCAAGCTTAATCCATGCAAGTGCACATTTGGAGTCCCAGGCGGAAAGTTAGTCAGTTTCCTTGTTTCCGAACGAGGGATCGACGCAAACGCAGAGAAGATTGGCACAATCCTCCGAATGAAGCGCCCAGTGCGCCTGCACGATGTTCAGAAGCTTACTGGTTGCTTGGCCGCTTCGAGACGATTCATCTCATGCCTCGGTGAAAAGGCACTTCCTCTTTACCGACTGATGAAGAAGTCTGACAAATTCGAGTGGATTGATGAAGCTGAAGCATCGTTTAAAGAGCTCAAAGCCATGCTTTCCACCCAGCTAGTTCTTGCTGCTCCGGTTAGCAAGGAGTCTCTATTGCTTTACATCGTAGCCACGGGACAAGTTGTTAGCATAGTGCTCATGGTCGAGAGGGCAGAAGAAGGCAATGCCTTCAAAGTTCAGTGCCCCATGTATTACATCTCAGAAGTCTTAACCCCGTCCAAGTAGAGATATCCTCATTATAAGAAGCTCGTTTATGGGATTTACCTGACCATGAAGAAATTTGCACATTATTTCTCTGATCATTCAATATCAGTCGTCAGCAATGTTCCTCTGTCAGATATTTTGAATAACAGAGATGCAACTGGTCGAGTGGCAAAGTGGGTGATTGAACTTCTTCCTTTGGATATCAAATTCGAGGCAAAGAAGGCCATTAAGTCTCAAGCAATTGCAGACTTCCTCGCAGAGTGGACTGAACAACAACAGCCGATTCAAATTCAGTCGGAACACTGGACCATGTTCTTTGATGGGTCCAAAATGTTGAATGGCTCTGGTGCAGGAGTGGTTTTAGTGTCCCCACGAGAAAACAAGTTCAGTTATGTCCTTCAGATTCACTTTGACTCTTCAAACAATGAAGCAAAATATGAAGCACTTTTATATTGGTTGCGTATGGCCATTTCTCTCGGTGTCCGACGCCTAATGGTTTATGGCGACTCAGATTTGGTGGTTAACCAAGTGATGAAGGAATGGGATGTCAGGAGTCCCGTAATGATAGGTTACTGCAACGCAATGAGGAAGCTGGAAAAAAAGTTTGAGGGATTGGAGCTCCACCACGTACCGCGAATCAAAAATCAAGCTGTTGATGATCTGGTGAAGATAGGTTCCACTCGGAAGCCTATCCGCAGCAATGTGTTCTTGGAGCATCTCCATACCCCGTCAGTACAAGAAGATCCCTTCAAGGAAGAGCCCCCGCAACCGATAAGCCCAACTGACCCGACTGAGGTAGAGATTCCAGCCATGGTCGACCTAATCATGAAAGTCTTAGTGATCACTCCCAATTGGACAGTCCCATACATCGCGTACATTCTCAGAAAAGAGCTCCCAGAGGACGAAGACGAGGCTCGCCAAATAGTCCGTCAATTCAAAGCTTTCACCGTGATAAAAGGGCAGCTTTACAAAGAGAGTGTCACAGGGGTTGCACAACACTGCATCACCCCAGAAGAAGGTCAGATGATCCTAAATGATATCCACTCGGGGACCTGTGGTCATCATGCATCCCCTCGGACTATCATGGCCAAAGCGTACCGAGCGGGGTTTTATTGGCCTCGAGCAAATGAGATGGCGAAGGATATAGTCGACAAGTGCGCAGGTTGCCAGTTTTACTCCAATATGTCTCACAAGCCCGCATCTGCCCTGAAGACTATTCCGCTCGTTTGGCCATTTGCAGTCTAGGGATTGGATATGGTCGGACCCTTCAAAACCAGCGCGAGTGGCTTCACCCATTTGCTCGTAGCAGTCGACATGTTTACCAAGTGGATCGAAGCCAAGCCCATCAAGAGCCTTGGAGTAGGCACTGCCGTCAGTTTCATCAGAGAATTGATATTCAGATATGGAGTTCCTCACAACATCATCACGGATAACGGCTCAAACTTTGATTCTGATGAGTTCAAGGCATTCTATGCATCTAAAGGCACTCGGGTCGACTACGCGTCCGTCACGCACCCGCAGTCGAATGGACAAGCTGAAAGGGTGAATGGTTTGATCCTTCAAGGGTTAAAAACTCGTCTGATGCGTGATCTTAAGCATGCTGCTGGAGCCTGGGTGACGGAACTACCATTAGTCCTATGGGGGCTGAGGACAAAGCCCAACCGGTCGACTAAACGAACCCCTTTCTTCCTTGTGTACGGCGCCGAGGCTGTGCTTCCGAGTGACTTGTTGCACAATGCTCCCAGAGTTGAATTGTTCTTAGAAACAGAAGCAGAGCAAGCACGCAAAGACGCAATCGATCTCCTGGAGGAAGAACACGAGATGGCTTTGGTCCGGTCGACCATTTATCAGCAAGATCTGCGTCGATTCCACACCCGCAAAGTCAGAGGTCGAGCGTTTCAGGAGGGAGACCTTGTGCTCTGAGTGGTTCAGAAATGACCTCACAAGCTCGCTCTGGCCTGGGAAGGTCCCTTCATCATCACCAAGGTGCTTCACAATGGAGCGTATCACATCTACAACGTAGCCAAGAAAATAGACGAGCCACGTGCATGGAACGCGGAGCTGCTTTGTCCTTTCTACACCTAGAAACACTCGACCCGTCGAGCTGTAATAAAAGCATTTCAGATTATTTTACAAGGACAAGATCGTTACAGTATCTTAATGATTGGTTTCCCGTAATCACTTGTGTCCAAATCCCCTAGTGGGTGGCTTAGCCGCGAACCCGACTCGCCTAAGTTAAAAAAACACTCTGAGTGGAGAGCAATCCTCCCACTCAGAGGCTTAGCAGCAACCCCGTAATTGCCTAAGTTAAAAACACTCCGAGTGGAGAGCAATCCTCCCACTTGGGGGCTTAGTTGCGACCCCGTAATCGCCTAAGTTAAAAAACACTCCAAGTGGAGAGCAATCCTCCCACTCGGGGGCTTAGCTGCGACCCTGTAATCGCCTAGTTAAAAAACACTCCGAGTGGAGAGCAATCCTCCCACTCGGGGGCTTAGCTGCGACCCCGTAATCGCCTAAGTTAAAAACACTCCGAGTGGAGAGCAATCCTCCCACTCGGGGGCTTAGCTGCGACCCTGTAATCACCTATGTTAAAAACACTCCGACTGGAGAGAAATCCTCCCACTCGGAAGCTTAACTGTGACCCCGTAATCGCCTAAGGTAAAAACACTCTGAGTGGAGAGCCATCTTCCCACTTGGGGGCTTAGCTGCGACCCCGTAATCGCCTAAGTAAAAAATACTCCGAGTGGAGAGAAATCCTCCCACTCGGGGGCTTAGCTGCGACCCTTTAATCGCCTAAACCACAAATACAATGTTCCGTCCCTATCCGCAAGGACGACGAGGCGTCGACTGAGCATTACCTCTGAGCTACGCCACAAATACAGTGTTCCGTCCCTATCTGCAAGGACGACGAGGCGTCGACTGAGCATTACCTCTGAGCTACGCCACAAATTCAATGTTCCGTCCCTATCCGCAAGGACGACGAGGCGTCGACTGAGCACCACCTCTAAGCTACACCACAAATACAATGCTCCATCCCTATCCGCAAGGACGACGAGGTGTCGATTGAACACCGCGTTTGAGCTCCGTCACAAGTACAATGCACTTTCATTGGGCAAAGGGTGAGAAGGTCAAATCCAATCGGAACCAAAGCACAATCAGGAACTGTTTTGGAAAAATAGAGCAAAAGCCACGATATTCAAAGAAATCCAAGTTTGGATAAACCCTGCAAAAGTTCAGAACTGCAGCGGGCAAGAGTACTCAGGCATCAAGCCTGAAAGAGTTTAACGATTACACGATCACTCGGCATTCTGAGGCAAGAAGTGTGGCGCATAATGTTTTTCAGTCACTCGTCAGGAGAAGGGCTAGCTGGATCACAGAAACTATCAAGATCAATGCTGTCTGCAATGCGAGTGGCAGCTTCCAGGAAAGTGTGCATGAAGGACTGGAAAGTATGCTTCTTGGTGTTCACAACCTTGAGGTCCGCCATCTTGTCTTCTCTGGCGTCTTTGCAATGCACTCGGACCAATGACAGGGCAACGTCAGCGCCACAACGAGAAGATGATTTCTTCCATTCTTGCACTCAGCCAGGGATCTGATTCAGTCGAGCCATCAGTGACTCGAGATCTTGTGAAAGTTCTGCCTGAGGCCAAAGTTCAGCATCAACCCGAGTCATCACTGCCTTCAGTCAGGAAAGATAAGCAACGACACTATCCATACGTGATTCCAACCGCAGCAAGTTCGTCGCAACATCATCTTTAACAGGACAGTTGATGGGGTCCAGACCCGTCTCGACCCGCCCAGTCTCAGCCTCAAAGTCCTGACAAAGTTCTGCACAATCGTAAAAAATGGTGAGTAGACATTATGACAGAACGTTCCAATCATCGGCAACTAATCAGTCAAACGACTATACCTTCAAGCTTCAGGACAAGTTTTGCTGCAAGTTGTCCCAGATAGGACTCCAGCTCGCCTGTCTTGGCTTTAAGGCTTCCGACTTCATTGGTTAAGTTCTCCTTGTCCTTCTTCAGTTGCTCGACCTCCCTATCGGCCTAGAGATGGCGGTCTTCAGCTTCGAGTTCTCCTCTTCCAACCTGCTGACCGAAGCCAGCTTCTTGTCCGCAAGCATTGTCTTCTCTCGCGCCTCCTTCTGAGCAGCAGCAAGATCTGGATCCTTCTTCTCCAGAGCCTCCATCATTTTCTCTAAAGAAACAACACTCTTCAGACGAGCTTGAAGTTGACAGTTTTCACTACGCACATCTGTCCATGTGAAGTCGCTCAGTTCAAAGAGACTGAAAGAAAAAACACAAAGGAACATGAGACACAAGGTGGACAGTTGACGATTGATTGCCTCCCATGATGGATGTTTCTTCCTGAGCAGTCTTGAGGTTCTTCTTCGCTAGTTCAAGATCAAGATTGAGGCTGATTTGCTTCTTGTTCAACTCAGAAAGTTGAGCCCCAAGATCACAAGACCTCTGCAGTCAGCGGGAGATATATATCAGTCGACAGAAACAAAAGACAATCACAGTGAAAGTTACTCTAAGACTACTGGGTGCCTTAGCGTGCCCCCACTGGTTTGGATCAACACTCAGCATGGTCTGCCCAGCATGAGTCAAAAAAATGAGTAGATTCTCAGACCCCAGCCGACTGCCAGCAGTCAACCGTGGTCTCGGGGACTACACCCAGTGGGTGCACTCTGCGTGCCCCCACTAGTTCAGACAAACACTCGACTCAACATGATTTGAGTGGAGTGGAAGACCTCTTAAACTCTAAGGTAGACACACCCTAGTGGGTGATTGGATATGAAACACAGACCCACGATAGTAGATGCATGCACATATGGGGCAGCGAAGCAACAGCGGCAGTTTTTCATGACTTAAAAGTTCAGTCGGAAGTTAACTGACCTTGACGTTGGTCTGCAGAGCAGTGCTGGCATTATAGGCCACCTGACTGGCCTCGTGCATCACCTTTACTTGCTCCATAACAAGATTCACCTGGCGAAGAGCCTCCCTGGCGGCACTTGGCGAGTCGTCTGGAGTTTGGTATGTAGCAAAGAGTGTTGGCACCAAGGTGGCCAAAGCAGCCATGGGGTCGGATGCATGGAGTTGCACTAGAGCAGCAGGAGTCGGAGCAGTCGACCCTGACGGGAGATCAATCGTCAACGGGTCGGCGAATGTGACGTTTGTCCGAACTGGATCTACGGATCGCTCGACCACCATCTCAAGCACCGGCGTCGACTGAGGGACTTGAACCTCAAGTGCTCTACCGCTCGTGCCCTTGCCTCTCCTCCTCCTCTCCTTTAGAGGCACTTCTTCTTATTCTTCATCCGGAAGCACGACAATGTATCATGGAGCTGCAGCAAAAAGATAACATCTGAAATTCAACTGACCCACAACTCAATCGACAATATAAGTTTTGGTCGAGCGGACTTACCAGCTCGAGAGGGGGCCACATCATCAGTTTCCTCGTCTCCTGGGGCCTTGTCAATGTCCATATCAGTCGCGGCAGAGGTTCGGCTGGAAAGGTACACTATCCATTCGGTCAGAACATAAGAATCAGTCAGTAGAGATAAACATAGAAAAGATACTCACCCAGAGGCAACAGGAACGTTCATCTTGATCCTCGGCAGAGTCTTCTGAGCTTTTGGAGGAGCAACCTTGGGCTGCTTGGGGACTTTCTCTGTTGGCTCCGGAGTCGACGTCCGAGTGCGGTTCTGTGTTTGGGTGCTTGGGGCCGCGTCCTTACCGCGCCCGCCCGCCGGTCATGGTGTTGCTTGGATCGGCATTCCGAGCGAGGCGGCGAGTCGACCGCTTCTTCGTCGTCAGACTCGTCGCTTTCCTCTTTGTCTTCATCATCCAAGGATTCCCAATCACCGCTCTCCTCCGCACTGGCCTCTCCCTCCTGGCCTTGCTCCAGAACTTGTTCACCATTGGGCATCGAATACATCTCAATAAAAACCTACAAGACAAGAAGTCGAGTAAAAGTCAGTCGGACTCAAGAGTAGTCGGAATGTGTACCCAAAAACAGTCGGAATGAAGGCACACCTTGTCTGTCTGATTTTCATCACTGAAGGGGACGACTCTCCTAGCTCCTCTAGGATTGTCCTTGTTGCCTGTAATGCTCTTCAACCACAGGGCCACTGTCTTAGCCGGTACTTCTTCTGGATGAACCCGAGCGGTGTCGTCGCCCCAGAGTACATCCACATAGGATGGTCACGGGCCTGGAGAGGCTGGATGTGTTGACTGAGGAATACTTCCAGCAGGTCCATGCTAGTGACACCCTGATTGATCAGTTGGAGCACCCTCTCAACTAGCATGTTCGTCTCCATGCTTTCAGCGAGGAAGGAGTCTGAACACGATCAAAGGTGAAGTGGGGAAGTCCGGTCGACTGGCCTAGAGTTGCGAGGTCCTGGCAGTAGAACCAGGTCGACTGCCAGCCCCTGACCGATTCAGGAAGAGTCATGGAAGGGAAAGAGCTCCTCTGCCTCTTCTGGATACCCAAACCCCCACACATCTGAATGACATGTGTTTTCTTGTCACTCGTGTTTGCTTTCTTCACCGACTAAGAACAGATTGTGAAAATGTGCTTGAAAAGACCCCAGTGTGGTCGATAACCCAGAAAGTTCTCGCACATAGACACGAATGCAGCAAGATATATGATGGTATTGGGAGAAAAGTGATGGAGTTGGGCGCCAAAAAAGTTCAAGAAACCCCAAAAAAAGGGGTGTGGAGGAAGAGAGAAGCCCCGGTCGACATGGCGGCTGCGGCTCCGTCTCCCCCTCCGGCAACCTCGCAACACCCTTGGCGATCAGCTCGGACTCCACCAGCTCATCCAGATCTTCCTGCCAGAGCGAAGACTGGATCCAATCGCCTTGGACCCAACCCGGCGGCAGTGCCAAGCGCGACGACGACCCGCGATTCTGCTTCTTGCCTTTCTCCGCCCCCGTCGCCTTCTGTGCGCGTTCCAGCGCCGCCGTCTTGTCCTTCACCATGGTGGCGGAGCGGCGGCGTCGAGAACAGAGGAACTAGATGCAGTGGGGAAGCGGAGGAAAAGAGAAGGAAACAGACGCGCACAGTGCAGGCGCCTCGGCTCCGTCGCCTTATAAAGGCACACTTCCGAGTGGCTAACGCATGGGCCCGGGCGATCCTGTCAAATCCCGCAACTGTCGCGTGTTGGGTACATGGCGAAAAAGGTGGCACGGAGATCAAGGCACTCCGGTCTATCCATCCCGCTTACCACGGCACGCAACGTCCCACGCGCTTCTCTGAAATTTCAAATCCCGCGAGATCCGGGATACGCCATAACCAATCGCGACAAAGATTCTGCGCCCAGAAACAACACTCGACAGACAATGTTGCAAATTCACTCGGCAATTTTCTGAATCAATCAAGGCGACTGAAGCGAAGCTAAAGTTCTAACATGAGTGTGTCGTCTTGCGTAACTACTCATGAGGTGCAAGGGTCGGAACAAGATCAACTTCAATCTTCTTTCCACTCGGACCTTAATCCATTCAGGGGCTAATGATGAGGATACAGACCTAGGGTAGGGTCACAGGCCTGACCTATACGCCCTACCTAAGGTCACTACCCTAGAAGCAAAGAAGCTCAAGAGACAACAAGGGGTACCCAGTAAAGATGTCAACTGCAATCCACTCGACCAATGAACCACTCGGATACCCCTCTTTCCCGAAGTCACACGACCAGTCAACCACTCGACCATACAGGAAACCACTCGACCTACTGAAGACCAGAAGTCACTCAGAACAGCAATGGGTGAGTATTCACTCCGTAGTCTTTAAGGTCATTAAAGGCACTTAGGGCTGGCGTTACCAGTAACGCCTCAATCTTTATGTACATTCAACCCTCTATAACGGGGTATGGCTGGGTTCCTGGCGAACTCTATATAAGCCACCCCCCACCTCTGGGACAAGGGTTTGCACCCCCTGTAACACACACACACCTTCATACATTCCAGTCGACCGCCTCCAGGCTCTAATACGTAGGGCTTTTACCTCCTCCGAGAGGGGCCTGAACTCGTAAACGCTTGCGTACAACCTTGCCGTAGCTAGGACCTTGCCTCTCCATACGTACCCCCTATACTAACTGTCAGACTTAGTTTGGGTCCAATCTTGCGGTGTCCTTTCCCAGTGACAGTAGGGGCAGCAAGGCACGTATTGTATTGTTGCCATTGAGGATAAAAAGATGGGGTTTTCAACATATTTCTTGAGTTAATTCCTCTACATCATGTCATCTTACTTAATGCGTTACTCCATTCTTTATGAACTTAATACTCTAGATGCATGCTGGATAGCGGTCGATGTCTGGAGTAATAGTGGTAGATGCAGGCAGGAGTCGGTCTACTTGACACGGACATGATGCCTACATTCATGATCATTGCCTTAGATATCGTCATAAATTTGCACTTTTCTATCAATTGCTCAGCAGTAATTTGTCCACCCACCGTATTATTTGCTATCTTGAGAGAAGCCTCTAGTGAAACTATGGCCACCGGGTCTATTTTCAATCATACAAGTTTCCGATCTATTATTTTAGTTTCCAATCTACTATTCTTGCAATATTTTGCTTTCCGATCTATAAACCAGAAATACCAAAAATATTTACTTTGTTGTTTATCTATCTCTATCAGATCTCACTTTTGCAAGTAACCATGAAGGGATTGACAACCCCTTTATCACGTTGGGTGCAAGTTTGTTTGATTGTTTGTGCAGGTATTCGGTGATTTGTGCATTGTCTCCAACTGGATTGATACCGTGGTTCTCAAACTGAGGGAAATACTTATCTCTACTTTGCTGCATCACCCTTTCCTCTTCAAGGGAAAACCAACGCAAGCTCAAGAAGAGCAGGAAGAATTTCTGGCACTGTTGCCGGGGAGATCTACGCCAAGTCAAGACATACCAACTACCTCATAAACTCTCATCTCTTGCATTACATTATTCGCCATTCGCTTCTCATTTTCCTCTCCCCCACTTATAAAACGATTTTCAAAAAGATTTGCCTTTTCTTCGCCTTCCTTCCGTTCGATCTTCTGTTTGCTTGTGTTACCATCTGTCTTCTTTTTCCTTGCTAAAAGGATCCACATCCAGTTGCTAATCTTCTTAAGAGATCCAATTATGATGAACCAATTTCTAGTGATTTGAGTGCACTAGATTATCTTTATGAGGTTTTGCTTTAAATCCATCAATTTAAAAATTGTGATGAAGTGCTTCATGAAGTGATTGACGATAGATCTTTGAATAAAAAGCATGATTGCAATGATGTTATTACAAATTCTGTAAATGTCAATTGTCTAATATTATGCAAAACCCTAAGCTTGGGGATTCTAGTTTTGCTATGTCCACTACTTGTTGCAATGATCATGATTTGGGTGATTCTTCTTATGATCTTCAAAATTTATTTAAGCCCCATGATGAATATGAGATTGATAATAATGTCTGCAATAATATTGAAAGTGGGTTTGTAAGAGTGTCAACTTTATATCCCACATATTTGGATAATGTTCAATCTTATGAAATTTTTGATAAAAGTGGGTTTGGAGAGGTCATGACTTTAGTTAATGTTAATCCCACAATTTTGGAAGAGTGACAACTTCGCATGCATGTGGATCATGTTGAGAATATGTTATGTGATAGCTATATTGTTGAGTTTGCTTATTATCCTACAAGTAATTATTATGAGAGAGGAAAATATGGTTGTAGAAATATTCATGTTACTAAATTACCTCTCTTCATGTTGGGATTGCTATCGTCTCTTTCTTCTTCCTTGCATATGCTAGTTTTTGCTTGCCTTGATAATTTGTTTGCTTATAAAATGCATATGCATAGGAAGTATGTTAGACTTATATGTGTTTATCACGTGTTTTATGATGCTCTCTTTGCGCTTCAATTCTTGTCTTTCATGTGAGCATCATTGAAATCTCAATGCCTAGCTAAGGGCGTTAAACAATAGTGCTTGTTGGGAGATAACCCAATTTTAATTTCTTTTATTTGCTTTTTGTTCCTGTTCTGCTTTGAATAATTCATCTAGCCTATAGCTAGATGTGGTTTTGTGTTTTAATTAGTGTTTGTGCGAAGTAAGACCTTTGGGATAGCTTACGGTGATAGTTATTTTGATCCTACTGAAAACAGAAACTTTTGCACCCAGTAAATAGTTTCCTGGATTTTATTGAAACGTGCTTTTGATCTGATTATATTTGCTCTAGATTGGTACACAAATTTCCTAGGTTTTCCTAATGTTTCAGAATTTTTGGAGTCACAGAAGTATTCGAGAGTTACAAATTGCTACAAATTGTTCTGTTTTTGACAGATTATGTTTTCTATGTGTTGTTTGCTTATTTTGATGAATCTATGGGTAGTATTGGGGGGTATGAACCATGGAAAAGTTTGAATATAGTAGATATTACATCAATATAAATAAAGAATGAGTTAACAACAGTACCATAAAGTGGTGATTTATTTTCTTATACTAACGGAGCTTATGAGATTTTTGTTGAGTTTTGTGTTGTGAAGTTTTCAAGCTTTGGGTAAGGGTTTGATGGACTATGGAATAAGGAGTGGCAAGAGCCTAAGCTTGGGGATTACCAAGGCACCCCAATGTAATATTCAAGGACAACCAAGAGCCTAACCTTGGGGATGCCCCGGAAGGCATCCCCTCTTTCGTATTCGTCTATCAGTAACTTTACTTGAGGCTATATTTTTATTCACCACATGATATGTGTTTTGCTTGGCGCGTCTTGTATGATATGAGTCTTTGCTTTTTCTTTTTACACAATCATCCTTGTTGTACACACTTTTTGAGAGGGACATGCATGAATCATGATTTATTAGAAATAACTCTGTGTGCTTCACTTATATCTTTTGAGCTAGGCAATATTGCCCTAGTGCTTCACTTATATATTTTTAGAGCACGGTGATGGTTTTATTTCATAGAAATTGATGAACTCTCATGCTTCACTTATTATTTTGATAGTATTTTTAAATAGCATGGAAATTTGCTTTGGTTATAAATTTAGTCCTAATATGATAGGCATCCAAGAGGGATATAATAAAAACTTTCATATAAAGTGCATTGAATACTATGAGAAGTTTGATTCTTTATGATTGTTTTGAGATATGAAGATTGTGATATTAGAGTCATGCTAGTGAGTAATTGTGAATCTGAGAAATACTTGTGTTTAAGTTTGTGATTCCCGTAGCATGCACGTATGGTGAACCGTTATGTGATGAAGTCGGATCATGATTTATTTTTTTGATTGTCTTCATTATGAATGGCTGTTTGGGACGAGTGATTGTCTTTTCCTACCAATCTATCCCCCTAGGAGCATGCGCGTAGTACTTCATTTTGACAACTAATAGATTTTGCAATAAGTATGTGTGTTCTTTATGACCAATGTTGACTCCATGGATTATACGCACTCTCACCCTTCCACCATTGCTCGCCTCTCTTGTGCCACGCAACTTTCACCGGTACCATACACCCACCATATACCTTCCCCAAAACAACCACCATACCTACCTATTATGGCATTTCCATAGCCATTCCGAGATATATTGCCATGCAACTTTCCACCGTTCCATTTATTATGATACGCTTCATCATTGTCATATTTCTTTGCATGATCTTGTAGTTGACATCATATTTGTGGAAAAGCCACCTTTCTTAATTCTTTCATACATGTCACTCTTGATTCATTGAACATCCCGATACACCATCGGAGGCATTCATATAGAGTCATATTTTGTTCTAAGTATCGATTGGTAATTCTTGAGTTGTAAGTAAATAAAAGTGTGTTGATCTTCATTAGAGCATTGTACCAATGAGTAAAGGATGATGGAGACTATGATTCCCCACAAGTCGGGATGAGACTCCGAACAAAAAATAAAAAATAAAAAAAGAGGCCAAAAAAAGGAGATAGGCCCAAATAAATAAAATGAGAGAAAAATAGAGAAGGGGCAATGTTACTATATTTTTTCCACACTCGTGCTTCAAAGTAGCACCATGATCTTCATGATAGAGAGTCTCCTATGATATCACTTTCATATACTAGTGGGAATTTTTCATTATAGAACTTGGCTTGTATTATTCCAATGATGGGCTTCCTCAAATTGCCCTAGGTCTTCATGAGCAAGCGAGTTGGATGCACACCCACTTAGTTTTCTTTTGAGCTTTTATAAACTTATAGCTCTAGTGCATCTGTTGCATGGAAATCCCTATTCACTCACATTGATATCTATTGATGGGTATCTCCATAGCCCATTGATACGCCTAGTTGATGTGAGCCTATCTCCCTCGTTTTGTCTTCTCCACAACCACCATATTCTATTCCACCCACAGTGCTATGTCCATGGCTCACGCTCATGTATTGCGTGAAAGTTGAAAAAGTTTGAGAACATCAAAAGTATGAAACAATTTCTTGGCTTGTCATCGGGGGGGTGCATGATTTAAATATTTTGTGTCGGAGTAATGGGCAATGGGCAGACTCACCCAGGTCCCAGGACTTATCAAGACTTTGGGCCAGCTCCGCCTAGCTGGGCCCTAAGAAGATGCTCCGCCCTTTGGGGGCCGGCTGGCCTTACGGTCGGCTACCAGAGGGCGGCCGACCCTAGCCAACAACGCTGCGGGTGGCCGGCTCCTGCCCACCGGCCTTTGGAGAGGGCGGCATCAAGCAGGCGGCCGCCTCATGGCGTCAGTATAGCCGAACCCCCTTCAAGAGTACGAGTTAGGACGTGGCTGCAGTAAAGCATGTCGCCCCCGACGCACGGGAGGCGTGGCTACAGTGCTCCGTACAGGCGAAGATCTCCGCACGACGGGGCACTCTGCCATGTCTCCCTTGACATCGCTCAGAGCAGGCGGAGCCATGTTCCCCACGACGACCTGTCGGTACGGCCTGCCGGAGGAGGGCCCTATCGGGCAGAGACTCCATAGAAGACGGTGGAATCCCAACCAGTCGGACTCGGGCAGGGCCGACCTCCAGCAGGCGGTCGTCCCTCACCCCGAGACAAGCATGCCATTAAGCTGATGAGACCAGGTGTGGCTACAGTGATCTCCCACCAGGCGGCGGGACTGTAGCGACGCTGAAGATGACCAAGCCCTCGTTACCAACGGCACGGCTATAGTGAGCAGCCACCCACCAGTCAGCGGGGCCCACCAGGCGGCGGGCCCCAATTGTCGGCGGAGGAGCCGAAAGCCACAGACGCTGACAGCCGGGCCCAGCACCCGGACAGATTACCATTGTACCCCTGGGGGTAGGCCTATATAAACCCCCCAGGGTACCCATGCAAAGGGTTCCAACTCTGATAGAACTAGCCACTTACCTAGGGCAGGGAAGAGCTAAGCCTTGCCTTCTCCTACCTCTAGACACAGCTCAAGCAGCGACTTGTAGCACTAGTGCCTTAGTGATCATGCAGAGACCCTGCAGAGCAGGAGTAGGGGTATTATCTCCACGGAGAGCCCCCAACCTGGGTAAAGTTCGCCGGCGTACGTGTCTACGCCTTATCCCGCTTCCAGGCACCGGCGACGTTCTACTCGCTCCCACCATGATAAGCCATCCGTTGGCATATCTCGCACCCAACCCCCGACATTTTTTGTGGTGAAGATGGAGCATAGCCAGACTATATGATTTTGTTGGGATAAGCTTTCTTTGTCCATGTTATTTTGAGAATACATAATTGCCTTGTTAGTATCCTTGAAGTATTATTGTTTTTATGTCAATATTAAGCTTTTGTTTTGAATCTTACAGATCTGAACATTCATGCCACAATAAAGAAAATTACATGGATAAAGATGTTAGGTAGCATTCCACATCAAAAATTTTGTTTTTATTATTTACCTACTCGAGGACGAGCAGGAATTAAGCTTGAGGATGCTTAATACGTCTCCAATGTATCTATAATTTTTTATTGTTCCATGCTATTATATTATCTGTTTTGGATGTTTTATATGCATTAATATACCATTTTATATTATTTTTGAGACTAACCTGTTAACCTAGAGCCCAATGTCAGTTCCCGTTTTCCCCCTGTTTTGAGTTTCGTAGAAAAGGAATACCAAACGGAGTACAAACAAAATAAAACCTTCGCGATAATTTTTCTTGGACCAGAAGACAACCAGGAGACTTCGAGATGAAGTTGGAGGAGCCATGAGGTGGTCACAAGGACGAAGGGCGCGCCCAGGGGGTAGGACATGCGCCCCACCCTTTGTGGGGCTCTCGTGCACCTTCTGACCTAATTCTTTCGCCTATATATTCCCATATATCCCAAAACCAACAGAGGCATCCACGAAAACACTTTTCCACCACCACACCTTTTGTACCCGTAAGATCCCATCCAGGGGCCTTTTCCGGCATCCTGCTGGAGGGGGATTCGACCATGGAGGACTTCTACATCAACACCATTGCCCTTTCGATGAAGCATGAGTAGTTTACCACAGACCTACGGGTCCATAGCTAGTAGCTAGATGTCTTATTCTCTCTCTTTGATTCTCAGTACCATGTTCTCCTCGATGTTATTGGAGATCTATTCGATGCAATACTTTTTTGCGGTGTGTTTGTCAAGATCAGAAGAATTGTGGATTTATGATCAGCTCATCTATGAATATTATTTGAATCTTCTCTGAATTCTTATATGCATGATTTGATATCTTTGTAATTCTCTTCAAACTATCGGTTTGGTTTGGCCAACTAGATTGGTTTTTCTTGCAATGGGAGAAGTTCTTAGCTTTGGGTTCAATCTTGCGATGTACTTTCCCAGTGAGAGTAGGGGAAGCAAGGCACATATTGTATTGTTGCCATGAAGGATAAAAAGATGGGTTTTCGTCATATTGCTTGAGTTAATTCCTCTACATCATGTCATCTTACTTAATGTGTTACTCTGTTCTTTATGAACTTAATACTCTAGATGCATGTTGGATAGCGATCGATGTGTGGAGTAATAGTAGTAGATGCAAACAGGAGTTAGTCTACTTGACATGGACGTGATGCCTATATTCATGATCATTGCCTTAGATATCATCATAACTTTGCGCTTTTTTATCAATTGCTCAGTAGTAATTTGTTCAAATTCCGTATTATTTGCTATCTTGAGAGAAGCCTCTAGTGAAACCTATGGCCCCTGGGTCTATTTTCCATCATACAAGTTTTTGATCTACAATTTTATTTTCTGATCTATTATTCTTGCAATCTTTTACTTTCCGACCCATAAACCAAAAGTACCAAAATATTTACTTTATCATTTATCTATCTCTATCAGATCTCACTTTTGTAAGTAACCATGAAGGGATTGACAATCCCTTTATCGCGTTGGGTGCAAGTTTGTTTGATTGTTTGTGCAAGTATTCGGTGATTTGTGCATTGTCTCCTACTGTATTGATACCTTAGTTCTCAAACTAAGGGAAATACTTGTCTCTACTTTGTTGCATCACCCTTTCCTCTTCAAGGGAAAAACCAAGACAAGCTCAAGAAGTAGCAGTTCATCATCCTCATTGGTGCCTCTCCGATGATGCATGAGTAGTTCATTGTAGACCTTCGGGTCCGTAGTTAGTAGCTAGATGGCTTCCTCTCTCTCTCTCTCTCTCTCTTGATTCTCAATACAATGGTCTCTTGGAGATCTATTTGATGTAACTCTTTTTGCGGTGTGTTTGTTGGGATCCAATGAACTTTGAGTTTATGATCAGATATATGTTTTTATCCATGAAAGTTATTGGAGTCTTTTGATCTCTTATATGCATGATTACTTATAGCCTCATATTTCTTCTTCGAATCTTTTGTTTAGTTAGGACAACTAGATTGATTTTTCTTGCCATGGGAAGAGGTGCTTTGTGATGTGTTCGATCTTACGGTGCTTGATCCCAGTGACAGAAAGGGAACCGACACGTATGTATCATTGCTATTAAGGATAACAAGATGGGGTCTATTTCTACATAAATAGATCTTTTCTACATCATGTCATCATTCTTATTGCATTACTCTGTTTCTTGATGAACTTAATACACTAGATGCATGCTGGATAGCGGTCGATGTGTGGAGTAATAGTAGTAGATGCGGGCAGGAGTCGGTCTACTAATCGTGGACGTGATGCCTAGATAATGATCATTGCCTGGATATCATCATAATTATTTGAAGTTCTATCAATTGCCCAACAGTAATTTGTTTGCCCACCATATGCTATTTTTTCTTGAGAGAAGCCACTAGTGAAATCTACGGCCCCCGGGTCTCTTCTTTATCATATTTGCCTTCGAGATCTATTTTTATTTGCTTTTATTTTCAGTTCTATTATTCCGAAAATACAAAAAATACCTTGCTGCAATTTTCAGTTCTATTATTCCGAGATCTATGTATTTATCCAAACTACTACAATTTTACCTATCTTTTTACCCGTGAGGGATTGACAACCCCTCTCTTACGTCGGGTTGCAAGTATTTGTTCTTTGTGTGCAGGAGTTGTTTACGTGGTGTTGCGTGGTTCTCCTACTGGTTCGATAACCTTGGTATCATCACTGAGGGAAATGCCTACCGTTGTTGTGCTGCATAATCTATCAAGCCAACATCGTCTGTCATCATTGTCCTCAGCATCATCCCTCAGTTTCTCAACTATGGTTTGAATCTCTATGATCTTCACATCAAGGTTGTACATTTTGCTCTCATTAATCCTCTCTAAGCTCTCTTGATTCTGAGTCAAGGTGGCCAAGCTCTTCTCAATCCTCACGGTAGCCTCTAGCAATTATGTGAGATAATCTTGCTTAGTCTTGAGATTCACTATTGAAGCATCTGGAGCACTTGCTGCTTTTGCTGCCTAGCAGCCTTTGCCTTCTCAATCTTCTCCTGGGCCTCAGCAGAAGTAGGATGTGATGCATCCATGACAACTTCATTGTCCTAAAAATCAGGCCTAAGAGGTAGATGCTCTTTGCAAGAAGATATGTCACAGTTCCAACTTTGGAGTTAATCAATATCTGAATGTGTGGGGCATATCCACATGACCTACTTTGGTTGGCTGATGTCCTCTTGACTGTCTCAACTATTAAGCTCATGACCTTGAACTTTTGGGGAACATCAAATAGGTGTAGCAAGTTGATGGGCTGACCATGTATCATCCTCTGATCTCCAGACTTAGGCAACAAAGTATGCCTCGGGATGGTGTTCATGGTGGTCAATCCAGCAAGCAGGTAGTAGATTGATCCAAGCTTGTGAGTCTCCAGGGCTACATCAGGAATAGGCTTATACATGTTAGCCATGGAGTTGTGATCCTTCCTGGGTTTTCCCTAAACATCAAGATCATATTCATCTTCCCATGGAGCATTGATGAGCTTAGCCCATTCAGAGATTGATGACTCATACCTAGTGCCCTCAGTCATCCACACTATCTTCCCATCTGGATAGAAGTGCGCAGTGGAGTAAAACTGCATGATGTGCTCTTGTCCAACAAAACCATCAACTCCATTCAGCCTGAAGCTCTCATGAACATGGGAAAAATAATCTTCATTTTCATCATTTTATTCCCAATCAACCCATTTCATGTCACACACTATGGGTTTCTTGTCTAGTAACACAGTCTCACAGAAGTCCTGCTGTTCTCTGGAATGGAAACAGTAGTCAACAGCAGTCCTCCTCCTTGGGGCATAAGGATCATTCTTTCTCCATTGTCTCAGACCTGCACCCTTTCTCAGTTTCATGTTCTCAGTAATAGGATGATCATCATTGTGGTACAGAATATTTGGCTTCAATTTCCTGAGCACTAGTGGCTCATCATCCTCTTGAACCTCAGGCACTCGGGCCTCTTGTTCTTCTCAGTAGCTGGGATAGTTCTTGTGGATCTATTTGGAGCTGAAGTTTTGGGTGCAGTAGGTGAAGGTTTTGTCTTGGGCTTGGAAGGAGCAGCACCAGCAGATTTCATTGCATCACTCATGAACTTTTGAGTCTTGGCAGGGGGTGCTTATTCTTGCTCTTCCTCCTCTTCATCTTCAGATGAGTGCTTTTCAAATTCAGCAATTGGATCAACTAGCTTGCACCATCTACCTCTTTTCCTTTCCTTCTTTTTCTCACCAGCACCACTTGGTGCAGCAGCAGTTGTTTGCTTTGGAGCAATAGTGGATTGTATAACTTCTGACATTGGAGCTCTCTTGGCAGGAGCTTTCTTTTGAAGTCTAGGCTTGGTGGTGGCAGCAACACCAACATACTCTTTCCTGACCACTTTCTTCTTGGAAGTTACCTCTTCCTCAACCACAAAATCCTCATCTTCACTGTCAGAATTCCTCTTCTTCCTCTGTCTGGTAGCAGCCTTTGGTAAGTTGCTAGGGGTGCTTCTGCTACCCTCATCATGGCTACCACTAGGGCTTGTGCCCTCACTAAGGTCGACTTGCTCCTCTGACCTGTTCTGGTTGTCACCGGCCCCTGACATTTTTGCAATTGACCCTGTGAATAGATGGATATAGGTAGAGTAGGATGAGGATCACAAAATACAGCTGGTTTTTGCAAAAATTGATTCAAAATCTTAACTTTAGTTTTCCGCAGAAAGCATTTCGGAGCTACCGATATGATAATATCGGTGACACCGAAGCACTTAACAGAGTCTAAACATGCAGTTTCGGTCAGACCGAGTTGAGGTTTGGTGACTCTGAGATGCTAGGGTTTCACTGAGAAATTGCTTTTCGTCTCACCGATCAGTATGTTTCAGTCAGACCGAGTTGTACTTAGTGCAATGTCCAGGGCCAATCGATGGGACCTAAAACTTCATTTCGGTCAGTCCGAGATGAGTTCGGCGGAAACCTAACCCTGAGATTTTGGATCAAATCTAATCTAGAGGAGTTTTGTGTGGATAGGAAGATTTCAATCGTGGCAAGAATACATGCATTAATTTTGTGCATTAAATCAGAGAATAGAAATTGCACAAAGGGGTCGAACCATACGCTAACTTGGTGATGGCTCGCTACAGCGGGAACGGCATAGATGATTCCCGTTGACGGTGGTGGAGACCTGCGACGACAGCGGAAAGGTGGAGAGGGTGATGATCAAGAGACCAAGAGCGGCAGCTGTCGGATATCGGGTTTCGACTAAACCCTTAAGGTTCGAACTCTGGGGTGCGCGTGAAGATCTTCCCCCTACCGATCCACGCCCGAACGCCTCGCTACGAATCTATACTACATGATCAACAACACATGGGACACGAGGTTTATACTTGTTCGGGCCACCGTTGTGGTGTAATACCCTACTATAGTTTGTGGTGTGGTGGATTGCCTCTGGGGCTGATGATGAACAGTACAAGGGAAGAATAGCTTCGCGAGGTGTGTTCTTGTGTTGGTGTTCTGCTTGGGGAGGGTTCGGTCGGTTGATCATGAGATGCCCCTCCTACTGTAGCGCCTAGCCCTATTTATAGAGGCCCTGGTCCTCTTCCCAAATATTGAGCGGGAAGGGAGCCAACAACGACCATTTTGAAGCGGAACATATAGTACAAGTACTCCTGACTAAAGTTGGTCTTCGACTACCAAAGGCACTGGCGATGACGTTGTCTTGGGCTCCACAGTGACCTGCGTCCTCCCGCTCTACTGGTCTTGGTCTTGTTTCACTGAAATGGTAACCTTTGCTTGATGCCTCGGTACTCTCCGCCTGCGCTTGCCCCCTTTGCACCAAAGAGGAAACAAGGACACTGGATAGGCCGGCACCCGCCTGGCGCCCGCCTGGCCTTGATCGTCATGGCCTGCATCATGAGTACCTCACGAGGTACCCCTGCCTTGATCTCTCCACCTCCTTGCGAGCCTGCTTGGTGAGGCTGCTCCTGAGGAAGCCTTGCATCGTCCGCCCCGCGAGGCTTGGTCCCTCGCGAGGGTCTTGAGCTTGAGTTGATGAAGATGGGCCGTACTGGGCCACTCCTCCAGCCATGCCGCAGGCTGCAGGCGGGCAAGTCTGGGGACCCCCATTCCCAGAACACCGACAGTAGCCCCCGGGCCCAAGGCGCGCTTGGACTTGGCTTAGCAGCGAAGCGAAAGGGCAATTATGAAGCGCCGCGGGCCCCAACAGCCTGCGGCCTTGGTCATCGCATGGCGGTTGATTGCACGTGGGCGTCTCCGCTTCCCCATGCTGCCTCGGCAACTACTAGATAGACAAAAGGTTGGCTCGGACTAGGCTTACCTTCGTTGCTCTCATCCACCTTGCTCCAGATCCCCTTTCTTGTTCTTGCTTTCCTGCTTCCGAAATTCCCAGATCCACCTCATCTTCTCTCCCCAAGCGAGCAATGGCGCCCCGCAAGAACACGGTTGAGGCTCCATCGGCCTGGTACTCGCCGGCTCCAGATCCCCCTGAGGGAGTCCTGGATTAGGGGGTATCCGGACAGCCGGACTATATACTTTGGCCGGACTGTTGGACTATGAAGATACAAGATTGAAGACTTCGTCCCGTGTCGAGATGGGACTCTCCTTTGCGTGGAAGGCAAGCTTGGCTATTCGGATATGTAGATCTCCTTCTCTGTAACCGACTCTGTGTAACCCCAGCCGCCTCTGGTGTCTATATAAACCGGAGGGTTTAGTCCGTAGGACAAGAATAATCATAATCATAGGCTAGCTTCTAGGGTTTAGCCTCTACGATCTCGTGGTAGATCAACTCTTGTAATACTCATATCATCAAGATCAATCAATCAGGAAGTAGGGTATTACCTCCATCGAGAGGGCCCGAACCTGGGTAAACAATGTGTCCCCAGCCTCTTGTTACAATTAGCCTTAGACGCACAGTTCGGGACCCCCTACCCGAGATCCGTTGGTTTTGACACTGACATTGGTGCTTTCATTGAGAGTTCCATTGTGTCGTCGCAATAAGGCTTGATGGCTCCTTCAATCATCTTCAACGATGCGGTCCAAGGGGAAGTTTTCCTTCCTGGACAGATCTTCGTATTCAGCGGCTTCGCACTGCAGGCCAATTCGCTTGGCCATCTGGAGCAGATCGACAGCTATGCCCCTGGCCACCAGGTCAGGTTTGGAAACCTAAACTACACTGCCGACATCCGCGGAGACTTGATCTTCGACAGATTCGAGCCCATGTCAGGTGCGCCGAATAGTCCCGACGAGCATGACTTAAATCTGCCATCGGACAGTATTCGGGGGATCGCGCCTGCGGCTGCCCCGATAAACAATCCGGAGCAGACTGTGTCATCCGAGGAAAGGTGGATGGACCCCGCCACGGAGGCCGCACACTTATCGGCCTTCGAGCCGAACACTCATTCCACCTCCTATGAGGTCGGTACCATCGGACCCTCGGACTCGCCCCGGCTATAGGATCCGAACCGTGTACGCCCGTGCCTATCGAATATGATTGGGCATCGGTCATGGAGTTCACCTCCGCAGATATCTTTCAGCACTCGCCCTTGGGCGACGTGCTAAAATCATTAAGGTCTCTCTCTTTGTCAGGAGACTCTTGGTCAAACTATGTCCGGCTCGAGTGGGAAGCGGACGATGAAGAAATTCGCTCCCCACCCACCACCCACTTAATAGCCACTGTCGATGACCTAACCGACATGCTCAACTTCGACTCCAAAGACATAGACGGTATGGAGACGATGCAGGAGATGAATAGGAATCATCGCCTATCGGGCGCTAGACAGCCACCTCATCATATGACATATATATGGTGGACACCCCCAAAGAAGGCAATGGTGACGAGGCGATGGAGGATAAACCCCCGGAGAAGCAATCTAGGCACCAGCGTCATAGACGCCCCTCCAAGCCCTGCCATAGAAAAAAAATGATATCGTCACAAGAGATGACAACAATCCGGGTGGTGCCGAAGACGAAAACAATCCTGCCGAGCCAGGCTTCGAGCAGGCCGAGCAAGAAGATGGGCAAACTAGCCCTAAGGAACATACAACAGATGGAGAATCAGAGGATGATAATTACATGCCTCCCTCCAAAGACGAAGTGAGCCTTGGCGAAAACGAATTCATCGTGCCTGAGGATCCCGTCGAGCAGGAGCGCTTCAAGCGCCGGCTTATGGCCACTGCAAAAAGCCTGAAGAAAAAGCAGCAATAGCTTCAAGCTGATCAAGATCTGCTAACTGATAGATGAACAGATGTCCTGGCTGCCGAGGAATACAGACTCGAGCTCCATACAAAAAGTTACCCAAAGTGCAGGTTGCTACCTCAACTCGAGGAGGAGGTGTCAAAACCCACACTACCAGCGCATGATGCGGCTGACCGGCCACCCCGTGGCCGAGACAAAGCGGCGTACAATCCCGAAGTCCATACCACACCCCATCGCCAAGCAAGCAAAAACACAAAGGTCGGGGGCTACACGAAGGACCTGCGAGACGTATTGGAAAACAAAGTAGTACAGTCAAGATCGATCTATGGATCACAGGGGCGCGCCACAACGCATGATGATGACCGTCACGCTGGACACACTAAACAAAAGTCCGGCCGGGCCGAATACAACAGACCAAACTCATTCGAAATGCGTCGTGATGTAGCCCGGCATAGAGGCACCGCACACCCCCTATGCTTCACCGATGAAGTAATGGATCATGAATTCCTAGAAGGGTTTAAAACCGTGAATATTGAATCATATGACGGCACAACAGACCCCGTGGTATGGATCAAATATTTTTCTCCCACACATTCATATGGCCCGCGGGGATGATCTACACGCCATCAAGTACTTCCCACTAAAACTCAAGGGAACAGCTCGGCATTGGCTGAATAGCTTGCCGACAAACTCCATCGGTAGTTGGGAGAACCTGGAAGACAAATTCCTCGACAACTTCCAAGGTACTTATGTGTGACCGCCGGATGCTGATGACCTAAGTCACATAGCACAACAGCCCGGAGAGTCAGCTAGGAAATTCTGGACTCGGTTCCTAACTAAAAAGAACCAAATTGTCGATTGTCCGGATGCCGAAGCCTTAGCAACTTTCAAGCATAACATCCATGACGAATGGCTCGCCCGACACCTCGGCCAAGAAAAGCCAAAGTCCATGGCAGCCCTTATGACACTCATGACCCGCTTTTGCGCGGGTGAGGACAGCTGGCTAGCTCGTAGCAACATCACACCAAAAAAAACTCCGGCGATTCAGACGCCAGAGATAGCAACGGCAAGCCACGGCGCAATAGACACAAGAGTCGGAACATTGGCGACAACGCCGAAGATATGGCAGTCAACACTGGATTCAGAGGATCGAAATCCAGTCAGCGGAAAAAGGCATTCAAAAGAAACAATCCGGGCTCGTCCAGTTTGGACCGCATACTCGATCGCTCATGTCAAATTCACGTCACCCCCGACAAACCAGCCAACCACACCAACAGAGAATGCTGGGTATTTAAACAGGCCGGCAAGTTGAATGCCGAATACAAGGACAAGGGGCTGCATAGCGATGACGATGAGGAGCCCTGGCTGCCGAACACAGGAGGACAGAAGAAATTCCCTCCCCAGGTGAAAACGGTGAATATGATATATGCAACCCATATTCCCAAGCGGGAATGGAAGCATGCACTACGGGACGTCTATGCGATGGAGCCAGTCGCCCCAAAGTTCAACCCATGGTCTTCCTGTCCGATCACCTTCGATCGCAGGGACCATCTTACCAGTATCCGTCATGGTGGTTCGGCCACTGTCGGTGTCAAAACCGGTGGATCTCGGGTAGGGGGTCCCAAACTGTGGGTCTAAGGCTAATGGTAACAGGAGGCTGGGGACACGATGTTCACCCAGGTTCGGGCCCTCTCAATGGAGGTAATACGCTACTTCCTGCTTGATTGATCTTGATGATATGAGTATTACAAGAGTTGATCTACCACGAGATCAGAGAGGCTAAACCCTAGAAGCTAGCCTATGGTATGATTGTTGTTGTGTCCTACGGATTAAACCCTCCAGTTTATATAGACACCGGAGGGGGCTAGGGTTACACTGAGTCGGTTTACAGAGAAGGAGATCTACATCCGAATCTCCAAGCTTGCTTTCCACGCAAAGGAGAGTCCCATCCGGACACGGGAAAAAGTCTTCTATCTTGTATCTTCATAGTCCAACAGTCCGGCTGTCTGGATACCCCCTTATCCAGGACTCCCTCAGTAGCCCCCAAACCAGGCTTCAATGACGATGAGTCCGGCACGCGGATTGTCTTCGACATTGCAAGGCGGGTTCTTCTCCAAATCTGGTGCATCTGTCGTAGCGAATAGTGTCCCGCCTCCCAGTAAGGTTGTACTCCTCGGCTTCTGTGCTTCAATAATGGCCACCTCCACCTGTTGATCGAAGACGAGGGGCCGAGGAATTTTTACAGTTGCCACCCTAATCCCTTAGGTAAGCCGTCTATTTGAGGAGACGGGGATCCTCAGATCCAAATCACACCACCTTCTCCCAAGCAAGCATTCCATAGAGCGCGTCCAAAAGAGGCCATCCCATCATGACCGGTCGTCGCAGCCCTGCTCGTCGCTCCCCTAGCTCGAAACCAGGGGATTGGAAAAAGTGTTACATCCCTCACAGCCGCCTAATAGAGCTGCAGACCAAAGGGTTCCTTCTGCCCGCATACATGGTCCCCGTCCGATCCGGACTAGCCACCTATAATGGCGGGGAGCAAGCGGAGAGATTCCCTAACCCATCTCGGGGGGAGCGAGTATGCCTCGTCCCATATCTGTTAAGAGGTGTCGGGTTTCCAATCCATCCATTCCTCCGCGGGCTCCTGGAGTTCTACGGTCTCCAGTCGCATAATCTTACCCCTGCCTCCATACTGCATATCGGGGGTTATGTTGCCCTCTGCGAGCTGTTCCTGGGCTGTGAAGCTCATTTTGAGTTATGGAAGAGGTTATTTTTCCTTGTCCCCCACAACCAGGAGGGATCCATATACCAAGTGGGCGGAGCCGAAATATGGCGCATCGCCCAGACCGGATACCTGCCCGGTACTCCAAAGAAGGCGTCCAAATACTGGCCCTCGGAGTGGTTTTATGTCGATGACGTTCCCCTTCCGGACCTAGTCCGGACGGGCCTTCCTGAGTTTACCAATACTCCGCTGAAGAAATGCCAAAGCTGGCGCCCTCGGAGCCCCCAGGAGGAAGATAACAGGGAAGTCTTCTATCTGATGAGCCGGATACAAACCCTGGCCAAATCAGGATTGACAATAATCGAAGTTATGTCAATATGCGTAATAAGGGGAGTGCAGCCACTTCAATATAGGGGAAAACCCATGTGGCACTTCAATATAGGTCCGGACTCCGCCACATCTTTGGCGAGGATACTGTCCGAATTGTACAAAGGAAAAGAAGAGGAGTTCCTCCGCATTAAACTGCGGGATGGATTTTCCATGTATAACCCCCGAAGCTGGGTAAGTTGTCATCTTTTACTTGACTCTATCCGTTCTTACCTTCTTTATCACAATTATTTACCTTGCCGTTTCAAAACAGGAACTAAGGAAGGCCGTGAAAGAGTTCAACAGCCCCTCTCCGCAGCCAGAGGATCCCGGCCGGGCTCTCGACCCCGGACTTGAAGAAGATCCGGACATATCCGTGGAATTCGTCGACAGGACTTTCTACCAGGCAAGTAGTGGCGGCTCCTTAGTGGCCATCATCGCGGGTTATCCCGGACTGCTTCCCTTGTCGCATGTAAGTAATGTCAGGGTTCCAACCTTCTGAAAGAATCCCTTCATTTATCATACCTTATGCTCACATGTCGTACTTTTATAGAAACGGCAGTCGGGACGCCGTGCGGAACCCGTGGGGGCCTCTCAGCAAGAGGCGCCTACACAAGGTAGGCTTAAAAGAAAGCCGGTTAGGAGCGATACGCAGGCGCAGAGGTATTCATTAAACTTTCCCCATGGTTTATTTGGTCTTTTTGTCGAGGCGTGATGGATTTAATTATGTCCTGACAAGAAACGCCGTACAATGTCCAGGGACCCTACCGGCCACGCCTCCAGCAGCCGGATTCCTAGACCGAATTCACGGGTAGAGGCTGATGTGGGGACAGTGCCAAACTGTCCTCCTGCAGAGGAGACAGATATGCTTTCCTCCACAAATTCTAAAGTGGAGAGCGCCATGAATCACCGGCGCCGACGGGCCATACTCCGCGGTGGTATTTTTACTGAAGAGGCATTCAATGCCTTCAATTCTGGACACGCATATATCCGCGCTGCTCAAGATGGACTTGCCAGAGCAACGGACCAGTATGTGAAGGATATACGGGTAAGAGAATTTAAGGATCATTAAATGCATAGGTTCTTGTAGAGAAGAATGCCCAGTTGTCTCAAGAGCTGGAGGAATGTAAGACCCAAATGAAGGCCAATGTAGCTGAACAAGCGGAATCCAAAAAGGCTTCTTCTGGTAATAATTTCCTTCTACCAGTTTGTTTGTTCGGCATGGTTTATAAATCTGACGAAAGATTCGGCAGACAATCCCGAAGGAAATCCAAAGACTGTGGGAGATAATGAGCTGCATCTGCAAAGTCAGCTGAAGGCGGGTGAACGTGTGCTGATGCAGTCTATTTAGGAGAAGAATAAGCTGCAAGATGCTAATATCCGACTGAGCGTCGAATTGAAAGATGTTCGGGCTCAGCTCGCGGACTCCGTGAAGGAGAACCGAAGGCTTCGACGCGGCATTTGTAGTAAGTGCTTGAATGAACTGTAGTATAGTTCGGCGAGGAAGCGTATTGACAGACTTATGTGTGCAGGTATGTTGACGGGCCACCCTGAAGAGGAGATGCCCCGTTCCGCAGGCGATATGCTGCAAGAGCTTTCACAACTGCACGAACGAGCTTGGCAGGTGATGCAGGGTATTGCCCAGGCTTTGTGGCCGTCCGCTTCCCTGCCAGGAGGCATGAGTGAACTTGTACAGATGCTCAAAGGAGCACATGGGCGCTTCCGATTATGGAAGATATCAGCTTGCCGGCAAGGTGCGAGAGAAGCTTGGGCCATGGTGAACGCGTGATACGCCAAGTCTGACCCGAACCATATGGCCGAAGTCTGACCGGCTGGGTCAGATGGACAAGAGGTACCCATTAGTCTGGTATATGACCAAGTAGCATTAGCTGCAAAGTATTCCCAACAAGATTGTAAGCGAGACATCCTGTTGGATGGTATAGAGGAAGAGTATACCTAGTCTAAATGTGTCACATCCCTAGTTCTGACAATGCCTAGTGCATGCATTAGAGTGTTGCACCATGTTTAAATTTCATTTAAATTTGAAATGGGGATTGCTGAAACCCTAGCACCAAATGAAATTTAACTAGGTTAAATAAAAATATTTTCAATAACCAGAATGCCCTTTGGAAATGCTCATAATTTCTGTTAAAGGTGAAAACCTCTTCCAAAAATGATGAACATATTTATAGGCTATTCCTGGATTTTTGAATTAAATTATATAGTATTTGCATTTGGGCATTTAATTGCTAATAATATTTTAAATGCTCAAATAATCACAAACTGAAATGTTTACTGTTGGAAATATTCCAAACAGTGGCCACAGTCGGTTGCATGATTTTTGGAAATGCTCTGGCATTTTTAATAAATCCAAACACAATTACAGAAAATAGAAAACAATAACTAAAATAGAAATAAAAGAGAGGAGAGAAACCTTACCTGGCGCTCACCTGGTAGCCCACCTGGCCCAGCAGCACGGCCCAGCCCGCCACCGCTACTCCCCTGTCGTCTTCCTCCTCGCCAGAAGGACGCGGACACCGCGACGCCGCCGTGCGCGCCACCTCCACCCTGCTCTGGCCACCTCCTGCTTCCTCCCCGAGCCCTCTGGTGACGCCACGCACTTCCCCTCGCCCCCTGCACCTCCCCTCTCTTCCCCTGGACCCAGTTCCCTCCTCTGCTTCCCTCCCTGCACGCGCCCGAGCGGAGCCCATCGCCGCCGACGCCGTTACCGGGGCCACAGCCACCCCCTCGCTCCCACTATGCATCCCTGAGCTCCGCCCTGACCCCGTGAAGCTACCCACGCGACGCACGCGACCAGAGGAGGCCGCAGTCGACCGGAGCATCGTCGTCTTCACCTCCGGTGCCCGGAGATCGACTCCACCGATTCGGCACGTCCAGAGCCTCCCCGGCCCCGCCGTCTGCACCGTCTGACTCGCCGTGAGCCACTTACCTTATTCCCTAACTCCTTGTGCTCGCCCCCGTGATGTAGCGTCGTTCCCCACGAGCCCGAAAGCTCACCGCCGCCGGCCATGCCGCCGTCGTGGCTACAGACGCCGTAGCTCGTGCCTGGGCGCGTCATAGCACTCAGTTTGCTCCCAGGAGCCCGTAGCGCCCACCAGCCCCTCCTCCCGTGCCCCCGAACGCCAACCCCGACCTCGCCCGAGCTCCGGCCGCCACCTCGGGCTCCACTCCGGCGAGCTCCGGCCTCCCCAGCTCATCCCACATGCTCCACTGGATGCGGACGATGACGGGCTACGCCCCGGTGGTCTCCGCGCGCTTTTCCGCCGCGTGTAGCCCATTCCGGCGAAGCACCGCCGCGCGGTTTGGTCGTCGCCGGCCGAACTCCGGCGAGGCTGACGTGGCGGCTTATTTAACGCTAATCCCCACCATTAGCCACCCCACCAGCCACTGACAGTGGGCCCTAGAGCCAAGTCAACCCTGGTCAGTGCGGGTTTGACCCAGGGTTAACCCCAGTGTCACTGACGTGTGGCCCCCACACGTCAGGTTTGACCTGGTCAGCCCTGCTGACGCCTCTGTGACGTCACGCTGACGCAATAAACCATTTTCTGGATTTATTATAATTCAGGAAATTCCAGAAAATTATATAAACTTCTAAAAATCATAGAAAATTAACCGTAACTCCAAATTAAACAATTTATATATGAAAAATTATCAGAAAAATTCAAGGATTCCATCTGTACCATTTTCATGCATGTTAGAACAACTTATAGCTGCTGTTTAGCACAAATCAATTAAATGGCATTTAAATAATCACATATGGAGTTTGAATTTGAATTTTATATTCAAACCAACTTCATTTAATCTGTTGCTAGTTGCATTAGCCCAAAACACATTCATTTTGCCATGTCATGATCATGCATCATATTGTGCATTGCATTGATTCTGTTCCCTTTTGTGTTGCCGGTATTGTCCCCTCTCGATAGACGTGATATCGATGATGTGATCGTTGACACTGATGAAGACTCAATGCTATCTTCAGAAGTGCCAGGCAAGCAAAACCCCCTTGTTCATTCCGATACAATCCTACTCTCTCGCTCCTGCTCTCTTTTACTGCATTAGGACAACATCGATTCATCTGTTACTTGCTGCGGTAGCTGAACCCCTTTATCCTTTGCATGACCTGTCGTTCCACAGTAAATAGATGAAACCCACTAGTATGAGTAGGAATTGTTTGAGCCCTGTTGTGCCTACTCATTCATGCTTGTTTGTCATGCCTCCTACTGCTTAGAGTTGAGTCAGGTCTGATTCATCGGGGATGAATCAGAGGTGTGTGAACATGTCCTACTGTGTGTGAGCTAAGTGTGTGAACACGATTTGGTAAAGGTAGCGGTGAGAGGCCATGTAGGAGTACATGGTGGGTTGTCTCATTGCAGCCGTCCTTAGGAACTGAGTTCTGTGTTTGTGATCCATGACTCAGCTACTACCATACATTGGGCCCTGAAATATGACCCCGCTCGACTTCTTATTCACCCTTGTCCTCTGTCCAGGAGTTGCAAGTAGTTTCTGGTGTTTGTAGTATGCTGGAGGCCGTGGACAGCGCTGACCGTAGGGGTGGGCTGTGATGCGGTAGGCACGTGGCCGGGTAAACCGGGCACCCGTTTGGTGTCACGGAACCCTGTTCACATCGTTTGGGGCTGTGAGCGAAACTCCGGCCGGATCTCCTCATGGATGGAACCCGAATAGGTGATAAACCTGGACTAGAGACTTGAGTGTTTAGGTAGGTTGTGGTCTACACCCACGTCGGCTTTCGCTTGAAGTCTGCCGAGCACATGTCGTGTGCAGACGCTAAGTGGTGGAAACATGTATGAAGAAGTACACCCCTGCAGGGTTAACATCATCTATTCGAATAGCCGTGTCCGCGGAAAAGGACTTATGGGTTGCTTATATCAGTTCATAGACAAGTGAAACTGGATACTTTAAAATGCGCAAGATAAGCGTGAGTGCTATGGATGGCGTTCTCGTAGGGAGACGGGAGCGGATCCATAGTGGTGTATTGATATGGTGAATATGTGGACTCGTGTGCGCCACCTCAAAAGAGTCGCTTGCAGTCGTAGTTTAGGATAGCCACCGAGTCAAAGCTGGCTTGCTGCCGTTAAACCCCACCATCCCCTTTGTTGAAAATGATGCATATGTAGTTAGTTCTGATGTAAGTCTTGCTGGGTACATTTGTACTCACGTTTGCCTATTTTATGTTTTTGCAGAGAGACTTCAGTCTCACTAGTAGTTCCACGTGGACTTCGACGTTTAGCTTGTTACCTCAGCTACGATCTTGTGCCCTCGGCAGGATTTGGTAGATAGTCAGGCTTCTCAGCCTTTTTCATTTATAGATGTCTGTACCCAGACATGATAGCTTCCGCTTGTGCTTTGACTTGTATGCTCTGATTGTTGGGTCGTGAGACCCATGTTTGTAATATCTCGCTCCTCGGAGCCTATTGATTAAAATACTTGAGTTGTAGAGTCATGTTGTGATGCCATGTTATATTTGCACATATCGAGCATATTGTGTGTATGTTATTGAAATGCTTGGTATGTGTGGGATCTGACAACCTAGTTGTTTATCCTTGGTAGCCTCTCTTACCGGGAAATGTCTCCTAGTGTTTCCACCGAGCCATGGTAGCTTGCTACTGCTCCGGGACACTTAGGCTGGCCGGCATGTGTCCTTCTTCGTTCCTGTGTCTGTCCCTTCGGGGAAATGTCACGCGATGAATACCGGAGTCCTGTTAGCCCGCTACAGCCCGGTTCACCGGAGTCCTGCTAGCCCAGTGCTACAGCCTGGATTCACTCGCTGATGACCGACACGTTCGATGCTGGGTCATGGATGCCTGTCCCTGTAAGTCTGTGCCACTTTGGGTTTACGACTAGCCATGTCAGCCCGGGCTCCTTATCATATGGATGCTAGCGACACTGTCATATACGTGTGCCAAAAGGCGCAAACGGTCCCGGGACAAGGTAATGCGACACCCGTGGGGATACCGTGCGTAAGGCCGCAAAGTGATATGAGGTGTTACATGCTAGATCGATGTGGCATTGAGTCGGGGTCCTGACAGCGTTGGTATCAGAGCTTGACTGCCTGTAGGATTACCAAGCCAAACTGGTCGAAGTTGAGTCTAGAAAATTCTTTAGTTATATAAGGGAATTGATTGTGGGATGGAACATAAGGCTCTTTTTACTCCTTATACCTCATGCCCTTCTGATCTGAGTTATCTTATCTTTCCTGCGGGGATTAAGAACTAGGCTATCTCTTCTTTCTATTAGGATCACGTGTTACTAATCAGTAGACTTATAAGATTGTTGGATTTAAGTCTCAGTTCAGTTCCTACTACTTCCGTATGTTAATTGTTGATCTCGGAACCTTGATATTGTGCTTCTGAGTGGTTATGCCACCATTTTTGTGATTGTCTCAAATCTTTTTGAGCAATTATAGCCGTTATGCTGTCCGAGTCATCCCAGGTTTCTAAATAGTCCGATGCATTTGCAAATCCCTTCCTTCTGTTTCCGATGTTCCCATGGGCCAGATTAACCACACTAATCGGTGTGTTGAGGTAATTATTGCCTCGACATATATGTTGGAATTATTATTATGACCCTAAGTGCTTAGGGGATCATCTAGTGGTCTAGCCATGATTTGTGTTCCCAGTGTGATGATTCTGGCCATCATTCCCGAAAAGCATCCCGTGATGCCACTTAGTAGTAGGTATTCTACTCCTGGGTTCTGAACCCGAGATTCACTCTACCTACTTCATGTTGATAGTAATTGCTAGTGCCTTTAGGATATTAGTAACCTTTGCGATAGTCCTTGAAGTCCGTGGTATCTTCTTCTTCCAAATACCATGAACTATTTATGGCAGATGTTTATTGGATCAAAAAAAATCACAATTAGAGTACTCTTGAGGAGTTCTCCATTCATAAATCGTGACTCTGCCAGTTCTACCTTCCTGCATGGGTTATCCGGAAGAAATATGTTGAACTTGGTTCGACATACTAATCTATGCATCCACAACTCAGAAAGTTATATGTTCCTTTGAGTTGTTCTCTTTAGTTGCATTCTGACCCTCGTCTATCAATTGATAGTCAAGAGTATGCGTGCGTTCGTTCATCGATGCCTATGACTCTTGTGGTCTGTCAAGCCATTCTATTCCGGAATGACTAGGAGAAACAAACTCCAGTACCTCTTCCATATCTAGGATTGGGTCAAAGTAGTTGTACTCTGCAGATCAAGTTGCTAACCCAACTTTTGTTCTGTTCTACCTTGGAGTATTACCATCTTTATATCAAGAATTTCATGAGAATTGCACCACCTTTTGTGAATTCTTGACATAGTGATACTTCTTGCCATCCTTTTTCATTCCTCGGTTCCGTGTTGTCGCAACCGGAACGCCGACAAGTGAATCGTGATGTGTGAATTAAATACTCCTAGCAACCTTGTTGCTTGGTAGTTAAAGGATAATAATTTCATTCTTAGCATGTTGGTTAGTGAATCATCATTCTAGGACTGATCGTGCTACCTAGTCCTTATTTCGGTGCACCCTTCGATCGATGAGTTAGGATCTTGTCAAGTCCTCACTCATTTGATCATATCGTCTTGCCCTGAAAGGCAAGATTGTTCTCGAGCTTAGTAACATACCGGTGGTTCGTGATTTTCTGAATATCTTCTCAGAAGTATTACCAGGTTGTCACCTGACTGTTATGTTGAGCTCGTGATCAAGTTGGTTTCTTGTGAACCACCCTTTCTCCAAAAATCTGTGTTGGATATCCCGGAGCTAGTTGGTTAAGCTAGACAACAACTTGGAGAGTTGGAAGATAAAAGCTTGCCTGACTTAGTTCGTTCCAAAGGGATATTCTTGTGTAGTGTGTGTTGAAGAAAGATGATATCTTCATCGATTGGTCCTTGTGATCAGTTGCTGGACCTATTGTCTTATCAATCCTTTGATTTGAGTGTGGGCTATCGTCAAATCAAGTCGGAACCAACGATGTTCGTAATGTTGTCTTACTCGTGGTTGATCCCTCGAGCATACACCATTATATCCTTTGGGTCTGACCAATGCTATCACCGTGTTCACTTAACTATGGAATTCCTTTTAAAAGGAAACCTAGATGAATTCTTGTTGAGCACATTGACAACATCCTTGTCTTCTCCATAATTTTGCTGAACATTAAGCTAGTGTTGGAAACTTTTGAAAGCATTTGTTCATGCTAGCTCATGAAGCATATGTTTGGATGAAGGTAGTGACTTCCTTTAATTCATGTGCATCTGATGCAAGTTGCCGCCGTGGATTCGAGAAAGTCAATGTTGCTTTCTTTGGAATCATTCCAAATCAGTCATGCACACGTGCGACGAATGCTGTGGTTTGAAGACTTGCAACCTTCAATCTATATGTATCCCTAGCACACCAAGCCACTGATTGATTTGTTCAAGGAGAAGGAGTTCCTTCATAAGAGCTAATCCGGACTTATGAAAGAACTTCGATACCCTCGTTGATGGTTCCCCCTCCTGAACTCGGTAGTGTTTTATTATAAGACTACCACGTGGTCATGCTTGTCTGGGACAACGTGTTCACATGTTTGTAGCAGAACCAGCTCATGTTTTGGAGCTTGCTATCGTAGTTCATCTCCCGAGAATCCTGCAACGTCATCTCGTCGATTTGTGTTGCAAACTTTCATTTTTCTTCCTAAGACTCGATGAGCCTGGAATATCCTAACACCAACCAGAGCTGAATCTCAGGCAGATATGATGGTTGGAACATTTCCCTAAGAACTATAATATTGGTCTCTCGATAACCGGTAAGGTGGATGTCGTGGCCAACACACCCATCCGGTAGACCTATTATTATAGTATCTTGTTTGAGGAAGTTGGCCACCCCCCCCCATAGGGATTTCGTAGGATTTACTCCCTAGTTGCCCCTATGGATTTTTGTGTTCCCGAAGTCCGACCTTTTACTTGATGTTTTAGATATCAAACCATATCTATGAATGGGTTATACTAGCACATCAAGGAGAACATTAGAAGTGGAGTGCTAAATGTCTCTCGGTCGATCATCCAGATTTTATTTGCTTGGCCTCGCTAAGGTGAAATATGAGAAAGTGTTATCCTCCTTCGCATCTGCATCGTCCATCGCTATTCATCATGGTAGTATGTTGTGTTGTCAGCACCCTTGACGCGGTTGTTGGTAAAACCTTGATGAATATGGAAATGCTCAAGTTCTTGAGAGCACGCACAAGCGCTACGTGTTATCATCGGCACTAACTGGGATTCCTCTCAGTTTCCTCGGCAAATGTTATGACCTTTTCAAACAATGAATTCACTCTCTTTTGTTGGGTTCTTCCCCCAGTTACTAGAATCGTTCCCAGCATTTGCATTTTGTTCCTAGCTTGCACCGCCAATGTGCCATTCTACCATGGGTCTCTTCCATTTCCGGTGACAAGCAGAATCATCCATTACGTTGTCTTCAACAAGGTAATCCACATCATCCAAGTCCAAGTATGCCATTCTACCGACCCCGCCAATCGATTGCTGTGATTTGCCTTAGGCTGATATAGAGAGTCTTAACAATCTCTATATCAAAGGTAATTCTTTTTGCCACTTAAGATAATAATCTACGAATCACCCCCCTCCAGGATGTTTCGTCGTGGTATCATGGCAACTCAACTCCTCGCTACGTTGACAACCGTTCACCACCTTCTTAGGTGTGGAATCGTTGTCTACCTAGTGAACCTTCGTCATCTGTTCCACTCCATTTCTCTAGAGGTGTGCTTCATCTCTCAGCTCGAGAGATGTTGCTATGTCTCATTCCGTGAGTTAATCCTGAGTTGTTCGATCTTCGAGAAAATCGACCCTTCTAGAGTCTCCTTCTTCCCTCCATGTCATGTTGACAGGATTTCTCAGAGCAAGACGACAAGACAAAGATGGTGTTCAAATCAACGTTCATTCGAAGTGCAACCTGAATCGTGAAGATTATGCTAGTTTGCGTTCCCCTTTCACCTTACCCTACGCTTGAATCTCGAGACGAGATTCTTGTTTAGTGGGGGTGAGTTGTCACATCCCTAGTTCTGACAATGCCTAGTGCATGCATTAGAGTGTTGCACCATGTTTAAATTTCATTTAAATTTGAAATGGGGATTGCTGAAACCCTAGCACCAAATGAAATTTAACTAGGTTCAATAAAAATATTTTCAATAACCAGAATGCCCTTTGGAAATGCTCATAATTTCTGTTAAAGGTGAAAACCTCTTCCAAAAATGATGAACATATTTATAGGCTATTCCTGGATTTTTGAATTAAATTATATAGTATTTGCATTTGGGCATTTAATTGCTAATAATATTTTAAATGCTCAAATAATCACAAACTGAAATGTTTACAGTTGGAAATATTCCAAACAGTGGCCACAGTTAGTTGCATGATTTTTGGAAATGCTCTGGCATTTTTAATAAATCCAAACACAATTACAGAAAATAGAAAACAGTAACTAAAATAGAAATAAAAGAGAGGAGAGAAACCTTACCTGGCGCTCACCTGGTAGCCCACCTGGCCCAGCAGCACGGCCCAGCCCGCCAAAGCTACTCCCCTGTCGTCTTCCTCCTCGCCAGAAGGACGCGGACACCGCGACGCCGCCGTGCGCGCCACCTCCACCCTGCTCTGGCCACCTCCTGCTTCCTCCCCGAGCCCTCTGGTGACGCCACGCACTTCCCCTCGCCCCCTGCACCTCCCCTCTCTTCCCCTGGACCCCGTTCCCTCCTCTGCTTCCCTCCCTGCACGCGCCCGAGCGGAGCCCATCGCCGCCGACGCCGTTACCGGGGCCACAGCCACCCCCTCGCTCCCACTATGCATCCCTAAGCTCCGCCCTGACCCCGTGAAGCTACCCACGCGACGCACGCGACCAGAGGAGGCCGCAGTCGACCGGAGCATCGTCGTCTTCACCTCCGGTGCCCGGAGATCGACTCCACCGATTCGGCGCGTCCAGAGCCTCCCCGGCCCCGCCGTCTGCACCGTCTGACTCGCCGTGAGCCACTTACCTTATTCCCTAACTCCTTGTGCTCGCCCCCGTGATGTAGCATCGTTCCCCACGAGCCCGAAAGCTCACCGCCGCCGGCCATGCCGCCGTCGTGGCTACAGACGCCGTAGCTCATGCCTGGGCGCGTCATAGCACTCAGTTTGCTCCCAGGAGCCCGTAGCGCCCACCAGCCCCTCCTCCCGTGCCCCCGAACGCCAACCCCGACCTCGCCCGAGCTCCGGCCGCCACCTCGGGCTCCACTCCGGCGAGCTCCGGCCTCCCCAGCTCATCCCACATGCTCCACTGGATGCGGACGATGACGGGCTACGCCCCGGTGGTCTCCGCGCGCTTTTCCGCCGCCTGTAGCCCATTCCGGCGAAGCACCGCCGCGCGGTTTGGTCGTCGCCGGCCGAACTCCGGCAAGGCTGACGTGGCGGCTTATTTAACGCTAATCCCCACCATTAGCCACCCCACCAGCCGCTGGCAGTGGGCCCTAGAGCCAAGTCAACCCTGGTCAGTGCGGGTTTGACCCAGGGTTAACACCAATGTCACTGACGTGTGGCCCCCACACGTCAGGTTTGACCTGGTCAGCCCTGCTGACGCCTCTGTGACGTCACGCTGACGCAATAAACCATTTTCTGGATTTATTATAATTCAGGAAATTCCAGAAAATTATATAAACTTCTAAAAATCATAGAAAATTAACCGTAACTCCAAATTAAACAATTTATATATGAAAAATTATCAGAAAAATTCAAGGAATCCATCTGTACCATTTTCATGCATGTTAGAACAACTTATAGCTGCTGTTTAGCACAAATCAATTAAATGGCATTTAAATAATCACATATGGAGTTTGAATTTGAATTTTATATTCAAACCAACTTCATTTAATCTGTTGCTAGTTGCATTAGCCCAAAACACATTCATTTTGCCATGTCATGATCATGCATCATATTGTGCATTGCATTGATTCTGTTCCCTTTTGTGTTGCCGGTATTGTCCCCTCTCGATAGACGTGATATCGATGATGTGATCGTTGACACTGATGAAGACTCAATGCTATCTTCAGAAGTGCCAGGCAAGCAAAACCCCCTTGTTCATTCCGATACAATCCTACTCTCTCGCTCCTGCTCTCTTTTACTGCATTAGGACAACATCGATTCATCTGTTACTTGCTGCGGTAGCTGAACCCCTTTATCCTTTGCATGACCTGTCGTTCCACAGTAAATAGATGAAACCCACTAGTATGAGTAGGAATTGTTTGAGCCCTGTTGTGCCTACTCATTCATGCTTGGTTGTCATGCCTGCTACTGCTTAGAGTTGAGTCAGGTCTGATTCATCGGGGATGAATCAGAGGTGTGTGAACATGTCCTACTGTGTGTGAGCTAAGTGTGTGAACACGATTTGGTAAAGGTAGCGGTGAGAGGCCATGTAGGAGTACATGGTGGGTTGTCTCATTGCAGCCGTCCTTAGGAACTGAGTTCTATGTTTGTGATCCATGACTCAGCTACTACCATACATTGGGCCCTGAAATATGACCCCGCTCGACTTCTTATTCACCCTTGTCCTCTGTCCAGGAGTTGCAAGTAGTTTCTGGTGTTTGTAGTATGCTGGAGGCCGTGGACAGCGCTGACCGTAGGGGTGGGCTGTGATGCGGTAGGCACGTGGCCGGGTAAACCGGGCACCCGTTTGGTGTCACGGAACCCTGTTCACATCGTTTGGGGCTATGAGCGAAACTCCGGCCGGATCTCCTCATGGATGGAACCCGAATAGGCGATAAACCTGGACTAGAGACTTGAGTGTTTAGGTAGGTTGTGGTCTACACCCACGTCGGCTTTCGCTTGAAGTCTGCCGAGCACATGTCGTGTGCAGACGCTAAGTGGTGGAAACATGTATGAAGAAGTACACCCCTGCAGGGTTAACATCATCTATTCGAATAGCCGTGTCCGTGGAAAAGGACTTATGGGTTGCTTATATCAGTTCATAGACAAGTGAAAGTGGATACTTTAAAATGCGCAAGATAAGCGTGAGTGCTATGGATGGCGTTCTCGTAGGGAGACGGGAGCGGATCCATAGTGGTGTATTGATATGGTGAATATGTGGACTCGTGTGCGCCACCTCAAAAGAGTCGCTTGCAGTCGTAGTTTAGGATAGCCACCGAGTCAAAGCTGGCTTGCTGCCGTTAAACCCCACCATCCCCTTTGTTGAAAATGATGCATATGTAGTTAGTTCTGATGTAAGTCTTGCTGGGTACATTTGTACTCACGTTTGCCTATTTTATGTTTTTGCAGAGAGACTTCAGTCTCACTAGTAGTTCCACGTGGACTTCGACGTTTAGCTTGTTACCTCAGCTACGATCTTGTGCCCTCGGCAGGATTTGGTAGATAGTCAGGCTTCTCAGCCTTTTTCATTTATAGATGTCTGTACCCAGACATGATAGCTTCCGCTTGTGCTTTGACTTGTATGCTCTGATTGTTGGGTCGTGAGACCCATGTTTGTAATATCTCGCTCCTCGGAGCCTATTGATTAAAATACTTGAGTTGTAGAGTCATGTTGTGATGCCATGTTGTATTTGCACATATCGAGCATATTGTGTGTATGTTATTGAAATGCTTGGTATGTGTGGGATCTGACAACCTAGTTGTTTATCCTTGGTAGCCTCTCTTACCGGGAAATGTCTCCTAGTGTTTCCATCGAGCCATGGTAGCTTGCTACTGCTCCGGGACACTTAGGCTGGCCGGCATGTGTCCTTCTTCGTTCCTGTGTCTGTCCCTTCGGGGAAATGTCACGCGATGAATACCGGAGTCCTGTTAGCCCGCTACAGCCCGGTTCACCGGAGTCCTGCTAGCCCAGTGCTACAGCCTGGATTCACTCGCTGATGACCGACACGTTCGATGCTGGGTCATGGATGCCTGTCCCTGTAAGTCTGTGCCACTTTGGGTTTACGACTAGCCATGTCAGCCCGGGCTCCTTATCATATGGATGCTAGCGACACTGTCATATACGTGTGCCAAAAGGCGCAAACGGTCCCGGGCAAAGGTAATGCGACACCCGTGGGGATACCGTGCGTGAGGCCGCAAAGTGATATGAGGTGTTACATGCTAGATCGATGTGGCATTGAGTCGGGGTCCTGACAAAATGACTATGTAATTTGAATGGGCTCATGTACTCCCTATCCGGATTGAAAATCATTTGTCATGGCGGACCTTTTCACTTCACCCCCCGGATCCGACAGTCCAGGGTGTATCCAAATACCCACATAGTTATCAAAAACCGGGGTATGCATGGAAACCAGGCGTAGGGGTCATAAGTGCTTGAACATACAAGTACCCAACTAGTTATGTTATATTACATGGATAGTAAGAAACATCTTCCAGAGAGAATAGTTCCGTTAGGGGTTCCTTTCTCTGGGTGCGCATGCATCGATGTGCATGTCCGAACTGCGAACAAAAGCGCAGGAAACGAAACATCTGGGTATTTTCGTTGTAATGAACGAGAACATCTTTTGTTCACCGACCGAATATTCCCTTAAGAACGCTAGCTTTCGGCTTCACCCAGTCTGAGGTACACATCCGGCTCAACCGGCAGTAACAATCGCAGAGGTGCTCCCCTTATGCCCTAGCCGAATTAACGGGAACGTAGGGCATAAATACAAGAGCCAGGCAACCCAGCATGGCCAAAACTTAAGTCATATCGATGCATATAATGGTGAAGAAAAGGCACATATGGAAAGAAAAATGCATATGTGGCTGGCAAGAAGCCATTAAAGTAGTTGTATTTAGCTTCCGAATAGGAAGCCCCCAGGTATAGTGTGCACGCATAATGCGGCCGGAGTGCTCAGGGCATCCATACAGTTTTAAGGCTGTATATTAAAAAGGAAAAAGGGGGCGATAAAGGAAGAAAGAGAACATAATTGAAGAGGCGGAGTTAAGGAGACGAACACTGAGTTCGGCGCTAGGCGTAGAATCTCCGGAGTCTGGCCGCGTTCCATGGGTTCGGCTCGAGTCTGTTATCAGATGCACTGCACAGACGGTATGCTCCTCCGGTGAGAACTTTATCAATGATGAAGGGACCCTCCCACTTGGGTTTGAGCTTGTCCTTCTTCTTCTCGGGGAGGCATAGAATGAGTTCGCCAATGTTATAAGTTTTGGTCCGTACTTCTCTGCTTTGATACCTTCGAGCCTTTTGCTGATAGAATGCTGAATGGGCTTTAGCAACATCACGCTCCTCCTCCAAAGCATCTAAGTTGTCCTGCCGATCTAGCTCGGCTTCCTTCTCTTCATACATGCGCACGCGAGGTGAGTCCTGGATTATATCGCAGGGCAGCACTGCTTCTGCACCATACACCATAAAAAATGGTGTGTATCTGGTGGTATGATTCGGCATGGTCCGCAGCCCCCAGAGTACGGAATCGAGTTCCTCGACCCAATGCGAGTTTGATTCCTTCAAGGATCGCACTAGTCTGGGTTTAATGCCGCTCATGATAAGACCATTTGCACGTTCGTCTTAACCGTTTGTTTGGGGGTGATAGACAGAGGCGTAGTCGAGCTTAATGCCCATTTTGCCGCACCAGGTTTTCACCTACTCGGCTGTAAAATTCGAGCCATTGTCAGTGATGATACTGTGGGGGACACCGTAACAGTGTACAACCTCCGATATGAAGTTTATCACTGGTCCGAATTCGGCCGTTTTAACTGGCTTGGCTTCTATCCATTTGGTGAACTTGTCCACCATGACCAATAAGTATTTTTTTTCTTATGGCTTCCCCCTTTAAGGGGTCCCACCATATCCTGCCCCCAGACCACGAAGGGCCAAGTTATGCGGATTGTTTGGAGAGCGGAAGGGGGCATATGGCTCTGATTGGAAAATAGTTGACAACCAACGCAATGTTGGACAAGGTCCTGTGCGTCCGCCCGGGCTGTCGGCCAGTAAAATCATGTCCGAAAGGCCTTGCTTACAAGAGCTCGGGCTGCCGCCTGGTGCCCGCCTAGTCCGGAATGGATTTTGGCTAAGAGCTGCCGCCCTTCATCTTCGGAGATGCATCGTTGGAGCACTCCGGTGGAACTCTTTTTGTAGAGCTCTCCTTCATGGACTTTGTAGGCCTTAGAGCGTCGCACAATACAATGTGCCTCATTTTGATCCTCGGGGAGCTCTTGCCTATTTAGGTAGGCTAAGAAGGGCTTGGTCCATGGGGCGATGACAGCCATGGGCTGAAGGTGTTATTTCGGTGGCAGAGCCTCTGATTACGTCAAAAGGTTTAGAATCTGGGGTTCTATTCAGAGCCGGACTAATAGTGCTGGACTCCCCTTCCCATGACACGGACGGCTTGAACAACCTTTCTAAGAAGATATTAGGTGGGACGGGGTCGCGTTTGGCGCCGATGCGGGCGAGGATATCGGCCGCTTGTTTATTTTCTCTGACCACATGGTGGAATTCGAGCCCCTCGAACCGAGCTGATATTTTGAGGATGGCATTGCGATAGGCCGCCATTTTCGGCTCCTTGGCATCAAAGTCACCATTTACCTGAGATATTGCGAGGTTCGAGTCCCCACGCACTTCGAGGCGTTGGATGCCCATGGAGACTGCCATCCGAAGAACATGCAACAGAGCCTCATATTCGGCTGCATTGTTGGAGCCTGTGTATAATATTTGGAGGATGTACTGAACCGTGTCTCCGGTGGGGGATGTCAGGACGACACCCGCTCCCAATCCGGCCAGCATTTTAGAGCTGTCGAAAGGCATTATCCAATTTGAGTACGCGCCGTACTCCTTAGGGAGTTCGGCTTCTGTCCATTCAGCGACGAATTCATCCAGTACTTGCGACTTAATAGCCCGCCGTGGTTTGTATGTTATGTCGAACAGAAGGAGCTCAATAGCCCATTTAGCAATTCGGCATGTTGCGTCGCGGTTATTTATTATGTCATTGAGTGGTACTTCGGAGGCCACCGTGATCGAACACTCTTGAAAGTAATCTTGTAGTTTCCGGGATGCCATGAAGACCGCGTACGCTATCTTTTGATAGTGTGGGTACCGAGATTTGCATGGAGTGAGGACAGTGGACACGTAATATACCGGCTTTTGGAGCGGGAACTTGTGTCCGTCTGCCTCTCGTTCGATGACGAGCACTGCGCTCATGACTTGGTTTGTTACGGCTATGTATAATAGCATGGGTTCGCCAATGTTTGGCGCGGTCAGGACTAGGTTTGTGGCCAAGAGTGCCTTTATTTCTTCCAGTCCGGTCGTGGCCGCATCCGTCCACTCGAAGTGTTCGGTGCGTCGAAGAAGGCGATACAGAGGTAGTGCCTTCTCTCCTAAGCAGGAGATAAAGCGGCTTAAGGCAGCCACGCATCCAGTTAGTTTCTGGATCTGCTTGAGGTCTGTTGGGATAGCCAACTATGACAGAGCTCGGATTTTTGCCAGATTGGCTTCAATTCCTCTATTGGAAACGATGAAGTCGAGCAATTTTTCGGAGGGTACTCCGAAGACACACTTCTCCGGGTTGAGCTTGATGTCGTATGTTTGGAGATTATCGAACGTAAGCCTCAAGTCATCTATTAAAGTTTCGACGTGTCTTGTTTTGATGACCACGTCGTCTACGTAGGCCTCTACTGTCTTGCCGATTTGTTTTTCCAGGCATGTCTGAATCATGCGTTGATAGGTTGCGCTAGGGATGGAAATGGGTTGGGTTTGGGGCGGGTGGAGCTGGTCGAAATCCAACCCATGACCCATCTTACTACCCTCTGCCCATCCACCTAATTATCCATGGGGACAACTTGTGCCCATGCCCAAACCCGCTGGATACCCACATACCCATGGATCTCCATGGGCATAGAAAAGTCAGCATGAAGCCTTCCCAAAGATCAAATTAACTCATCAGCATTCACTCAAAAATGTCAGCATAAGGTACATGCATAAGTAGGCAACAAGTAATACGATGAGTCCTTAAGTGTGACATACCAGAGGTTGATTCTGCAGCATATAGATTATGGCACCAGTTGCATATTGCATGCCATTTCCCATTGATCTGTTCTTTCTATTGTCACTGGCATATGGCCCCACATTTCATACGGGTATCCATTGGATATCCATGGAGCACAAACTACAACCGTGCCCAATCCGGCTGTTCGTGAGTATCCATATCCATGGACCCATGGGCAGAAATGCGCTCCATACCCTTGCCCAACCGGGTCGGGTATCCATGGGTATCCAGATCCATGGATAAAATTGCCATCCCTAGGTTGCGCCGGCGTTTTTGAGCCCGAAGGGCATGGTGTTGAAACAGAAGGGGCCGTACGGAGTGATGAAGGCCATTGCGGCCTGGTCGGGCTCCGCCATCTTTATTTGATGGTATCCAGAGTATGCATCGAGGAAACACAATGAGTCGTGTCCTGCGGTGGCATCGATTATTTGATCAATGCGAGGGAGGGGGAAGGGATCCCTAGGGCAAGCTTTATTGAGGTCCTTGAAATCGACACACAAGATCCATGATTTGTCCTTTTTTGGTACCATTACCAAGTTTGCTAGCCAATCCGGATGTTTGATGTCTCTGATGAATCCGGCCTTGAGTAGCTTGGCGAGCTCTTCTCCCATGGCTTGCCGCTTAGGCTCCGATAAGCGTCTAAGAGTCTGCTTGACTGGCTTGTATCCTTTCAGTATATTGAGGTTGTGTTCGGCCGGCCTGTGTGGGATGCCCGGCATGTCTGAAGGATGCCAGACGAAGATATCCCAATTCTCACGCAGGAAGTCTCGCAGTGCGGCATCTATTGTGGGGTTCAGCTGTGTCCCGATGGAAGCTGTCCTCGAAGGGTCCGTTGGGTGGACCTGGAATTTGACTATCTCGTCCGCTGGTTTGAAGGAGGTGGATTTAGGTCCCTTGTCGAGTATCACGTTGTCTCTGTCCATTTTTGCTCGCAGTGTTGTCAGTTCTTCGGTCGCGAGGGCTTATGATAATGCCTCCAGGGCGAGGGCGGCGGTTTTATTTTCGGCGTGGAGTGTGACGTCCGGATCACTAGCTAGAGTGATGATTCCATTGGGCCTGGGCATTTTGAGCTTCATGTACCCGTAATGGGGTATAGCCTGAAAACTCGTGAATGCGTCCCGCCTAAGGATGGCAATTTCATCCATGGACATGGATATCCATGGATATCCGACCCGAATGGATAGGTTTTGGATATGCTTTTCTGTCCATGGGTAGCACCCAAACCCGACCCGATTGCTCGTGGGTAGGGCATGGATATAATCATGTACCCATGGATATATCCAAACCTGACCCGATAGTATGACTTAATGGGCAAATTCGGCTATCCCTACCCCACAGTTACATGTCCCAGTGCAATTTTACACTTTGTTATCCAAAACATGCAAAAGAAATTACACAATCCCCGTCATAACTTTTATTAGTTGACATTCAATACCCTCTGTAACATACCCCAACGCCCTTCCCAAATTTTTATCTCCTTGTTAACTGACTCGTTATTCTCATTTGTTAGAAAAATACTAAATGATCTTATGTTGTTAGTGGAGGTTGATTTACCATAAGTGAAGCCTAGCATGCCACGAAGTGAAGAATGGAAGAGCTTATGTTCACATTGTGTTATGTCTTATTTATATGTCTAGAGAGGACCCAATGGATATCCGTGGGTATGGATATCCATCGGGTTTGGACATGGACACAATTTTTCACCCGTGGATTTTTTCATGGGTGGGCAAAGACTATCTTCATGGATATGGATATGGATTTGATATTGTTCAACCCGATCCAAACCCGACCCATTGCCATCCTTAGTCCCGCCCCAAGAGGGCGTGGTATCCGCTGCTGAAGGGGGCCACTTGGAATGTAATTTCTTCGGACCTGTAATTCTCCGGCGTGCCGAATACCACATCTAGTGTGATTTTTCCCGGGCATTGTGCCTCCCGACTAGGGATGATTCCCCTGAAGGTCGTGCTGCTTCGCTCAATGCGGCTCTTGTCAATTTCCATCTTGTTAAGGGTTTCCTCATAGATGAGGTTTAGTCCACTTCCGCTGTCCATGAGCACTTTAGTGAGCCTGAAGCCATCCACGATTGGGCTAAGGACCAAAGCAGCTGGTGCTCGGACTGTTCGGAATTGAGGTTCGTCACTGGCATTGTAAGTTATAGCCGTGTCGTTCCATGGATTTATTGTTGCCACGTGGCAAACTTCTTCGAAGCTGCGCTGAGCTTGCTTGCGCCTATTATTTGAGGCGAAAGTCTCGAAGACTGTAAATACTGTATTGTTGTCTCCGACGGGATGTTGCTCTGTTGTATGTTCTATGAGGAGATCCTTGCCGCTCTTTGCTACGTGCCGGAGTATCCAACGTGCTCTAAGGCTATGCGTTGGCGTGGTATCCGATGTGCTGTGAATCTTGCACGGCCCGTTTAGCCATTCTTCGAATACGATTCTGTGCCTTGCGGGGGGGCTTTATTTTTTTGGTACTTGAATCGGGTGACTTACGAGAGTTTACCCTTTTAGTTTGGACAGAGGATTTGGTTAGAGCCGGATTGTCCCAGAAGCTTGTTTGGGTTTTCCAGGCGCTTTCCATCGCGCAGTATTTTTGCACTATGGCTGCTAAGTCAGCAAAGTGTACTATGTCACGGCGACTTATAGCGTTGAGAATCCCTTTGTCCGTGCAATTTTTGCAAAAGAGGGAGATTGCGTCTGCCTCACGACAGTCCTTGACCGGGTTTATCACAAGGAGGAATCTGGCCCAGTAATGATGTACTGTCTCTTGGGGCTCTTGTCTGATATGTGAAAGATTGGATAAATCTGGGTGGGTGGGTGGGTGGGTTTGAATCCGAATCCCGACCCGATCTGGGACCCAGGGGCAAACAGGCTTCCGAGCTTAACGGCTCGGGTTCTGGGGCATTGCCCGATCTCTTCGGCCTGCCACCCAATTCTGAGTCCGGGGCCTAGGTCATGTCCTCCCGCGAGCGGGTGTCTGGCTCGGAGAGCTCGGAAATCCGGACATAGTTCATCCTCAAAGTTGAGGGAGAATTAGGATGATGCTCTTCCACTACGGCTATCTCATGGGTGACCGGTGGAGAGTGAATCTCCCTTTGGTCGGGTTTAAGCCCGATCCGGTCATAGTCCGTAGGGACACCTAGGGCGGCGATGCGATCCAAGAGCTCATTGAGGGAGAAGAGCTCCATTGGGTCCATCTATTAGGCAAATTCCGAATCAACGTCGAGGCTGTTTTTAATGACCTGAGAAGTCATTGTCGGCGCGACAGCCGATCGGGCGGTCATAACAAAGCCGCCCAGCCGGAGAGTTTGGCCTAGAGCCAGGGCTCCCCTGGAGGTGATGTTTTCTTTGACAACGAGACGAGCCATCAAGCCTTATCGCGACAACACAGCGGAACTCTCAATGAAAGCACCAATGTCGGTGTCAAAACCGGCGGATCTCGGGTAGGGGGTCCTGAACTGTGCGTCTAAGGCTAATGGTAACAGGAGGTTGGGGACACGATGTTTACCCAGGTTCGGGCCCTCTCGATGGAGGTAATACCCTACTTCCTTCTTGATTGATCTTGATGATATGAGTATTACACGAGTTGATCTACCACGAGATCAGAGACGCTAAACCATAGAAGCTAGCCTATGGTATGATTGTTGTTGTGTCCTACGGACTAAACCCTCCGGTTTATATAGACACCGGAGGGGGCTAGGGTTATACAGAGTCAGTTTACAGAGAGGGAGATCTACATCCGAATCGCCAAGCTTGCTTTCCACGCCAAGGAGAGTCCCATCCGGACACGGGACGAAGTCTTCTATCTTGTATCTTCATAGTCCAACAGTCCGGCCAAAGTATATAGTCCGGCTGTCCGGATACCCACTTATCCAGGACCCCCTCAGCCACATTGGTCCTCGACCCAATCATTGAAGGATTCCACCTTACACGAGTCCTCATGGACGGTGGCAGCATCCTGAACCTGCTTTATCAGGATACAGTGCGCAAAATGGGCATCGATCCCTCACGGATCAAACCCACCAAAACCACCTTCAAAGGTGTAATACCAGGTGTAGAGGCCTGTTTTACGGGCTCAATCACATTGGAAGTAGTCTTTGGATCTCCGGACAACTTCCGAAGCGAGGAGTTAATCTTCGATATCGTCCCCTTCCATAGTGGTTATCATGCCCTACTAGGATGAACCGCATTTGCTCAGTTCAATGCGGGGCCGCACTACGCATACCTCAATCTCAAGATGCTAGGACCTCGTGGGGTTATAACAGTCAATGGAAACACAGAGCGCTCTCTCCGTACGGAGGAGCACACTGCGGCCCTAGCGGCAGAAGTACAAAGCAGCCTTCTTAGGCACACAGCCAATTCGGCGATGAAGAACCCGGAGACCGTCAAGAGAGTCCAGAGTACCCCGCAGTAGGATCATCTGGCACGTCCAGAGCTCAACTAGCAATTTGGCCTCCATCCTAGTCCCAGTCAAGCGGCGAAATTTGTGCCGCGCGCACATAATTACGCACTAAAAATACCATGGGCACAAGCATAGGCACAGCTAGGACGCAGTCTAGAATGCGGCTCAACCGCCATAGGACCCGTATTCATTCATCATTTTCTTTCTTTCAGCACCCAATTTTCTGGAAGCCCTTTCAGATAGCCCGATTATCGGACTCATCACGGAAAGGAAAATCCAAAGAGATAAGAAGCTTTGACGTATAAGGGAATACCCAGGTGGTCTCTGCTAACGATCGTTATACCTGTTTTATATACCCACGCGTAGCTTACCCTTGGTTAGGACATGTTAAATAGTCCTATTTTGCTTATCGCACTACTTGTATATATATGCTTCGACATATCATTCAAATAATAGTGGAAGAAACATACAACATCAGCTTATTATTACATTTTCTTCCTATTTTTCCTTAAACTATTTATTTACTACAAATCACATCCATGCACTTTGGTACGTTCAGTTCGCCAGGGGCTTCAGTGTACCCCATAACACAAAAGGAAAAGTCCGAACACTTTCGACAACGCGGCACCCCGAACTTGTAGCATTATATGCATCAGCTCCAAATCATGTCTTGGGTCAATAGTTGGGTTTGCCCGGCTCCCTTGTTTTGGTGCCTTACGTTCCGCTATATCGGCTAAGGTAGCATAGGGAGAACTACTGCAATTGTGTCCCAGTTCTTCCGGACGAGCACCTCAGTAGAGAAAGCCGAAAATTGACTGTCATGATGCGGCAAGAGTTGGTCGCTATTCGAGAGGTCTCAAATCCTTAAAGATTTTTTCTGCTTCGGGCAAGGAATCGGCCTTGTCCGATTTAGGCGGGCATAGCACCCCGACTTCGGCCTTCCGAATACTAGGGGCTTCGCCAAAATTTAAAATTGTAGACTTCTATGGCCAAGCGAGAGTGATAAAGTTGTATAGTCCGATTGCCTTGTTCGCTGCGCTAAACACATCCTTAAAGGACCAAAGATTTGTATTAAGAGTGTTTAGATTTATCCCGAACACCCCGGTACTAGCTACATGGGGGCGGAAGCCGACGACTGTCCAACTCTCAGATTTTATAAATGGCCACACAGAAGGTAACAATTTAAACAGCGTTCAATAACGCACATGAACTCGTTTTTCATATTACAGGATGACATGAGTACATTTCACTCAAATATTACATCCTTAGCACATTCATACTTGTCAGGGTAACGATGCGCCTTGTCCTTTGGCGGCCCCTCCTTCACCAGCTTCTCGGCGTCCATCTTCGCCCAGTGCACTTTTACATGGGCGAGGGCCCTGCGCACCTTCAATGCAGATGGACCGCTTAATGACTTCAAGCCGCGGACAAGCATTTACCATCCGCTTTACAAGGCCAAAGTAGCTGTCGGGCAGGGGCTCGTCAGGCCACAGCCGGACAATAAGGTCCTTCATGGCCAGATCGGCCGCCTTGTGTAGCTCGACCAGTTGCTTTAGTTGGTCGCTCAAGGACATCGGATGTTCGGCCCCAATATACTAGGACCAGAACAGCTTCTCCATCGAGCTCCCCTCTTCTACACGGTAGAACTCTGCGGCATCCGATATGCTGCACGGCAGAACGGCGAACGCTCCTGGAGAGCTCCGAATTAGGGTAAGTAAAAGGAAAGTCTCATTCACATGCTTGCTTTGCATAATGAATGCCTTACCCGCCGCTATCTTCTTGGCCACCTGGATCTCCTAGAGGGCCTTTTGGGCTTCGGCCTTGGTGTCTTGCGTGCTCTGGAGGGCCTTTGCAAGCTCGGACTCTCGCGTCTTGGAGTCACGCTCCAAGGAATCGCATTTTTTGACGAAGTCCTGGAGCTCTTGCTGGACCTCATTTACTCGAGCATTTGCTTCGCGCGCTCAGTGTGCTCCTTGGCCGCCTGTCTTCGGCCTTGGACAGTGCTTTCTTCAGGGCCGCCACTTCGGTCGTGGCCCCTATTAAAATTCATGGTGCTTCTATTAGCATCAACGATTTTATTTTATATGACACATGGACGGGGTATTACTTACCTTTGTTCTCTTCGAGCTGCCTCTTCACGAGGCCGAGCTCTTCCTTGGCCCGCCCTAGGTCTCGCTTCAGTCCGGAGACCTCAACAGTGCGGGCGGTAGCGGCCAGTAGAGACGCCTACATATTCACATACACATAAACATGATTAGAATCCTATTGATGTTATTCGATCCTCTGTTCGGCATTTCTCCCCGAACACCAAACAAAGCATCAGGGACTACTATCTATGCTATGATATTTTCTCATAATGTTATTTCTTACCTCAAAGCCTGTTAGGAGGCCGGCGCAGGCTTCGGTCAATCCGCTTTTGGCGGACCGAACCTTCTCAATCACCGTACCCATAAGAGTACGGTGCTCTTCATCAATGGAAGCGCCGTGAAGTGCTTCCAGCAAATTGTCTGGTGCTTCTGGTTGGACAGAGGTCATCATAACAGGTGATAATCCGCAAGTATACGGGATAGTTGTAGCCTCTTTAGATAAGTAAGAGTGTCGAACCCCACGAGGAGCTAAAGATAGAACAAATATCCTCTCAAGTCCTATCTTCCACTGATATGACTCTACGCACGCTTAGTGTTCGCTTTACCTAGAACAAGAATAAAACTAGAAGTACTTTGTAGGTGTGATAGGATAGGTTTGTAAGATAATAAAGAGCATGTAAATAAAAGCTAGAGGCTGTTTAGATAAAGAAGCAATAAAGTAAATATAGCGAGTGTGGAAAAGTGGTGGTAGGAGTTGTGAAATTGTCCCTAAGCAATTGACTACTTTACTAGACCGATAATCACTATTGCAATTCTATTTGAGGGACAGGCATAAGCTAACATACTTTCTCTTCTTGGATCATATGCACTTATGATTGGAACTCTAGCAAGCATCAACAACTACTAAAGATCATTAAGGTAAAACCCAGCCATAGCATTAAAGTATCAAGTCCCCTTTATCCCATACGCCACAACCCCCTTACTCGGGTTTATGCTTCTGTCACTCAAACAACCCACTATAAGCGAATCATAAATGTATTGCAACACCCTACAGCGGGAATCCCTCATGCTTGCGCGACACAGAGAGCACCATAGGACAGCAAAAATAATAAACCATGCAACTCAAACCAATCATAGCAATTCATCAACCACCGATAGGACAACGAAAATCTACTCAGACATCATAGGATGGCAACACATCATTGGATAATAATATGAAGCATAAAGCACCATGTATAAATAGAGGGTACAGCGGGTTGCGGGAGAGTGGACCGCTGAATATAGAAGGGGGAAGGTGATGGAGATGTTGGTGAAGATGGCGGAGGTGTTAGTGAAGATCGCGATGATGATGATGGCCCCCGGCGGTGTTCCGGCGCCCCCGGAAGCAAGGGGGAGAGAGCCCCCCTTCTTCTTCTTCTTCTTCCTTGACCTTCTCCCTAGATGGGAGAAGGGTTTACCCTCTGGTCCTTGGCTCCCATGGCGTGGGAGGGGCGAGAGCCCCTCCGAGATTGGATCTGTCTCTCTGTCTCTCTCTGTTTCTGCCTTCTCAGATTCTGCCGCTTCACCGCTTCTTTTATATCCGGAGATCTGTAACTCCGATTGGGGTGAATCTTTCGCCTAGATTTTCTCATAAAATTAGCTTTCTTGCGGCAAAAGAAGAGCGTCAACCGCCTTATGGGTGGCCAACGAGGGTTCCAGGCATGCCCCCCTGTCTTGTGGGCACCTCAGACACTGTTTCGCGTTGATTCTTCCTCCGGAAAATCCCAAATATTCCAAAATAATTCTCCGTCCATTTTTATCCCGTGTGGATTCCGTTTGATATTGGGTTTCTGCGAAACATAAAACATTCAACAAACAGGAACTGGCACTGGGCACTGGATCAATATGTCAGTCCCAAAAATAGTATAAAAAGTTGCCAAAAGTATATGAAAGTTGAATAATATTGGCATGGGACAGTAAAAAATTATAGATACGAGGGAGACGTATCAGCATCCCCAAGCTTAATTCTTGCTCGTCCTCAAGTAGGTAAATGATAAAAAAGATAATTTTTGATGTGGAATGATACCTAGCATAATCTTGATCATATGTCTAATCATGGCATGAATATTAAGACACGAGTGATTCAAAGCAATAGTCTATCATTTGACTAAAAAATGATAATACTTTGAGTGTACTAATAAAGCAATAATGTCTTTTCACAACAACAAGGCCAAAGCAAGCTTATCCCTACAAAATCATATAGTTTGGCCATGCTTCATTTTCGTCACACAAAATGCTCCCATCATGCACAACCCCGATGACAATCTGAGCAATTGGTTCATACTTTTTAACGCGCTTCAGCTTTTTCAACCCTCACGCAATACATGAGCGCAAGCCATAGATATAGCACTATAGGTGGAATAGAATATGATGGTGGAAGTTTATGTGGAGAAGACAAAAAGGGAGAAAGTCTCACATTGATGCGACTAATCAACGAGCTATGGAGATGCCCATCAATTGATGTCAATGCGAGGAGTAGGGATTGCCATGCAACGGATGCACTAAGAGGTATAAGTGTATGAAAGCTCAAATTGGAAACTAGTGGGTGTGCATCCAACTTGCTTGCTCATGAAGACCTAGGGCATTTGAGGAAGCCCATTGTTGGAATATACAATCCAAGTTCTATAATTAAAATTCCCACTACTATATGAAAGTGACAATGTAGGAGACTCTCTATATGAAGAACATGGTGCTACTCTGAAGCACAAATGTGGTAAAAGGAATAGTAACATTGCCCCTTTTTTTATTTTTTTATTTTTTTTCCTTTTTTTTCTCGGTGGGCTTCTTTGCCCCCCCCC
>NC_041385.1:593984120-593996545 GCF_002162155.2 Triticum dicoccoides | reverse complement strand
TTTCTTTCTTTTTTCTTTTTTTTTTCATTGGGCAGTGCTCTATAATGATGATCATCACACTTTTATTTACTTACAACTCAGTATTACAACTCGATACTGGAACAAAGATATGACTCTATATGAATGCTTCCGGCGGTGTACCGGGATGTGCAATGACCTAGCGTAGCAATGACATCAAAAAACGGACAAGCCATGAAAACATCATGCTAGCTATCTTACGATCATTCAAAGCAATATGACAATAAATGCTCAAGTCATGTACATGATGATGATGGAAGTTGCATGGCAATATATCTTGAAATGGCTATGGAAATGCCATGATAGGTAGGTATGGTGGCTGTTTTGAGGAAGATATAATGAGGCTTATGTGTGATAGAGTGTATCATATCACAGGGTTTGGATGCACTGGCAAAGTTTGCACCAACTCTCGAGGTGAGAAACGGCAATGCACGGTACCGAAGAGGCTAGCAATGATGGAAAGGTAAAAGTGCGTATAATCCATGGACTCACATTAGTCATAAAGAACTCATATACTTATTGCAAAATTTTATTAGCCCTTGAAGCAAAGTACTACTACGCATGCCCCTAGGGGGATAGATTGGTAGGAAAAGACCATCGCTCATCCCCGACCGCCACTCATAAGGAAGACAATCAAAGAAACACCCCATGCTTCAAATTTGTCACACAACAATTACCATACGTGCATGCTACGAGACTTGCTAACCTCAACACAAGTGTCTCTACAATCCACAACTACCCACAAGCATGACTTTAATATCACCATCTTTATATCGCAAAACTATTTCAAGGAATCAAACATATCATATTCAGCGATCTACAGGTTTATGTAGGATTTTATGACTAACCATGTGAATGACCAATTCCTGTCATCTCTCTAAATAGATATAAGTGAAGCAAGAGAGCATTCTACAAATGGCGGTTTTCTATGTGAAGAGAAACAGGCAATCCAGACTTCAAATGATATAAGTGAAGCACATGAAGCATTCTATAAAGCCATACTCAAAAGATTTAAGTGAAGTGCAATGAGCATTCTATAAATCAACCAAGTACTATCTCATACCAGCATGGTGCATAAAAGAAAAATGAAAACTAAATGCAAAAGACGCTCCAAGACTTGCACATATCGCATGAACGAAACGAATCCGAAAACATACCGATACTTGTTGAAGAAAGATGGGATGCCTTCCGGGGCATCCCCAAGCTTAGACGTTTGAATCTCCTTGATTGTTTACTTGGGGTGCCTCAGGCATCCCCAATCTTGAGCTCTTGCCTCTCTTCCTTTTCCTCATATCGAGACCTCCTCGATCAAACACTTCATCCACACAAAACTTCAACAGAAAACTCGGTAAGATCCGTTAGTATAATAAAGCAAATCACCACTCTAAGTACTGTTGCAAACCAATTCATATTTTGTTTTTGCATTTTTTCTACTCTAATATAACTGTTACATGGTTTAATCCACTCATATAAGTTGATAGTTTCATTAAAATAAGCAAACTATGCATCAAAAACAGAATCTGTCAAAAACAGAACAGTCTGTAGCAATCTGGACATTCACCATACTTCGGGTACCCCAACAATTCTACCAAAATTAGGAAAAATAAACAAGTAGTACAGAAAGACAGTTCAAAAGGAATCAGAACCATTTGACGTTCCAGGTAAAAATGTAAAATAGCGCACTACAACCAAAGTTTCTGTCCTGCACCATACAAACCAACAAGTATTGTAAACATCCTAAAGGCAAACCTTGGCACATTATTTTTATAATAAAAAGGAATTGTACAAGGGGATAATTATCTTTGTTTAAAAGTTTCTGTAATTAAGATTCACAAAGTTTCCGTGAGCATGAACAAAGTTCAAGGAGCACTCCCACTTCAACAATGCTTGTCTTTCTCACTTTCACTTTCCTTTTTGAAAAGTTTTCGGTTCCCCTCTTTATTTTTTTTGTTTTTAAACTATATAAAAGAACTCAACGGAAATAAATGACTCTTAAATGACTCTCTAAAACTTCCGGGTTGTCTCCCTGGCAGCGCTTTCTTTAAAGCCATTAAGCTAGGCATATAGTGCTCAAGTAATGGATCCACCCGGATCCCAAGGTATATCAAAGCCAATTTTAATTAACAATGATTTGTAATTTAGTAGTGAGAACAAAGTAACATATATCAAGCAACAACGAAGTCTAACTCTCTTCCTGTGCATCAGCATGTCATAAAAGAACAATTCATGCACACCAAGTAAAGGCCAATGCATAGTATAAACCGTTTCTTGCAATTTTATCATATTGGAAACATAGAGGGGTGGAGATATAGTTCCTCTCTCATAATAATTGCAAGTAGTAGCAGCAAGCACATGCATATAATATCTATCAAAATCATCATGTGCAATGGTAAAATGCAACCCATCGATATAATCCTTAATAAGCACAAACTTCTCCGATATAGTGTAGTCGAGAGAATTCAAAAAGATAATAGGACTATCATGCGTGGGTGCAATAGCAACAATTTCATGTTTAACATAAGGAACTATAGCAAGTTCATCTCCACAAGCATAATTCATATTGGCATCTTGGCCACAAGCATAACAAGCATCATCAAAAAGGGATATTTCATACAAATTAAAGGGATCATAACAATCATTATAGCAATCATCCTTCGGTAAGCACGAAGGGTTATTAAACAATGTATGAGTTGAAGAGTTACTCTCATTAGAAGGTGGGAACGGGTGATCAATCCGCTCTTCCTCCTTTTGTTATTCGCTCTCCTCATCATCTTTTTCATCCAATGAACTCACAGTTTCATCAATTTCTTCTTCCATAGCTTCCTGCAAAATATTAGTCTCTTCTTGGACAACGGAGACTTTCTCAATAAATGCATTAATATTGTAATTGTATTCATAATTATCATAGCAATATCTAAGTATAGCAAAATTTTCTGGTCTATAAACTGAATCATCAAAATCGTCAAATGCTTTAAACATAGATTCAATCTCATAAGCACCCATAAAAGCAACGAATTCTTCCATTTGTTCCACATCATAGTAATAATATCTACCATTAGCATAAGAAGCTAAGGTTTCATTATCATTGAATTTGCATGAAAAGGGAAGGTGTGGAGCCTTCATCCTAGAGCAACAAGTATAATCATGTATCAAGCATAGTTGACGAGCATACCAACGCAACATAGAAATTTGATCCCATAATAGTTTCCCTTTTTGTGTCAAGTGATAATCCCTAAAGTATTCACGTTGATCCAATGTGTCTCCCATAACATAATTGAATGGGGTTTTCTCAGGATTATCAAAGTAGTACATAATATTTTTCACATAATGATCATCGAGGGTTTTAGGAGGTTCCCCATCTCCATGAGCAGCAAGTACACCTAATTTTTTTGGTATTTCATGTTCCATATCCATAACTAAAGATAGAGAACAACTTAGAACAGAAAATAAAAAATACTTAGTGATAAAGCAAACAAGCACACACGAAAACTAGTTCCATATTCACCCCACGCTATGACTCCCCGGCAACAGCACCAGAAAAAGGTCTTGATAACCCGCAAGTATATGGGATAGTTGTAGCCTCTTTCGATAAGTAAGAGTGTCGAACCCAACGAGGAGATAAAGGTAGAACAAATATTCTCTCCAGTCCTATCTGCCACTGATACGACTCTACGCACGCTTAGTGTTCGCTTTACCTAGAACAAGAATAAAAACTAGAAGTACTTTGTAGGTGTGATAGGATAGGTCTGCAAGATAATAAAGAGCATGTAAATAAAAGCTAGGGGCTATTTAGATAGAGAAGCAATAAAGTAAATATAGCGAGTGTGGAAAAGTGGTGGTAGGAGTTGTGAAATTGTCCCTAAGCAATTGACTACTTTACTAGACCGATAATCACTATTGCAATTCTATTTGAGGGAGAGGCATAAGCTAACATACTTTCTCTTCTTGGATCATATGCACTTATGATTGGAACTCTAGCAAGCATCCGCAACTACTAAAGATCATTAAGGTAAAACCCAACCATAGCATTAAAGTATCAAGTCCCCTTTATCTCATACGCCACAACCCCTTTACTCGGGTTTATGCTTTTGTCACTCAAGCAACCCACTATAAGAGAATCATGAACGTATTGCAACACCCTACAGAGGTAATCCCTCATGCTTGTGCGACACGGAGAGCACCATAGGACAGCACCAATAATAAAACATGCAACTCAAACCAATCATAGCAATTCATCAATCACCGATAGGACAACAAAAATCTACTCAGACATCATAGGATGACAACACATCATTGGATAATAATATGAAGCATAAAGCACCATTTTTAAATAGAGGGTACAACAGGTTGCGGGAGAGTGGACCGCTGAATATAGAAGGGGGAAGGTGATGGAGATGTTGGTGAAGATGGCGGAGGTGGTGGTGAAGATCGCGGTGATGATGATGGCCCTGGCGGCGTTCTGGCGCCACCGGAAGCAGGGGGAGAGAGCCCCCCTTCTTCTTCTTCTTCCTTGACCTTCTCCCTAGATGGGAGAAGGGTTCCCCCTCTGGTCCTTGGCTCCCATGGCGTGGGAGGGCGAGAGCCCCTCCAAGATTGGATCTGTCTCTCTGTCTCTCTCAGTTTATGCGTTCTCAGATTCTACCCCTTCACCGTTTCTTTTATATCCGGAGATCTGTAACTCCGATTGGGGTGAATCTTTTGTCCATATTTTTCTCATAAAATTAGCTTTGTTGCGGCAAAAGAAGAGCATCAACCGCCTTACGGGTGGCCCACGAGGGTGACAGGCGCGCCCTGGGGGGGGAGGGCGCGCCCCCCTGTCTAATGGCCACCCCAGACACCGTTTCGCGTTGATTCTTCCTCCGGAAAATCCCAAATATTCCAAAATAATTCTCTGTCGGTTTTTATCCCGTTTGGATTCTGTTTGATATTGGGTTTCTGCGAAACATAAAACATGCAACAAACAGGAACTGGCACTGGCCACTGGATAAATATGTTAGTCCCAAAAATAGTATAAAAAGTTGCCAAAAGTATATGAAAGTTGAATAATATTGGCATGGAACAGTCAAAAATTATAGATACGATGGAGACGTATCAACAGGAGGCTCACCCTCCTTGGCAAGGGGCTGCCTACCTGAATCCGGAACCATCCGAGGTTCCGGCGCAGTATCCGGCCGGGAACCGGACTTGCTACGGCCCTCGTCGTCAAAATCCATGTGAGTCTTTCCCCCCATGAGCCCGGCATCTGGGATTTCGCCTTGCGGCCTCTCCAGAATCGTCTCCCCCTGCTCAAGTATCCTCTGGGACAACACCTTGGTGTGATCCACGGGTTGGGGGGATGTGGCTGTCGGGAGCGAATAGCTATTCATCTCCGACGGACTCAAAGACCCATCCGAGGAGGATACGTCAATGTGGGCTTTGGATGGACTGCATGATCATGTTTAACATGTTAAGAAGCAATAAAATGAAACATACCAGAAGCATTATAGTGTCCGGATACTTACGACTTCGCTCGGGGCTTGTCCCTGGGCAGCCACTCCTCGTCGATGTAGGCGGCTGTCGTGGATTGGTCCGGAGGGAGGGTCCTTCCCTTCTTGGACCCTTCGGCCAACCCAGATGGGGCGGCCTTCCTTTTCTTCTCCTCCATGGTTGGGGGAGGCATTTCTTCTTCCTCCTCCTCGTTTTTGTTAGAGGAGGGCGCCTCGGCATCTTCGGACGATGTGTCCGACACAACCTTGCACCGGAGACCTTTCCTGGTCCCCGTGGCCTTCTTCTTGGCCTTCTTCTCCGGCACCTTGTAAGGCACCGGAACGAGCATCTCCGTTAGGAGAGCGGTTGCTGGATCTTCAGGTAGCAGAGACGGACAGTCGATCCGCTCCGCCGTCGCCACATATTCCTGTTAAATCAGAACGGTGGCTTAGACTCCCCTCGCGAACATACTGGGAAAAGCTCATCTTGAAATATAGAAAGCTTACCGGATTGCAGGGCGCTTTGCACTGAGTCCACGGTCCTCGGTGAGGGGAGGGGGTACTTCGGTGGCCTTGAACAACACCTTCCAGACGTCTTTGTGCGTCGTGTCGAAGAGCTCCCGCAACATCTGGTGTTCGGCCGAATCGAACTCCCACATATTTGAATGCCCGTCTTTGACACGGGAGGATCCGGCGGAAGAGCATGACCTGGACCACGTTGACTAGCTTAATCTTCTTGCCTATCATATTGTTGATACAGTTCATGAGTCCGGTCAGCTCCACGGGTGCACCCTAGGCCAAGCCCTTCTTTTCCCAGGAGGTGAGCCGCATAGGGATGCCAGATCGAAATTCGGGGGCTGCCGCCCAGTTGGCGTCGCGCCGCTCGGTGATGTAGAACCACCCCGATTGCCACCCCTTCACGGTCTCCACGAAGGAGCCTTCAAGCCAGGTAATGTTGGGCATCTTGCCCACCATGGCGCCTCCGCACTCCGCTTGCTGGCCACCCACTATCTTCGGCTTCACGTTAAAGATCTTTAGCCATAGGCCGAAGTGGGGCTTGATACGAAGGAAGGCCTCGCACACGATGATAAACGCCGACATGTTGATGATGAAATTTGGGGCCAGATCATGAAAATCTAGCCCATAGTAAAACATGAGCCCACGGACAAACGGGTGGAGGGGAAATCCCAGACCGTGGATGAAGTGGGGGAGAAATACAACCCTCTCGTGGGTTTCGGAGTGGGTATGATCTGCTCTTCGTCCGGGAGCTGGTGCGCGATGTCTGTGGCTAAGTATCCGGCCTCCCGAAGCTTCATAATGTCCTCCTCCGTGACAGAGGAGGCCATCCACTTGCCTCCCGCTCCAGACATGATTGGAATGGCTTAACGGAGAAGGTGAGAACTTGGGCGCTGGAGCTCAAGAGTGCGAGAATGGATGAGCAAAGGAGGAAGAAGGGGTGGGTGAAAAAGGGGAATCCTTGTCTCTTTATAAAGGCGGTAGAAACCATGTGCCTCCCCTCTTGCCCGTTAAAAGCGCTTATTCCCCAAGCACCACGGTTGATGGCACGGTTGGGTTACCCACGCCCGTATTGATGAGAATCCCGCAATAAGGGGACACGATCTTTGCTTCGACAAGACGTGCCAATAAAACCTCCTCGCAATATGTGCAGTGGCTGGTTGTGAAAAACGGTTCGAATAATGACCGGGCCATGGTGTGATGTCACTCTACAAAAAAGTTGTCAGCATATTAGATTTGTGGAATATTGTTCTCTCTACGGCGGTATGTGGAGTTTGTTTTGCAGAGCCGAACACAATTCTCGTGTTCAAAATCTTCTATGGAGTATTCGGAGGAGGAACCCGCCTTGCAATGCCGAAGACAATCTGCGCGCCCGACTCATCATCATTGAAGCCTGGTTAGGGGCTACTGAGGGAGTCCTGGATTAGGGGGTATCCGGACAGCCGGACTATATACTTTGGCCAGACTGTTGGACTATGAAGATACAAGATTGAAGACTTCGTCCGTGTCCGGATGGGACTCTCCTTTGCGTGGAAGGCAAGCTTGGCGATTCGGATATGTAGATCTCCTTCTCTGTAACCGACTCTATGTAACCCTAGCCCCCTATGGTGTCTATATAAACCGGAGGGTTTAGTCCGTAGGAAAACAACAATCATAATCATAGGCTAGCTTCTAGGGTTTAGCCTCTACGATCTCATGGTAGATCAACTCTTGTAATACTCATATCATCAAGATCAATCAAGCAGGAAGTAGGGTATTACCTCCATCGAGAGGGCCCGAACCTGGGTAAACATCGTGTCCCCAGCCTCCTGTTGCCATTAGCCTTAGACGCAAAGTTCGGGACCCCCTACCCGAGATCCGCCGGTTTTGACACCGACACGACGGAGAAGAATCTCGCCCTCACGCGCCTGATGACGGCGCAAGGCAGCTAGATGGGGGAGACTGCGCTTCGGGCTGGCTCCGCCCGGCCGGAGGACAAGGGGACCACCTTCTACCCCTTCTTCATGAGTGTCATCAACGCCGGCCTGGTGCCTCCTCTCTCTGAGTTCTTCTATGCTGTCCTTCGCCATTACAAGCTGCAGGCTCTGCATCTCCACTCCAACTCTGTTCTTCTTCTGTCGATTTTTGCCTACTATTGCGAGGCGCATGTCGGCGTGATGCCTTCCGTGGCCTTGTTGTGCCACTTCTTCTTCCTTCGAGTCACCGGCGTGCATGCCTCCGCGTGCGCCAGCTTTGTTGCATACTCTAAAGCCAACGCGGTCTTGAAGGCTGGGAAGAGGGCCGATGGCTTCCAGAGCAAGTGGGTCATGCTAGATGTCGGATGCATCAATTCTTGGCTGGCGCTGCCCACGGCCATTGTGGAGGCGTGGTCCCATGCGAAGCTTGACGACCGGCAGGCGAAGTTGGTGCTGGAGAAGATGAACGCGGACCTGAGGCCGAGCAACATGAAGGCGGCGAAGCTGACCGGGGCCTCGCTCCTGAGGGAGTTCTTGGCGCACCGGGTCGCTCCTCTTCAGGCGCATTCGCGCCCGTTGTGGAGGCTTGTAGATGCGGACAGTGATCTCCGCCTGAGTTCGGAGGTCCTGGCTGATGAAGATCTGACCATGGCTCTTCGCTTCCTGGTCGGAGAGGATGTGGTGAGCCCGGAGGGCGCTCCTGTCCCCCTGTTTCTTCGCGACGCCTGGGAACATGTGGTAGACGCCATGCCCACCTTTGATGGGAGCGGCCTGGTGCTGGCAGTTCCTCCTGAGGGTCAGGGGGCGGCGGCGCCAGTGTAGTTGTCCTCTGATGATTCCGGCAAAGGCGAGGAGGAAGACGAGGAGGAAGAGGAGCGCAACTCGGAGGAGACCACGGAGGAGACGGGGGAGAATTCCCCTTGGCACAGGGTCAACATCCTCCGCGACCTGCTGGACAACGACGAAGCTGACGCCAGGTGAGGAGGGGAAGACCTGCTTGTGATCCCGAAGAAGGATAGGTCGGGGCTGATCTCCCGAGGGACTACTCCGGCCCCGACACTACTGGAAACCAGCTCCAGCCCTTCTGGTGCACCCTCCTCTGCCCCTGGACCTCCCGAGGTTGTGCCCCGTAAGAGGCTCTCAGGCTTCAAGCTCGGCACGAGGCCACCGGGGCACACCACGACCGACCTGTAAGTACTCGAACTCCGCTTTGCTCTTGTTTTCGCCGTCGGGGCTTGACGCCCTCCATTGCCTGGGTAGGCCGTCGCCTGCGGCAAAGAGGCTGAAGGGGGACACGGTGGCTTCGCTTAGGGCAAGCTCACTCGCTGTGGCCGCTCCTTCGTCTGCGGTAAGGGGAGGCAGTGGAGCTTGCACCTCCCCTGCCCTGTCGTCCTCACAAGGCCAGGGGAGCGTCCTGGCAGGGTGCCAGCCCCCATGGCCCCGCCAACTCCGGAGGTGCCTGCGCTTGATGTTGTTGCCGAGGTTGCCAAGGCTCGGGAAGTTCCGACCTCCCAAGCCATGATCACGCTGCCGTCTTCTCCTCTTGCTCCCTAGGTTCCTGACTCCTCTGCCTCCTCCACTACCTTGGACCGTGCTCCTGCCGAGTTGGGTCAGCTGCGAGAGGATCTCCAGAGCGCCAACCCTCGCCTGGTGGTCGGGCACCTGGAGCTGATCTCTGGCTGGGCCCGCTCGGACTCCTTTGTCCGAGCGGCGCTGAGCCAGGCTGTGGCGGCTTCTGAGGAAGAGAAGCGAGCCGCCACTCGGGCCATAGCCGCCTGTGGTGCCGCACGGAAGGATGCTTCGGCTGCCCAGGAACGTTGCGAGGCGCTGGAGCATGAATTGCAGGACATGCGCGACAGGCTCGCCAAAGAGGTTGGCGACCGCCAGGCAAAGGACGAAGAGTTGAAGGCTCGGGAGGACGCCATCGAGGATCGCGACGCCGAGCTTTCCGCTGATCGCAGCCGACTGAAGACGCTGGAGCATAGGCTGAAGGCGGAGAGGACTGAGCTGGACGCCAAGGCGAAGGTCTTGGCTGAGGACCGCGTGACCTTTGCAGACCTCGAGAAGAGAGCTCGCAATGCGCTGAAGTCGCTTTACGACAGTGGCCTGGAGAAGCCGCTGGCCGAAGCCAAGGACGGCCCTGCCAAGCTGCTTCCCTACTTGGTCGAAGCGCTTGAGGAGGTCGTGAACGGCATCGGCCCCACGGCCGAGGTTGAAGCTCACGTCCTTTCTTCTGCGGCGCTGACTCGGGTCCTCAGCCACGTCCACCTTCACGACCCTGGCACCAACCTTGACGATCTGGTGGAGCCTGTGGACGCCGAGCGCTCCACCGCTGCTGTTGAGGCCGTGAAGGGCCGAGCGGAGGCCCTGCTGGGGAAGTTCCACGCCTTCACCACCGCACCCAAGGCAGGTACTGCTGGCTCCGTGGCCTCGGGAGGTGGAGCTGACAAGCGCAACTCCACTATGGAGGCAGGGCTCCTGGCGAATGACGGCGCTGCTCAAGGGTGATCTCCTCGCGGCTTCTTTCCTGTTTCAACTCCTGCAACATGCATCATGCCTCGTGGAGGCGTTTAAACTTGTGTTTGGTGTCGTGAGGATAGTTTATGGTTTGTAATATTTGCTTCTCAATTTGCGAGATTTTGTGGTTTCCTTCCTACTTGCTTTGGGTTCTACGTCGGCAGGGCCCGGCCCCGCGCATAACTCAGCCGCCGTTAGCCCCAACCGGATCACCAAGACGGAACCAAGGAGTGAGGGGCTACGTGGCAAGTTAGGCTCCTGAGTCGTGATGCTCAAGAGTCCCCCTTGACGCGCAAATAGCAAATAGGGAGGGGTGTAGGAGTAGATCTGTCGTTCTACGTCGGTAGGGCCCGGCCTCGCGCATACCTCAACCGCCATTAGCCTTTCAAAACTAAGGAGTGAGGGGCTACGTGACCAGTTAGGCTCCTGAGTCGCGATGCTCAGGAGTCCCCCTTGATGCTCAAATAGTCTTCATACCTTGGCTCCGCTCGGGGAGAGGCGCACGACGACCAGGTCCGAGGGACCTGGCTGGGTGGCGTGCGCTCAGGCGTGGCCCGGGTGCAGCCCCTGTGTCTAGCCCCCTCGCGTGGCGCTCCCGAGGGGAGGCGTTGCGATGAGGCCAGACATTGAGCTCTGGGCTCTCTGAGGTTGATACAGCCGTGGAGTTGATATTTTTGCGAGAAAACTTCTGATCTATTCACCTTCAAACTTGACAATACAACAAACACCAGAAATAATAAAAATTACATCTAGATCCGTAGACCAGCTAGCGACGATACAAGAACTGAAGTGAGCTGAAGGAGTGCCACCGTCATCGCCCCTCCCTCATTGGTGTCGGGCAAAATTTGTTGTAGTAGACATTCAGGAAGTCGTCGTACTAAGGCCCCATAGGACTAGCGCACCAGAACAGCAACCACCACCATTGAAGAGTAGCATAGATCGGAAAGATCCAACCTGAAGACACACGAACATAGACCACCGGTGACATGGGCCCTAAGGCCACCAGTGACGAGGACCATGATCCACCGCGCCACCATGACCCTAAGGCCACCGGTGATGAGGCGGACCGACGGCGGCACTGATATGAGGCAAAGAAACCCCGACTGTTCATATTGATACCACTACTAGCAATTTTACATCTTGAATTGTTACAAGAAAATTTCATTATAACATTTTATAAATTAATTGACAGGAATATTGCATTTGAATTCACTTATTACTGAGGGCATCTCCAACGGCAACCCGCAAATTTCCTCCTGCATTCGTCCGCGGACATGGATGCGGTGGCCGCCATCCATCGCTAGCCGCATACATTGCAAACTCTATTTCAACAAACCAGATGAAATTCATGCAAACTCGACCAAAATTCATATAAACATGACGGATTTCATACAAACCAAACGAAAACGGTTATATTTCGGACATATTTTGAACTAAAAACGGAAAGTGCGACATCATGTGTTCTACTTCTCCTCGAGGATGGCGGCTGGCGCGAATGTGTTGGCCGCCACCTCGTTGATATCCGCGCAGCCGGCTTCTCTGCCTCATGGCGCGGCTACGCACACGTCTACGATGGATGGCGCAGTCGCAGGCACTTGAAAAAAGGTTGTTAGTGGCACACTAGTTTTTGCTATTAAGTGGCACACTATAGGTGGGCCACTATTAACATGCCACTAGTAACAAATACTAATGGCGCACCTCTGGTGCGCCATTAGTATTGCAGGTAACAATGGTGCACCTTGTAGTGCGCCATTACTATTGCTACAGGTGTGCCACTGGTAACTTTTTTAAAAAAATGATTCTTTTTTGAATTTCGAAGGCGGGAAAATAGTAGTGGCGCACTGTCTAACCCCCACCGTGCGCCATTGCTATTTTTGAATTTTGAATTTGGATCTGGATCTAGATCTGGCTCATTTTTTTTGGCTTGTTTTTTTGCTTGTTTTTTTTTTTTTGC
>NC_041385.1:593956119-593983841 GCF_002162155.2 Triticum dicoccoides | reverse complement strand
GAGACCGTGAGGATCAGGAGAGGAGGGAGGAGGAGGTCGCCGGAGAGGAGGACGGGGAACGTGGGCAGGAGAGGAAGGAGGAGCACCGTGAGGAGGAGAGGAGGGAGGAGGAGGTTGTTAGAGGAGGAGCACCATGAGGAGGAGAGGAGGGAGGAGGAGGTCGCCGGAGGAGGAGCACCATGAGGAGGAGGTCACCGGAGGAGGAGCGTCGTGAGGAGGAAGAGGTTGTCGGAGAGGAGGAGATGGAGTGGAGGAGAGGAGGAGAGGATGAGATGGAGTGGAGGAGAGGAGGAGAAGAATGAAGGGATAAGTGGCTGGCCGGCCTTTTAAACTTCTATCCGAACTTAGCAGTGGTGCACCGTGCACTGGTGCGCCATTGCTATTTTTATGAATTGTGAAGGCGGGAAAATAGTAGTGGCGCACTATTCACTCATGCGCCATTGCTTTTTTTGCATTTTTTTCGAATTTTTTTGCCTCCAGATCTTAAAAGCATCGTAACTTTTTTTCTGTTAGGTTTTTGAGGATTCTAAAAATCTTCAACAGGGTTCTCCCAGTTGAATTCGGATGTAACTTTTCGAGTAGATGATTTTTCATATAAAAAACTTTTTCATCGGAGGTCGTATGCAAAAGTTACAGCCATTTTACCGAAACACGGCGGCCTTTTGCAAAAAAATTCAAAATTCATGTTTGTTAATTTTCCTAACAACTAGAACACATAACAAATGGGCATCTTTTTTTGAATTTTTTTGAATCTTTTATCATTTTCTTTTATTTTTTTAAAAAACCTAAAAGGCGATGGGGGGAGTTGTTTGTGTGTGTGAGACGTTAGTAATGGCGCACCCTCCCTGGTGCGTCATTGCTAACCCTAGCAATGGCGCACCAGGGAGGGTGCGCCATTACTAAATAGCAATGGCGCACTGCTCATGTGGTGCACCATTAGTAAAAACATAGCAATGGCGCACCTGATTCTAGTGCGCCACTGCTATATAGCAGTGGCACGCCATGATGATGATGCGCCACTAGTAGAGATATTGGGGATAAGCCTTTTTCTAGTAGTGCATGGTACGATGCGGCGTCATCAATGGCAGCGACGCTGCTCATGCCGCCATGCTCCCCGCCGTGCCAGTCTGGAGCAACTTGTCACTCCTCTACGAGCTGGCTTGGAGTGGCGAGTTGATGAATCACGCGCCGACTTGGGGCAGCAATTTGCTCCGTCGGGCTAGGCGAGGGAGGTGGAGAAACAAGCTGCCTAAAATTGTTAAACATGTATATAAAAAACGTTCAATGTGTATCTGAAAATTGTTAAATATGAATATAAAAAATGTTCAATGTGCCTTTGATAAGAGTCAACATGTATTTGGAAAATGAAAATAAAAAATAATTTAGAAATATATAGAAAAGGAACCTAAAAAAAGAAAGAAGATCATTGAAAACCCTAAAGACGCAGATAAAAAACCCTAGAAAACTGGTAAGGAAAACATAAGAGAGAGAAAACCATACATAAGGTTCACACCGGTCTAGAGAACCTGCTATACTGGGACGGCCCGCTAAGCCAGGCGCTTTACTCGAGGCTGAGCTAGTAAGCCAGACATAGTTTCCGCGTGGAATGGGAGGTCTCAATTTCTGGCTACACCTGCCAGCTCGGTATCTTGACAGGGCTCATATAGGTAGGATATGCGTGTGTGTTTATAAAGATGAGTGCATCTGATATTGATGTGCTGTGTTAAAAAGAAATCTGATCAATTCTGGACCTATTAAGTATTAAAATGGTCCCAAGAGTCCCAGCACCCTTCCTGTTAAACGAAAGATCAGTCAAGGCAAAAGCACCATGCATCTCAGCTCGTGCATTGCACTTGCAGGAGGCACTGATGTTAGGCGCCTTTGCACATAACCATCGATCATATGCACGCGCAATATATGTCTCGGTGTCTCGTGGCAGGAGGCAAAACGCCCAAATTAATCTACTAGCGATCGCCTGCTACCGGATGTCTGGCTCCACAAAAAATGACGTTTTATCGACGGGTGGCGGCCATCAAGTCGGATGCAGGAGTGATCATGGGCGCGCTCATCATGCATGAGATACGTGCTTGCGTAACCACGCAGTACACAGCACTCTGTTTATATATATATATATATATATGAACAATGATTGGAACGGGCGGGGCAACCGGGCAAAGTAAAGCGACTTAGCATGCGTCATTAACGGGAGTTCCCATCCGATCCGTCGTTCTCCTCGGTTAAACTAAACCCGAACCAGAGCGCTAGCTAGTCATTCGCCACTACGCTCGCTTTGTCCGTGCCTATCCATGTTCCTTGATCATACTCCCCGGACACATAGGGAGATATATTATACTCCCTCCGTCCCAAAATTCTTGTCTTAAATTTGCCTAGATACGGATGTATCTAATATTAAAATGTGACTTGATACATACGTATTTAGACAAATTTAAGACAAAAAATTTGGGACAGAGGGAGTACAGCGTATCTGACGGAATCGTCCTCCGTTTGTGACGTGTCGTCCTTTGTGCAACTGATGATCGGCTAAATCCTTCGCATGAGGGTTTGCTGATCAACCCTCTGAGCCGATCTCCTATGCTTCAAGACAGGTGGACAAAACACTTGTGGATTTCATTCAAGGTATGTTAGTCGACCGAGACTTAACGAAGGCCCGCCTTGCTTGCTCGTGACATGTTTAGGGTTGTTTCTCTTGGATAAGGTAGTTTAGAGATGTGTTGTAGCTTCTGTTTGGCTAGAGCATCTCATGTCTCTTTGCTCCGGGCATCATGTTTACCCCATGTTTGGTTGTGCCATGCGATGTACCCCTTCCTCTATGTTCTCACTTCAACTTCTTTTATCAATGAAAAGATAAGCAAGCTTTGCATATTTGCGAGAAAAAAGACTTAACGAAGTCTCAATCGAGTGACGTTATCGTAGTTGTGGTGCTACGATCGGTACGCCTGGATGCTGCAAACGGGGATGAAAAATGTTGTGACTGTACTACAAGCAACGACAACATATGGTACAGCCGCTCAGACTAAAATGCTACAACCGTCAATAGAGGATGTTGCCACCGATGATATGACGTCCTACAATCGACAAGGGACGACATGCTACAACCAGCAAGACAGATGCTACAACCAGTAGGAAGAAATGTTGCAAATGATTGGACAAAATGTTGCAAGGTGGACTGAGACTTGGTTAAATCTCAGACTGAGTTTTAGCAAGCTCGTTTTATTTATGATTCATTATCCCTTGGCGCCGACCGGATCCCACCTTAGATACTGAGATTTGCTCTGGTTTACGCCCTTTGACAACATAGGTTAGGCGCTCACATGTGATTTCGGACTTCTTTGTGCAAGATGAAGCCAAATTCAGCTTCTCCGTTTGGGTGCGTCCGAAGCACTGCAAAAAGGAAAAAAAGAATAGGAAGATATATAAAGGAGCCGACACGATCAGGCCAAAAGGCCAGCTATAATGCGGTGCAGATGGGAGGATATTTGTGCGATGCATCTGAACATGCATGCACGTACCTCTGTTCACGTCTTCATGCTTTGTTTGGTTCATCCTCAACTTCCCATTCTCTTCCCAATGCATGCAGCAAAGCGAGTTTGACGTACTCCTAGATGCCAACTGAAAATGCACATATGCGCTAATATACTCATCCAGAGCAGCGCCAGCCACACATGCATGCACAGTACAAAAGAGCCACATCGATTTGCAACAAGGAGCCAGCTCAGTCACCTCTTCTAAGAAGAAACAAGGAGTGGGTACATACTCCTCCTCTTTATCAGATTCCTTTCACGTGTTCTGATCTGTTCATAAGCAGTTCCAGCTTTGCAACCGCAAAAGCCAAAGGCAGCATAACCAACAGCTGACCTTGGCTAGCTTGCTATATGAGTTGAGGGAGTTGAGATTGGGCTCTTTTGATGCACGCAGGATATAGCACACACACAGCTAGCCAGGCAACCATCAAATCGGTGCTAGAATATGGGCCAAATAGATCGCACTCAGGTCCCCCGGCTCCGGCTGGCTTCTTTTCCCAGGGTTTCTGTTTGGCGATGTAGCTTTCCGCAGCCGCTTAGTTGCGTTTCTGGAGGTGGCGACGGTTGCGTTCATGGATCGTGATGCGTATGGCAGGCACTAGTGTGATCCACGAATTCAGCATACGAACTCCTGAACCATAATGCTCTCTACTTTACCGTAAAGCACGAGAACGACGCTCCATGGAAATGGCGCGGCGACTGACTTCGCTCATGTCCTCTTGCGCTCTGCTTCTTTCTTCCGGATTTGCATCCATACAACTCTGTAAAGCAACATCTACTTGTTCCTAGATAAATGTTCGCTCGGTGGAAATCTGAACAAACTAAGGATATTCAACCTAATAGAAAAGTACAAGAGAGAAGTGCATATTTCAATCCTCGCTCTTGCCCTAGTCTAATTTACAATCCCCAACTCCAATACCGTCTACATTACAACCCCGAACTCTTAAAACCGGCTAGGATTCAACCCTCCCTTTCCTGTTGACCGATTTTGACCCGTTGACCATCCGGTCAGCAAGCCACGCCAGCAAAAAGTTCAAAACTTCCAGAAAAAATGTACAATCAAGAAAAAATCTGTAAAGTAAAAGAAATCAGGAAAAAAGTTCACATTTCAGGAAAATCAAAAAAATGGAGTTCTTTTCTAGAAATTCTGAAAAAGTCCAAAGTTTAAAAATCTGAAAAATCGAAAATTTGATTATTTTTTTTACCTTTTTTACAAAAATAATGGTGGAAATTTTGTTTTTTTATGTGGCTTGCTGACTGGACATGCTGATGGATGGTCAACGGGTTAAAACAGCTGAGTCTAAACCAGTCAATATGGAGGGTTGTATCCTGGCCGGTTTTAAGAGTTCAGGGTTGTAATGTAAACGGTATTGAAGTTGGGGGTTGTAAATTAGAGTAGTACGAGAGTTGGGGGTTGAAATATGCACTTCTCTCAAAGTACAACAACTCATTCAGTTTGGAGGATTTTCAGGGATAAACCATTGGAATGAGGATTTTAGAGGAAAAAAATCTCTATAGATGCATTCAATTTGTAGGAAATGAGCGCACCAATTCTTTAGGAATACTGCTCATTTTCTGTTTTTTTTAGAACTATACATCTAGTAAAAACTCTTTCTCGCAGGTATAGGGCAAGGCAATTCGTCATGTTGGCAACTGCCATCCTATTATAGTTCAAGTTATTACATTTTGGTTTCCTCTAAACCCAATGGGCCCTAAACTGTGGATCTTAATACTTTACTAATCAATGTTAGTTGTTGTATTAGCTTACAGAGGGAGTGCTTAACAGTACTATTGACTTTGACCAATCTCCGAATTTATACTTTGACTATAATAATACTAGAGTAATATTATGGAAATGTAGAGTTACACAATAAAATTTGATGAACAATATATTGCATAATAACCAAACTATAAATATTCAAAAAATCTCATTAGTCATATGTGAAGAGACTAGTCCAATAAATAGTGTCAAGTGAATGGGAATGAGAATAATTTTGTTTGTTTCCCATCAATCATTTCACTTTTCACTGTTAACTTTCTCAAAAGTTATTTCTAACCCTTAAACTGAGAACCCTTTTTTAGACCTAAACCGTCAAATCAATTAACTTACCTCCTTAATCCTATCATCGGTAGCTTTGAGCTTACACGGATGACACATTTGATGTTTAGCTTGTATAAGTTCGCAACCATGCAACTAATTAATTGACAAAAAAATTCTAGAATCTCCAACGTTCACAACCATACCATAAAATATGCATACCATCTAGGAAGTTCAAAACCATTCACCTAAGGACGCACACAGTCATACGGCCCCCTTATACCTGTCACATAGCATGTAGGCCTCTCTTGTCTTCCGCATGGTGTACGGTTGTCTAGGTGATTGTGCATGATTATAGAATCACACAAGATTTAGGGTGAACCATGTGTGATGGGGCATCTTAAAAGGGCAGTTCTGTACCAGTGTGTGCACAATAACAATATTGCAATGTATATCCTATGTGTTTAAAAGGGTACATAATAGTTGAATCTGAATTAGCATAAATTAATCATAATATAAACAACTCAGTAAACAAACTACTAAACTTAAATGATTAGGTTAGATGGGCATATTATCCGATATCTACCCTCTTCATCGTATCGAGTAATCAATGTACTATGTTTTCAAATTATTTGCGTGTTACTACATGTGTTACCCAATTTTCTGATCGTTCCGATTTTTATAAATTTAGTGTTTACGGTTGAAAAAAATATTGTAACCCAACATTTTTATTATTCAACAATGCCAAGCAAAACTACTGAACAAGTTGGTTGGAAAAACAAAATAAAAACACGAGGTCGTCTGAAATGAGTCTGCCTTGCGGCAGACTCTCCAGAAACCTATCGAATGTCAATTTTGGTGAAAGCTTACAAAAGATAACATAAATTCAAGCATCAAATTAGCTAACGTGAAAAACGTCACAGTATCTTTCTGTTTGGCAACCACTAGCTGGCCACTGGAAATTGTTTCTGGAACCACAGGGGTGGCAATCAACCAAGCATGTATGCTTAGTTAGAGGAGGGGATCTGATGAAACAGCGGACAGGGAGACGGCGCCGACGCGGGTCAGAGGAGGAAGCAGGAAACCCTAGAAGAGGGGGAACCGCTCCCTTCCGAACCCATATAAAGCCAGAGCTAGCCAGACCGAGCTCGCCAAGGTGGGCCGGGGGAGGGTTGGGCGAAGTTTGGGCCAACCGCGGCCCAGGAGCCACACACAGAAGGGGGGGAGTCAGAAGAAGAAGCCAACGAAGGGACCGAAACAGACCCACACGGCCCAACAGCAGCCAAGGGGGCCCGCGGCTCAGCCCGGGGCACCAGCGCCAGCCCCGATCCCAGATCTAGGGTTGGCACCGGCGCCGCCGCCACCGAGGAAGCGGGGACCACGGCCGAAGGCGAGCCAGGGAGGGCAGACGTCGGAGGGGAGGACGCCGGCGACTCCACCATAGCCATCCCAGAGCACACCAGCGACCCAACCAAAGACCAGGAGGCAGCGCGCCGGCGACCACGACCACGAACGACGCGAGACCACCCATCCGCATCCACTCCAGACCCGACCAGCCTCCCCTACCTCCCGGAGCGAACTTGCGCCGGCGGCCCGCCGCCAGAGCAACCGACGACCCACCCACCTGAGCCGACAGGGGAGGAGGGGGAAGAGCCTCAGACTCCGAGCCGGAGTCATCCGAATCGAGCACCCAAAACCTGTTAACCCGGGGCGCAGCCGGGGCCGCGGCACCGGGCGGGGGAGCCGAAGAGCGGGAGGGGACGAGGCTCCCGCCGATGAGGGGCCCGAAGGAGACCTCAGGAGGGAGGGAGAAAGGGAAGCCGCACGAGGCTGGGACGCCGATGAGGGGGAGCCACGGGACGGCGACGCCCTAGGAGAGAGAAGGGGAGAGGAGAAGAGAGCGCCATGTCCTCCTTCCTTTTGCGACGGTGGCCGCGATGGATCGCTCCCGCGGGTCCTCCTGTGAGGCGGTCTCCGGTCATAAGCGGGGGCGAGATGGATCTGGCGACGCCGCCGCGGATCTGGAGTACGAGGCTTCGCTCCGTGCCAAGCTCCATGCCTCGCTCGCTCCGGGCGCGGGGGCTGCGTCGGAGACGGCTGGTTCGTCCCCTCAGGCATCTGGATCTGGGTCGGCGGTCCCTCCGTCCCCTGCTTCTGGTGCTCCGGTGGCTGCGGTCGACCCCTGGGAGCAGGCGGCGCTGGGGAGTCGGGAGGGTTCCTCGGGGCCTTCCTCGTCGCCCCCTTTGCAGGCCCCCCGGGGTGGCGGGCCGCCGCGGGTGCCGGCGGTGGTTGGTGGTGGCCCGTCTCGCTTCATTCCTCGTGGTGCATCGGGGGTCCCTGCTTGGCGTCCTTTTGGGAGTGCTGCGGGGCATGGCGCCGGTGCTAGTGCTGGTGCTCCTGGTGATGGTATCCTCCCTCCTCCTTCCTCTCGTGGCCCTGGTCGCATCCCCCCTCATTCCCAGGTCTCCAACCATATCCTCACTTGCTTTGCGTGTCATCGCCCTGGCCACTTCCAGTCCCGCTGTGAAAACCCTCCTTTTTGCCTCATCTGTAGGGAGGATGGCCACCTCACAGTGGATTGTCAAAACCGTGTCAAACCTCCCTCCTTCGTTCACTATGGTGTCGGCCTCCCTGGCTGTTCTTTCTTTGCCCTTGATAGGGAGGTTCCTGCAGCTGCTCCTATCCCCTCGCTTTCCAATGTAGGTGTCATATCTGTTCAGGACAAGCGCATTTCCTCCCAGGTCCTTCTTGATGAACTTCGGTTGTGGGATGAAGGCGGGTGGGATTGGCAGATTCGCCAGATATCTGAACTTGAGTTTGCTGCTACTTTCCCCTCTAAAGAGAGCCTTCGCATGATATCCTCCTGTACCAGCTTCACACTCCCTCTGAATAAGCTAGTGGTTTCGGTTAAAGCTGCCTCCAACGGGTCAAAGGCCATCTCTTCTCTGTCTGATGTTTGGGTGCTAGTGGATGATGTTCCTCCTAATATGTGCACAACGGCCTTCCTTATGGCGTTTGGTGTGCTCCTCGGCAAACCCATCGAGGTCGACCATGCCTCGCTGTCTGTTCTTGGTCCAGCTCGTCTCCGTATCTGGTGTGTTGACCCTTCTTGCATCCGTGGTGATGTGGATGTCTTCCCGGCGGCGGGTGGATTCAGGCTTCGGGTCCGGGTGGAGGGTGCTCCTGGCCCAGCCTCGCCTCCCCCTCCTCCCCTGCCTTCGGCCCCCGGCAATGATGACAAGAGCAAGGATGGTGATGGATGCCCGGATGACTCAACGCATGGCACGGATCCTTGCTTTACCCAGTCAGAATGGGATGGGATGTCTCCTGAAGATCAAGAGCTGATGAAGGATTGTGCTCCGGCGGGCGGTGGGGCACAGGCCTCCTTGCCTGGTTTGGGTGGTAGAGTCGCGGCCTCTGGTGAGCCGAAGGGCACCCCCTCTGTTGGCTGCGTGCTCTAATTTTCCTGCTCGCCCCACCTCCCCCTCGCTTTCTGGCATTGAGGATCTGCCTCCGTTTGGCCCATCGGCGTCCAAGAAGAGGAAGAAATCATCGGTGAAAAAGTTCTCAGCTAAGAGCAGGGCGTTCGGGGATTCCAGGCAGTCCGCGGCTGGGCTGTGCCGCAGGTTGGAGGCGGATCTGGGTGCGGCTTCGGGCCCGTCCTCGGCGGCTGCTTCCCCCGGCCGGGCTCCCCCCGTGCCTGTGCGTTCTCCTTCTTCTACTGCTCGCAAGAGCGGTCGGGTCTCCAACAGCGGCGAGCGTGTGGCTGACCGGGCGGCTCGGCGTGCGGCGGCGCGGGATCTTCCTCATTCAGGTTCGCTCCCAGCTTCGTCTATTTCCTCTCCTAAACTTTTGTCTCCTGTTCGTTTACTCTTGCCATCTCAGTCTGATGAACAGCTATTTAAGATTCTAGATGATGTAGGGATTCACTTAGACTCCAGTTTGGGTTCTCCTTCTTCCTTACTTAATGTGATTAGGGCTAATGAGCTAGCTCAGGCTGACATTGCTAAAGCCAAGGAGGCTGGGGTTGGTGTGTCTGCACCTCTGGTTGTGGCCGGGGGGGCTGTGGGGGAGGCTGACAGGTGTCAGGTCTCCCCGGTTTAGAAGCTTGGGGCTGGGAAGCGCGTTAAACCCTGCAAGGCTCCGTGCAGGTCGAGCCTTAGAATTAAAACTCTCCTTCAGATGAAGGCCTTATTTTGGAATATCAAAGGTTTCTGCGCTAGGGGGCGCAGGGATCAACTGAAAGACATGGTGCGGTCTGAAAACGTTGATTTTATTGGCCTTGTTGAGACCCTCAAACCCTCCTTCTCCCCGAGTGAGTTTTCGGCTGTTGCTGGGATTGATAGATTCAATTGGAATTTTGTGGCCTCTGTTGGTCAGTCGGGTGGCTTTCTTCTGGGCACTAATATTAATGTATTTGATTTTGTTGCTTTTGACCATGGTATTTACTGGGCTAGCACGGTAGTTTTCCATCGTTCCCTTAATTCTCTTCTCGAGATTATGGTGGTTTATGGCCCGGCAGACCACTCTCTCTCCTACTCTTTCTTGGACGAGATCTATAATAAAATTGATTCATGTCAGCTTCCCCTTTTGATTGGGGGTGATTTTAACTTGTTGAGAAATCCCTCTGATAAAAGCACCTCTAACTTCTCTTGGGCTCTGGCTGAGGCCTTCAATGCTTTCATCATGGATACGACCATTCGTGAAATCCCTAGGGTTGTGGCCCGCTTCACCTGGACTAACCGACAAGCTTCCCCCATCCGCTCAGTCCTTGATAGGGTTTTCCTCTGCCCTGGTTGGGATGTTCTATTCCCCCGAGTTTGTCTTCGTGCCCTTCCGATTGTAGGATCTGATCACGCCCCCCTAATCCTTGATGATGGGACTCATTCGTTTGGATGACATAGGTTTCAATTCGATGCGTCGTGGCTCTTAGTGGAGGGATTTTCCACCTTGTTGGCCCAGAAGATTACGGCATTTCTTTCCTCTCCTCGTCACTCTTTTGGTCCAATGGATGATTGGCACCAAGTTTCCTACTGCCTGCGTAAATTCCTTACAGGATGGTTTAAGAATCATTTTGCTGAGTCAAGGCGTGACAAAGCGAGGCTGGTAGCCCAAATTGGCGATCTTGATATCCGTGCGGATACTTATGGTCTTTCAGAGGCCGAATGGCAGCTCCGGTATGGTCTAGAAAAGGCGCTCTTGGATATTCATCGGCAGGAGGAAATTTACTGGAAGCAAAGGGGCACGATTAACTGGACCCTTAAGGGCGATGCGCCCACTGCCTATTTCTTTGCCATTGCTAATGGTAGATGCCAAAGATGCTTAATTGATAGCCTGCTGATTGATGGTTTTAGGGTCTCTGATCCTGCGATCATTCTTCGCCATGTGGTCCAATTCTTCTCTAACCTGTTAGCGGCTAAACCCGAGCTGGGCTTTAAGATTGCTCCGGCCTTCTGGCCTCCCCATGAGCAGTTGTCGAGCGCTGAGAATGAACTCCTGTTATCCCCCCTTCTGAAGAGGAAATCCTCGATACGATTAGGTCCGCCAATTCTAATGCGGCTTCAGGCCCTGACGGATTCTCCATTCCTTTCTTTAGGCATTTCTGGCCTCAGTTAAAAGGTCTTATTAAAGCAATTATCCAAGGATTTTGGCTGGGCACTGTTGATATCTCGAGGCTCAACTACGCGGTTCTCACCCTTATCCCTAAAATCAAAGGTGCTGACTTGATTTCACAATTTAGGCCCATTGCTTTAATTAACAACTTTGCAAAGCTGCCAGCTAAAGGCATGGCCAATAAAGTTTCCCCGATAGCGCATCGGGTCATTAGCCCCTTCCAATCTGCTTTCATTAAAGGGAGATACATCTTGGATGGGGTGCTTTGCTTGCATGAGATTATTCATGATCTGCGGATTAAGGGGACCAAGGCTGTGGTCCTTAAGCTTGATTTTGAGAAGGCTTACGACTCGGTGAGTTGGGATTTTCTTCGGCAAGTCTTACTGGCAAAGGGCTTCGAAGGTCCGGTGATGCATCGTCTGATGCAACTTGTGGCTAGTGGGCACACGGCTCTGGTTGTGAATGGCCAAACTAGTGATTTTTTTGCTAATGGTAGGGGCCTTAGACAAGGGGATCCGATGTCCCCTTTGCTTTTCAATTTTGTTGCCGATGCCTTATCTCGTATCCTCTCTCGTGTCGCGTTGGCTGGGCACATCTCCCCGGTGAGCTCTCACCTTATTCCTCATGGCATCACTCATCTTCAATCTGCGGACGACACCATCATTATGGTGGAGCTCAATGAGACCAGTCTTACTAATTTGAAATTTCTTTTGCTCTGCTTCGAAGCTCTTTCGGGACTTCAAATCAATTTTTCAAAGAGCGAGGTCATTGTGACTGGGGTTTCGGATCTGGAAGCCCAACGGGTGGCTCACCTTCTGAACTGCTCCCTTGGCTCTTACCCTCTCAAATATTTGGGCTTACCTATTTCTCCGTTTAAGCTCTTGGCAAAAGATTTTGCCCCGGTGGTTGCGAAAGTTGGCAACAGAGTCCTTCCTTGGAGAGGGCGTTATAACTCGCAGGCGGGCAAGGTTGCCCTTACCAATTCGTGCCTCTCTTCTCTCCCGATGTTCCTTATGGGTTTCTACCTTCTGTCTGGCGGAATTCATGCTGGTTTCGACAAGCATAGGGGAGCCTTTTACTGGAACTCTGCCGACAACAATCGCAAGTATAGGTTGGTCAGATGGAACATCATTTGCCGCCCTAAGGACAAGGGTGGTCTAGGCATTATTAATACGAGAGTAATGAACAATTGCCTTTTGATAAAATGGTGGTGGAAGATAATGTCTCTTGAGGAGCGCCCTATATGGCTATCGATACTCGAATCTAAATATTTCCCCGCCTCGAGCCCTATGTTCGCCTCAGCTTCTGGTGGTTCAAAATTTTGGCGTCAACTGGTTAAAGTGTGGCCGATTTTCCGGTCCCTTGTCAAATTTGTTGTCAGGAATGGTAAGTCCACTCGGTTTTGGTTAGACTGGTGGGTCGGGGACACCACGCTTGCGGCTGCCTTTCCGTCCCTGTTCTCCTATTGTGCTGATCCCGAGATCTCTATCTTTGAGCTCTTGGTTCAGGGTTGGGTTTTAGATTTCCAGCGCTCTCTTTCCCCTGTAGAGTTGGAAGACTGGCAGCGCCTTACTGCTTGCTTCCCCCTGCTCTTGGAGGAAGAGGATTCCGTGGTGTGGCCCCTTTCCTCTTCGGGGCGCTTCTCTGTTAAGTCGGCTTATTCGAAGCTTATTTCCGGTGGACGCTCTATGAAGTTTAAGGATATTTGGTCAGCCCGAATCCCCCCTAAAATTAAAATATTTTTATGGCAAACTGTCCGCTGTAAGCTTCCGGCGGCTGATCAAATTAAGAAGAGGAACGGGCCAGACACTGAGAGGTGCGTGTTATGTGGGGCTCTTGAGAACACTGAGCATATTTTCTTCCATTGTTCCTTAGCTAAACTCATGTGGAGTTGCATCAGACTTTGGCTTCACGTTACCTGGACTCCCTCCTCCTTTGAGGACCTGAAGCAATATTCTAATTCCTTATCAGGCCAGTCCAAGAGGGTCTTCTTAGTGGGCTGGGCTGCGATCGGTTGGTCGCTGTGGACTACTAGGAACAAGTTCTCGATTGAACATATTTTTCCGGCTAACTCTGTCAGTTGCTTATTTAAAGCCAATATATTTTTGCAGCAGTGGAGATCATTGACTAAGGAAGGGGACCGTCAGGCGTTCGACGACATGCTATCAAAAATGAAACCTACGGCGTCTTCCCTGCTTCCGCGCTCTTCGAGGATGACTTCCTAATTCCTCTGCTGGCGTTCTTTATTTTGCTAGCCTGCGTGCCATGTTAGGCTGGAGGCCTTGTATTGTTAATTATGTTATGTGGCCGTTAAAACTTGTGAGCTGTGTGGTACTATGGTATAACTCTGTCTGGTGGCTTTATCTATAAAGTCGGGTTAACGCCTTTTCTCTAAAAAAATGTATGCTTAGTTACAAAACCAAGGTTGCAGAACACTGTTCTTCGTGACATTGGAAAGACATGTGATGATTTCTTTGACTTCCAATACGTAACATTTGCTTCCCACTCTCATGTCAAATAGGACAAAATTTGATGGTTTGAGACCTATGACGTGTGATGCTACAGCACTACCGCAACCAGAGAAGCGGTTGAGATCTCCTTGTTCACCAGGTGCTCTTCATTTGCTTCCAGAAACCCATCAGCTGGATAGGACCAGATTAACATGGCAGAAGGTAATGAGTGTCCTCCTTTGACTGACAGATGATCCCAACAATGCATCCAATGAAGCCACTCGGTCGTGGACATGGCATACGTCTGCACCGAAGTGCTTTACTGGGAAGCAGGAAGAAGAGAGCAAATAATTGCTTTAAATAATGTCCAGAATGCCCCTACGGCGTGCATATAAATCCAGCAGGGAGCTCTGCATATTTCCTTCAGCTCAAGGTCTAGCTTGGTCTCTCTTGCTCCTTGAGTTCCCTAACCAGAAGCTTCTAGGCTTTAGCCTCTAGCCCTAGCTAACTTATCTTCTAGTTAACCAAGGCTTTGCAGCCAGCAAGAAGTACCATATATTTCATCACCATGGGTGGCTACGGCGACTTGTTCGAGAAGGCCAAGCCCTACATCGCCATGATCTGCTTGCAGTTCGGCTATGCCGGCATGAACGTCATCACCAAGGTCTCGCTCAACGGCGGCATGAGCCACTACGTGCTCGTCGTGTACCGCCACGCCTTCGCCACCGTCTCCATCGCGCCATTTGCCCTAATTTTCGAAAGGTATATATACACATATATATACTCCCTTCGTTTCTAAATATTTGTCTTTTTAGAGATTTTAAATGGACTATCACTTACGGATGTATATAGGCATATTTTTGAAGCGTGGATTCACTCATTTTGCTCTGCATGTAGTCATTTATTGAAATCTTTAGAAAGACAAATATTTAGAAACGGAGGGAGTAGACACGAACGATCCATGGACGAGCTAGGCCGACCAGATAGTGTGCATGCATTTTCTTCTTCTTTGCTACATGCATGGTTCACTGGCCTGAATTGAAACTGATGGTACGATGAACTTGATCTGAAATGGCAGAAAGGTGAGGCCGAAGATGACGTGGTCGTCCTTCCTCCAGATCTTCGTGCTGGCACTGCTCGGGTTAGTTCTCCTGCCATTTTGTGCACCCAGCCCAAGTACTTTAAGAACGGAGACATAAGTGGACACTCCAATATGGGGCTCGGCTCTTTTGTCAAGAAACAAAAGGTGTCCGCCAAATGTTATATTTTTCAGCAGCTAGGTGCATGTACGCCAAAAAAATGTATTTTTTTGCCAGCTTTCCTGAAATACTAACGTGTAACATGAGCTAATGAACCTTATGCATGCTGTTGATTATTTCAGGCCTGTGATTGACCAGAACTTCTACTATGTGGGTCTCAAGTACACCGGCCCAACCTTCGCATGCGCCATGAGCAACATCCTTCCTGCCATGACCTTCGTGATGGCCTTCATCTTCAGGTATATACATACATGCATCTCTTCTGATGAGAATCTGAAAAGAATAGTAGTGCGACGGTGCCGTTGGATCTGGCAAACATTATTTGACAGTTTTTCGATCGTGCCCGAAAAATTCATAGAATGGAGAAGGTGGACCTGAGAAAGGTGCGGTGCCAGGCGAAGGTGGCCGGGACGGTGGTGACGGTGGCCGGCGCGATGCTGATGACGCTCTACAAGGGCCCGCTGATGCGGATGGCGTGGACGAGCCACGGGCAGCCCCACGGCGGCGAGGACCCGGCCGTCGACCCCACGGGCAGGGAGTGGTTCCTCGGCTCGCTCTTCATCATCATCGCCACCCTCGCCTGGGCCTCTCTCTTCATCCTCCAGGCTCACACCCTGAAGCAGTACTCGGCGCCGCTCTCGCTCACCACGCTCATCTGCTTCGTCGGCACCCTCCAGGCCATCGTCGTCACCTTGGCCATGGAGCACCGCCCCTCCGTCTGGACCATCGGCTTCGACATGAACCTCCTCGCCGCAGCATACGCCGTCAGTACACTTCTCCACTCACCACGCGTCTCATCTCCTCAATCGTCATACATCGATCGCAGCCGAATCTCATCGTGTCGCATGACTGATGTTGCAGGGCATCGTGACGTCGAGCATAGCGTACTACGTGCAAGGCCTGGTGATCCAGAAGACCGGGCCGGTGTTCGCGTCGGCGTTCAGCCCACTGATGATGATCGTGGTGGCCGTGATGGGCTCCTTCATCCTCTCCGAGAAGATATACCTGGGCGGCGTCCTCGGCTCCGTCCTCATCGTCATCGGGCTCTACTCCGTGCTCTGGGGAAAGCACAAGGAGACCCAGGCGGAGTCCGCGGCTCTGCGGGAGGCGCTACCCATGGCCATGGCCTCCTGCAGCTCCAAGGTGACCGGAGACGCCGCGTCGGCCGGACACGATCCGGAGTGCGAGAAAGCCAACGGAGCAGCCAAGCCATCCTCCAACGGGCACGGAGCTAGTGCGGTCTGATCAATCGATTCCAACTGCTTCCAAGTGCCAACTGCAAATGTCTCGTCACTGACGTTGCATGCACTAGGGCCGTGTGCGCTGCATGCAAGGGGAGAGTGGAATAATTTTGCGCCGTGCCTTTTATTTTTGTCCTCTTGTATGATTTCCACAACCAACGGCTATACTACTCCAGTACGCCTTGTATTTTTCTTGTTTTCATATCGGGGGAGAAAGAAATGTTGTGTTCCGGCAAGGGTATGCACGTGTTCATGTAAGAGAATTTTGAGTGGTTTATGATCCCGACTTAATTTTGAGATACATATCAGTTTGAAGAAATGTCGTTTAATTCAGCGATTAATATCGGGAGTTTAATTCAGCGATTAATATCGGAAGTACCTAGAACTCATCTAAATGAGATATAATATGGTCTCATTCACCTGGAAAACAAGAACATATACAACCCACGTCAGCACACATGCATCTTATAGCATCACATCCAATGACTATAAAAGGTGAATGAGACCAAATTATATCTCATCTAAATGAGTTCTAGCAAAACTGATTAATATCAGCGGGGTGTGACAACGTCCAGGGTTCCTCAAATAATGCAATATCTCAGGTCAGCTAATTTTAACTGACTGACTCGGGAGGGAAATTTATTTATCAACCCTCTTCTTTTTAAATAGTGGAGATGTTAGACTGTATATATATACGTAGCCTTTGTATATATATTGTAACATTGTATTATACCTCTTGGTACCGCTATATAATGAGAGAGCCACACCCCGTTTAGGGTGTAGAGCAAGTTTCCAACATATTATGTTTTACATGGTATCAGATTAGGGTTTCGATGTCTTCCGCTGCTCCCGTCGCCGCCGCCGCCGGTGCGCCGACGTCCGTCGCCGCCTCCGTCGCCACGCCGGCCCTCGCTCCTATGTCGCCGTTCCTCGCCTCTCGGCCCCTCGCGGCGGCCTACGGAGCCCTACCGGCGACCGAGTCCCCGATTGGATCGAACCCGTCGGCGGATCCCTCTGCTGAGTTTGCTATGCCGCCGCCTCATGGTGTTGCCACGCAGCCGCCCGTTGGCGTCGTTCCTGCCCCGTATGGCGCGCCGCCGGTTACCCAGGGCTCGCTTCAGCCGTCGCCGTCCTCCTGGCCAGTGGCGTCATACGCGGCGCCGCATCATCACCAACCCTATGCGGCCCCCTCGCCACATCACTACGGGCCGCCGTGGGCGCCGACATACTCGGCGCTGCCACCGCAGCCGCCCTACCTGGCGCAGCCATAGCAGCCCTACGCGGCGTCGCCGCGCCAGCCCTACCCCGCGCCGTCCGGGGTCGTGGCCGCTCCGCCGCAACCACCCTACGGGGCCGCGGCAAACTACGGTGCCGACGCCCTCGGGTCTGGTTCTCCCGGCGTCTACTCGGCGGGTGCGCCTCATCCTGAGACAGCCCCGTCGATGGGTCTCTACGCACCACCGATGCATGCGCACGCTGCTCAGGTCGCGGCGCCATCACCATTCTACTTCTCGCACCTGCTGCCGGTGAAGCTCGCGCCGGACAACTACTTGTCCTGGCGTGCCCAGGTGTTGCCTCTTCTGCGCAGCCGCTATCTGGAGGGCTATGTTGACGGATCCATCCCGTGTCCGCCCCCTCATCACCCGGCATATCACACATGGGTGGCCCAGGATCAGGCCATCCTCTCCGCCATCCAGTCCTCACTCACTCCGAGCGTCTCGTCGCTGGTCATCTTTGCTGCTACATCCCGGGAGGCGTGGGCGGCGCTTCACACCAGCTTCGCCTCGCAGTCTCAGGCGCGTGCTCATTCTATACGCACCGAGCTCGGTGAGACCAAGCTTGGTGACCTTAGCATCACGGACTACTTCAACAAGATGCGGGGTCTCGCCGACACATTGGCCTCGGTTGGCCAGTCTCTGCAGGATGAGGAGTTCACCATTTTCGTCCTTAACGGGCTAGATGATGATTATGACAATCTCATTGAGAACGTTTCATGGCCGTGATGATCCACTTCCACCTCGCGAGCTGTATGCTCGACTCCTTGGCCGTGAACAGCGCATCAAGGCACGCCGTGTCTCACCGGGCTTCGCCTCTGCCAATGCCGCGACTCGTGGCAAACCTCAGCGGTCATCATCTTCAGGTGGCAAGCAGGCACCGTCTTCACAGCCGGCCTCGCGTGGCAATGCGCCATCCATCACGGGTGGCAACCGGCCGGTTGCTTGCTGCTCCTCCTGCGGTGCTCCACAGGCCTGCCAGCTGTGTGGCCTTGAGCGCCACATCGCCTCTCGCTGTCATCGTTGCTACAAGGAAGATTTTCTGGGCCTCGGCAACAATGGCAAAGGAAACGACAAGCAGGCCGCCGCTGCCGTGACTAGTAATGGTCATGGCCGCACCCCGTCCTACTCCATTGATCCAATATGGTATATGGACACCGGAGCTACTAACCACCTCACCGGCGAGATGTGCAAGCTCTCTACTCACGAGCCATGTTGTGGTCATGATCAGGTGCACGCCGCCAGTGGAACAGGTATGCGCATCTCTCATGTTGGTCAGGCTTCTCTCATTGCACACAATTTTCACAAACTACATCTTTCCAATGTCCTTCGTGTTCCCTGTGCTACGCGTAGTTTGTTGTCTATTCCTCAACTTACACGTGATAATAATGTCCTTGCTGAGTTTCACCCTTTTCGTTTCTTTATCAAGGATCCAGACACGAGGGCCGTTCTGCTTAGCGGTCGTCTTCGCCATGGCTTGTACGCACTTGATGCACCGCGCACACCATCCATGCAGTCTTCTCCTCAGGCGTTTAGTGGTGTTCGTGTGTCGCCTACGCACTGGCATGCGCGCCTTGATCACCCTGCGGCTCCTATAGTTTGTCATGTGTTGCATCATCATGAACTACCAGTTGTGTCCAATAAATCTGCTGAAACCATTTGTGATGCCTGTCAGCAGGGCAAGAGTCACCAACTTCCGTTTTCAGAGTCTAGTCATGTTGTGAAACATCCTCTTGAGCTTGTGTTTTCTGATGTATGGGGTCATGCCCAGACGTCTGTTAGTGGCCACAATTATTATGTTAGTTTTATTGATGCTTATAGTCGGTTTACTTGGCTGTATCTTATTAAGCGCAAGTCTGATATGTTCGATGTTTTTATCCAGTTTCAAGCACATGTTGAGCGTCTTCTTCAGCAGAAAATCATCCATGTTCAATCTGACTGGGGAGGTGAATACCATAATCTCAACTCCTTTTTTAACAAACTTGGGATTTCGCATCGTGTGTCTTGTCCTCATACACATCAGCAAAATGGAACTGCCGAACGTAAGCATCGTCATCTTGTTGAAACTGGCCTAACCTTGCTAGCTCATGCCTCCGTTCCGTTCCGGTTTTGGAGTGATGCTTTCTCCACATCCTTCTTTCTCATAAATAGGCTTCCCTCACGACTCCTGAAAATGCAAACCCCGCTTTCTTGCTCAAAGAGACTCCAGACTACACTTTTTTCAAAGTGTTCGGGTGCGCATGTTGGCCTCACCTACGTCCGTATAACAAGCGTAAGCTAGAGTTTCGGTCTAAGAAGTGCGTCTTTCTGGGGTATAGTTCCCTTCACAAAGGGTACAAATGCCTTCATGTTCCTACCAATCGTGTTTACATCTCTCGTGACGTTGTGTTTGATGAAAACATGTTTCCTTTTCGTGCACTTCCGACAAACTCTACCACTCCCTCACAACCGGTGCACATGTCCATACCTTTGCCTGATCAATTTGTGGATGTTGCATATGCCCCTGCATTGTTGCCTAATCATGCTGCAGGTATTGGACGTGGCGCTCGTCTTGAGCTTCTTGATGAACAGGAAACAGACGCGGCGGCCCCTGATCGGCATGTACATGTGCCATGCATATCGGGTGAGACCCACGTACCCGCCCCTACACCGCCCGCGGAGGCCGTTGTGCAGGCGCCGGCCTCGCCTGGCCCACGGGTGGCCTCGCCTGGCCTGCTGCTGGCCTCGCCTGGTTCATCGGCCGGCGCCTTGCCTGACCCACGGGGGGTCTCGCCCGGTCCTTTACCGGCCTCGCCCGACCTGGTGGCGTCTTCGCCTGGGCCAGCTGTTGCTTCGACCAGCCTGGCTGGTGCTTCGACCGGCCCGGAGCTGGATGTGGTCAGCCCCACCTCAGCCTCTATTTGGCTGGCCTCGCCTGGCTCACCGTCGCCAGGGAGCTCTGGTGCGAGCTCCTCCGATGCTGCAGCCTCGTCTCCTTCACCTGTTGCATCGGTATTGCTGGCACAGCCTGTGGTCCCCCTTCGTCCTCGTACATGGAGCCAATCTGGCATTTTCTGTCCGAAGGAACGCAAGGACGGGACTGTGGCATGGCTCGCCGCGTGCATGACTCACACTGCTGTTGATCCCACTACAGAGCCTCGACACTTCCAGGCTGCACTGAGTATTCCTCACTGGCGTGCTGCTATGGAACTGGAGTTTCAGGCTCTCCAGAAAAATGACACTTGCCAGCTTGTTCCTCCCGTATCTGGTGTCAACGTCATTGATTCCAAGTGGATTTTTAAAATCAAGAGACATGCTGATGGTTCAATAGAACGCTACAAGGCACGGCTCGTTGCCAAGGGCTTCAAACAGAGGTATGCTCTTGATTATGAAGACACGTTCAGTCCAGTCATCAAGCCTACTACCATTCGCTTGCTGTTGTCTCTTACTGTTACTCGTGGATGGTCTCTTCGTCAGCTTGATGTGCAGAACGCTTTCCTTCATGGAATTCTGGAGGAGGAGGTTTATATGCGTCAGCCACCTGGATTTGTTGACCCTGCACGTCCTCGTCATCTTTGTCGTCTGACTAAGGCACTGTATGGACTGAAACAGGCTCCTCATGCATGGCATGCCCATCTTGGCTCCGTTCTTCGGGCACTTGGGTTTACTCCCTCCACTGCAGACACGTCACTGTTTCTTCTTCAGCGTTCTGAGGTTACGATGTATCTCCTGGTTTATGTTGACGATATCATTCTCATCAGTTCATCCCATGCTGCTGCTGATCGTCTTGTGGTTGCACTCAATGATGACTTTGCTGTCAAGGATTTAGGTGCTTTGCATTTTTTCCTTGGTCTGGAGGTTCCCGGTTCTTCTGCTGGTTTGACTCTTACACAGAAGAAGTACTCCTTGGACTTGTTGCGACGTGCTGGTATGCTGAAGTGCAAACATGCTATTACTCCGATGTCTGCTACTGATCGGTTGTCTGCCCTTGATGGAGACTCTCTCTCACCTGAGGATGCTACTGAGTATCGCAGTCTCGTTGGTGGTCTGCAATACCTTACTATTACCAGGCCTAATATCTCCTATGCAGTCAACCGCGTGTGTCAGTTTCTTCATGCACCCAGGACATCTCATTGGTCAGCTATGAAGCGTATTTTGCGTTACATATGCCTTACTGCCTCCTATGGTCTGCTTCTTCAGCCTGCGCCATCGTGTGAGCTCTCAGCTTTTTCAGATGCAGATTGGGCTGGTAGTCCTGATGACAGCCGATCCACGGGGGGATATGCGGTCTTTCTGGGTTCTAACTTGATCGCCTGGAATGCTCCAAAGCAGGCCACAGTCTCTCGCAGTAGTACTGAAGCTGAGTACAAAGCAGTTGCTGATGCAACTGCTGAGATCATATGGGTCCAGTCTCTGTTGAGAGAGTTGAGAGTCTCTTCAACTCATCCTCCGGTTCTGTGGTGTGATAACATTGGTGCTACATATGTTTCATCTAATCCGGTGTTTCACGCTCGGACGAAGCACATTGAGGTTGACTATCATTTTGTTCGGGAACGTGTTGCACAGAAGCTACTTTGTATCAAGTTCATCCCATCAAAGGATCAACTTGATGACATCTTCACGAAGCCTCTTCCACAACCATAGTTTGTAGGCTGTAGGCGCAATCTTAACTTGCTTTGTACTTCAGGCCATAGTTAAGATTGAGGGAGGGTGTTAGACTGTTTATATATACGTAGCCTTTGTATATATATTGTAACATTGTATTGTACCTCTTGGTACCCCTATATAATAAGAGAGCCACACCCCGTTTAGGGTGTAGAGCAAGTTCCCAACATATTGTGTTTTACAGGAGAAAACTCTTCTCTATATGAAGGAAACCTAGATCATCTATGGCCTTCCTGTCCCTCTCGCCGTTGTTAGAGTGGGTCGTCGAGCAAAACCCATGCAGCAGCGGCAGCGACTGTGAGGTCCTGGTGCATCAATTTGGAGGGGAGTCTCTTTGCCTTGGTCGGGGCAGCGTGACGGCGGCGTTGCCTCAATTTAGGAACAACATCCTCCCCATCCTATCCACACCCCATCGGTGCGCTTAGTGCTAGTGGAGAGTGTGCGGAGGTGTGTTTTTGATGGATCTTTCTGGATCCGGTCAGTTTTGGCTCTTTTCCACGTCTTCTACTCCGAGGCAGCGATTTGCTACACAAATCGCGACCTTCGACATCTTCTGCTATACATCGATGACTTTCTGGACATTGCTTCTACAAGTTCCTAGGTTTACAGCAAGTTTACCCTCTTGAGGCAAAGGCCTAGAGACGACATCGAGTTCTGTTCACAACACACCGCCGATGAATGCATGAGGAAGAGGGTTTCAGCACCACTAAGAAATAAGATGTAATTTCTTTTTTTTGTAATAGTGTGTATGTAAAGACTTGTGCACTTGCCCCTCTTGTATTTTGGGTCAAGCTTTGACCTTTAGTTTAACTACCAAAAAGTAAATTGTATACCACAAAAATAGTACCATTGGAAACCACTTTTAAATAGGAATCCAACAATATAAATTTTGTGACCTACAACTTATATTTTATTAGTCAAATATAGGGCCAAAATTTGGCACAAAATATATTGAGGACCAACAAACCCAGTATATGGCCTTAGGGCAGCTCCAATGTAGGAGTCTGGACCTCCGCCACGTAGGACTTTGACACCCCATACCATCCAAAAGCGAGGCGGAGCTGTCCGGATTAAGCCGAGCTATCCAAATGGAGCCCATAAATGTCCGGGCTGAGATGTTCGGATGCACTTTGCCATTCAACACGGACCCGTATTTTTCTGGACGCGTTCGCGCGTTAGTTTCTCCGCTAATCGGCTGCAAACTAGGGGAGCCTTACAGTAGTCGGAACCTTTGCCGCGTACGATTTTGACACCCCCAGCTCACCCAAAAGCGAGGCAAAGTCCGTGAATTTTGACCGGTCCACACCATTTTTGTGTCAAAACACGTGCTTTTTCCCATCCTCTCCGGTCCGATCATCGTCTCCCTCCACCCCAATTCCGCTCGTGTTAGGATGTTGAAGCACTTGGCGGCCAAGGTGAAGGCGGACGAGAAGGAGGCGACTGGTGTGAAGAAGTCAGCGGCAGACTTAGGAGGCACGAACATCCTGTCTAGGAGGGCAAATATGCCGTTTGGTGCATGGACTATCGGACTGGAACTTCTTGATTCGGCGCATGTAAACAATATGAACATCCGCCTTTTTTGGTTGTGCTCGATCGCTATGAACACCACAGTTTAATTTTGTCATACGGCTATACATTTGAAATGAAGCAGGTCCGACCTGGGACGTTCACGATGCTGTTGGATGACCGACTTTTCTATCCGTGTCCGCAAACGCATCCGGATGTGTCCACATATATTTTTTTCGAAAAGGGGGACCCCCGGCCTCTGCATCAAAAAGATGCATACAACCAACTTATATAAATAAGCAAAATGGTTCAACAAAGGTCTTACAGTCTGAACGAAAGGAAAAAAGCTCACGGAGAGCAAAACAAGGTAAGCATACACGAGGCCACAACCGGTTGGCAAAAAAAAGATAGGAAAACTAATTGCCTATCCTATTACATGACCGCCATCCAAACCGGTTGAAAATAGCCCGAGCTACCATCTCCCACCAGATAGATCCAGTAACCAAATGCTCCTTGGTCTCCGTCGGAGTGAGTAGCGACCACATACGGATCAACGCGGTGGCTCGGAAGATAACCTGCAAAAAATGCATATTTGTTGTTTTGTTAAAAACCAAATCATTTCTACAGTTCCAAACTGCCCATAATAAAGAACATATTCCTACGCGAATGTGTCTCGCTGATTCGGGATCTATCCCGTTAAGCCATACGTGGTAACAGAATTTGGATGAGTAATGTTAAACGCTATGTGAACCGACCGCCATGAAAATTTTGCTAACGGGCAGTCAAGAAAGAGGTGTTGGATGGATTCATCCATATTACAAAAACTACATCTTGTAGGTCCTGTCCAGTTGCGTTTTGCAAGGTTGTCCTTAGTTAAAATGACTTGTTTATGCACAAATCACATAAACACTTTAATTTTTAAAGGAACTTTGACTTTCCAAACATGTTTGGAACTAAGAATAGAGTTAGAATTGATAACATCCATATACATGGATTTAACCGAAAACTCTCCATTCCTAGTAACCTTCCAGCGCAACTGATCGGGCTGTTGAGACAGCTGAACCTCCATCAGTCTACTCACAAGATGGATCCAGGTTTCCCAACGGCTTCCGGCAAGCGTCCTCCTGAAGTGAATATTGAGGGGGATGGACTGAAGCACTGATGCAACAGAATTGTCCTGTCATTGAACAATGCGATACAGGGACGGATATTGAAGCGCTAAGGGTGTTTCCCCTAGCCAAGTATCCTCCCAGAATCTCGTGGTGAATCTCGTGGTGGTACCATTTTCTAATATAAACTTTGTCCTATTAAAAAAACCCGATTTAACTCTCATCAGTCCTTTCCTAAAAGACGAATTCGTCGGCCTCACTGTTACCTGGGACAAAGTTTTGCAGTGAAGATACTTACTACGGAGAATCTGCGCCCATGTGGCCTTCGTTTCAACACATAGCTTATACAGCCACTTACTAAGAAGGCATTTGTTCTTCACTTCAAGATTCTTAATGCCAAGACCCCCTTGGTCTTTTGGTCTACAAATAATGTCCCATTTGGCTAGCCTATATTTACGCTTTAGTTCATCACTCTGCCAGAAGAATCGGGATCGATAGAAGTTCAGCCTTTTCCTAACTCCAACTGGAACCTCAAAAAAAGACAAGAGAAACATAGGCATACTCGTGAAAACCGAAATAATAAGAATTAATCGGCCTCCATTTGACATGACCTTGCCCTTCCAGCAGCTCAACTTCTTCTCAAATCGATCCTCAATGCACTTTCATTCTCTGTTTGTTAGCTTACGGTGGTGAATTGGTATACCTAAATATGTAAAAGGTAAAGCCCCCAATTCACACTCAAACAATTGTTTATAAGCCTCTTGTTCCTCATTGGCTCTTCCAAAACAGAACAATTCTCTTTTATGAAAGTTAATCTTTAACCCGGTCAATTATTCAAATAAGCATAACACCAGCTTCATGTTTCTCGCTTTTGCCAAGTCATGCTCCATAAATATGATAGTATCATCAGCGTAGGATAGACACACCTCTATCAACTAGATGAGGCACCAGACCACCTACCTGACCAGCCTCCTTAGCCCTTCCTATTAGAATTGCCAACATATCGACTACAATGTTGAACAAAATAGGAGACATCGGATCACCTTGTCTCAGGCCCTTATGTGTCTGGAAATTATGACCTATGTCGTCATTCACTTTAATTCTAACACTCCCTTTTTGCGTGAAAGATTCTACCTGACGTCGCCAGGCTTGATCAAAACCTTTCATAGCGAGGCCTATTGAAGAAAGGGCCATTTGACTTTATCGTGCCCACATATGGATGTTGTGTTTCTTTTAGGGGGCGCCCGATCCGTAAATTAGTACAATATATGTCTGTTTTTGTGTCCGGACGTGGGCTATATGTGGTGTGGTGTCCGGTTGGGAGGAGAGAGAGAAGAGGGAGACCATGCATGTGAAGAGAGGGAAGAGAAAGGAGGACCACACGGAGTCTTTTGGTTGGTCAAGCGGATGTCCGGACTCCAGTATAGCTCCCCCGTGTTTGTCTTTGATTCGCCGTAAAACGGATGTCCGAACCACTTTGAGGACCGATGCAGGACCGTGTTGAATTGCAAAAGTGAACAAAAGTATCCGGTCGGACATATGCCAAAGTTTTGTGGGTCTCCCTTAGAGATGCTCTTGGTCCTCTTGGCAAAAGAAAAATCTAAAGGCTCAGGTAATAAAAAAGAAATGGGAGATCATGTTGATTTCGCCAAAACAAAATGTTTGCATGCAGCCGGACATGTTCACTGGTGCGAACGGCATTCCACTCATCGAATGAACGTCTCTCTCAACACTTCAAGACCACCTGCTTATGAAGTGCATTTGTGCAGAGGGGAGTGCTGCGTCAGCCAGATCGACTGTTATGGAATATTTTTTTTTTTTTGAAATGAAAGGTAGATGAGGTTCTACCTTGTATATTTCAAAACAGGCCGGGCCTGAGGACCAAGAGGTCGATTACATGAGCACCATGGTCTGTTATGGAATATGGATCATGGACTTGGATTCAGATTCCACTAGCAAAGTACACCACCGCACCATGGCAAGTGGCAACAAAAAAAAGTAGACACAAAATGGCTACAGAAACTGTGAGGTCTTAACTGGCTACAGAATGGACTGACGGGGCATGTTGTGCTCATGTAAACCAAGAACCCATTTGGTGGGATACTACTCGCAGATAAAGCTCCAGTTCCCGAACATCCATGGTACTTGGATCTAGTGGCATTTCTATATCATCAATCAATCAATCAATCGGCTAATATCTGAATTGTGCTTCTCGTCTTCACACTGAAACTAAACAGTCTTACGTAAATATTCTCTGAGATTTTATACGCTCAAATACCCATAAACTGTTTTGTTGAAAAGAATGATTCTCATATCCTAGGCTCTTCATCTAGAGTCCTTGACGATTATTATTAGACTTGCGGTTCATTTCGGGAAATGGCTCAACCATCTAGGGGTGGTATTGCACATGTATTTATAAGGTGTTACATGTACAAATGCCAGAAGCTACAAACTAGTACAAATACCAAGTCTAACACGCTCCCTCAATCTCAATCGTGTCCCGCAGGTTGATATTGTGCCGGCAAGCCTCAACAAAAGTAATGGTAATGCCTTCGTGAAGATGTCTACAAGTTGATCTTTAAAAAAGATGAACTTGATCTGAAGTAGATTATGCGGAAATTCGCGGGGACACGCTCCTGCGCAAGCTCCTGTCGTCGTCGATCTGCGTCGTGATATGTGCATATGTTTGGACAGAAAATAATTAAAAATGGATGAAAATTCTTTAACTGTCCAAATATGGGACAATATACATGTATATTTTATACGAATACGTCCGCGGACCTCTTATATGTCGGTCTACCTATGTTGTATCCTACAGCTCCCATTCTGATACATACTCTGTTCCATGACTTTCCTTCCCTGTTCATCTTCTTCTTCTTTCATCAATTTGTTCTTCTATTATGTTCCACGACTTCCCTGACAGAATTTGAGTCGATGTTTGAGTGCTCTAGAAGCCGAGTTGATTGCACCTAGGGAAAGTATGGCTGTATCCCTGAATTGTTGCAATGGCCCTATTCACCTTGAAGTGGAAAATAGGAGCGCTTCG